>NC_055958.1:34073194-34135694 GCF_018492685.1 Alosa sapidissima | reverse complement strand
TCTACCAGAATTCCCCCTACGTGCGCTCTGTATCCCTATGTCTCTTTTTGCTGCCCTGTGTCTCATTTTGTTGCACTGTGTCTCATGCTGCCTTAGCCTAGGCCTTTTGAAGAAACCTAAGTCGGCCTTGAAGCTGCAAGATAACGCGTACACAGGGCGAGCTCTACTCATAACAACCAGTAGGAGAGTGCAGGGGGGCGAACGATATTTAACCCATGCACAATGTATGACCTGTGATCACTCTATACTGTACACCCCTGAACTTTCCATAAACTTAAGGTGAAAAGTTCGTTCGGGGTAGTGTTGTGTCAGCATTTTGGAGGGGTATAAGTAAGAGAGTTCTACCTTTGTTCGGGAGTGCGATCATGCGATCCACTCAGGCTTTGCGCTATGTAGTCATTAAAGGAATTTTTGCACGGAACTCTGCCGGACTTTTGAGCCTTCTTTTTGGGACAAGCTTTTGACTTCAGCACTTATAATGGTGTATTTTTGTTACGTTGTAGGCAAGATGTTTGGACTTAATTTCTGGCCCGAGTCTGAATATCTGCCACGACAGTTTCTACATTGCTGTCACAAGCACATCAAAATATCAGTTCAATAAATGATGTCGACATTTCTGCTGGGTCTCTCCTTTTTAGAACTTAGCTCATTTAGAGGGTCATTTGGTGGCCATTGTTGGAAGACAATGAACACTGTATACACATTGCAACAGTGATATTTGGCTATATACGTTAAATTCAAATTAATTTAGTTTTCTTTTTTAATTATTTGCAAATTGGTTATGTATATGTAACACCTGTGCTGTGCACACTTGTACATAATTTCATACGAGTTACATTTAAAGATGTCATTCAAAGATACATTTAAAGATATTCATGAGAGATGAATAGTGCCATCTAGTGGTGATTATTGTGTAACTACACTTTCCTCTCACCTGTGAGGTTTCCAGTAGCAGAGCAGCAACACAGCACAGGTGCAGCTGGTTCTGCTGCTGTCTGATCTGAGGTCAGAAATGCTGGAGATTAAACAGCACTATAGAGACTGAGAGCACTGCAGTAAACACAAACTCCTGCACCACTGAACTCTGGTCATCATGCACATGAAATAAAGATGCATTGGCAGTGTTAGTGTCTCTGTCTCTGTCCTTCATAACCAGATGGAAGGTCTAATCTATACCAGGTAGCTTTGGGCTTTGCTGAGTTTGAACACAATGAGAAGGAGGAATAAACAGAGTCAGAACTGTGTGATTTCCACAGACAGATAAAACAGCTCTAATGATACAACCCACATCATTACAATTGCATTAATGAATCCCTTATGGAAATATCAACAGGAATCAATAATGATACTACAACCCACATCAATACAGTTGCATTAATGAATCCCTTATGGAAATATCAACAGGACACAATAATGATACTACAACCCACATAAACAGATAAAACAGCTCTAATGATCTTATCTGGGGTCAGCAGATCTGATCTTGGGTTAGCAGTTTTTACCTGAGGTCCGTTCATATATTTGTAGTCCATCACATGTGGGTCTGTCAGTGTGAGCAGTGACCAGTGTCCATACTGCACTGTGTCCAGGTGAGCAGTGTCCATACTGCGCTGTGTCCAGGTGAGCAGTGTCCAGTGTCCATACTGCGCTGTGTCCAGGTGTCCAGTGTCCATACTGCACTGTGTCCAGGTGAGCAGTGTCCATACTGCGCTGTGTCCAGGTGAGCAGTGACCAGTGTCCATACTGCGCTGTGTCCAGTTGAGCAGTGTCCATACTGCGCTGTGTCCAGGTGACCAGTGTCCATACTGCGCTGTGTCCAGGTGTCCAGGGCCCAGCAAAAATGTCAAAACTCTGCAGCTGACGTCTACAGACTCACACCTGGTCCTTATACCAATATTATATGTGAATAAAATGTGTCTTACACTGTCAGATTGAATCAATATTGAAATGACTCTAATATTTATTGGTGTTGCGTAGTGTAGTGTAACGTGAAGAAAAGGAAAACTGTCTATATCGGTTAAATTTTTCGCTGGAAATAATGTTGGACATCATTTAAACTGATATACAATAGTTTTCAAAGTGATACTGATGAATTCAATATATGATCAAGGAATTCCTCAGCACCCCAGGACTGGCGTCAAAGCACCCAGTTTGAGAAACCCTGACCTGGACACGATATAGCATGTACAGATGGCCCTTACAATGACCAACATGAGCTCAGAAGTAAAGATTGTAAAATTACATTGAAAATAGTCTAGACCTCAAAAGGGTTAAAAATTCCTAGAGAGGTGAAATATGTAAATCTCCACTATGAATACTGCCATCTAGTGGTGATTATTGTGTAACTGCATGCTCTCCTCTCACCTGTAGATTTCCTGTAGCTGATTCTGTCTGTGCTGATCTTTGGAGAGCTTTCCTGCAGTCCTACTCTCAGTTTCATGTAAAAATGTGTTATTTTTTTAGGTATGGTCAGGTGAATGTCCTAGGTATCCATGATTAATTTGTTTCTAATTGCTACTAACTGAGACTCATGAAAACACCACCCTGCTAATAACCCCAGATTATACACATACAGCATTATTATATTGATCGACATGTTTACATTCATTTTGTTTGTGCTTTTATATTTTACTTACATTACATTTGTCTTGTTTGTATCACATGACATATGATGCAATAAACACTGATTTGCAAGATATGTCTCTGTTTGTTTGTTTTTCTACTATTTTGGGGAATGTTAATCTCGTCTGATTCCTTTGCTGGCCGGCCTTTCACTGAAACAGCAGACCTATGTGTTTCAGCATGCTGATTTAAAATTAATTTCAATATCAGTGATAACATTTGGGCCAGAGCTGCATACGTCTTGGTATGACGTTCCAGTTGTGTAGAAGAATTCTGGTGGAAAGAAACTCAAAAACTGAGGACTAAAGTCAACTTGGATCAAACAGCAAACCTCATTCAGATGAGTCCACTCCACACACATTCAGATGAGTCCACTCCACTCCACACCTCATTCAGATGAGTCCACTCCACACCTCATTCAGATGAGTCCACTCCACACACATTCAGATGAGTCCACTCCACACACATTCAGATGAGTCCACTCCACACCTCATTCAGATGAGTCCACTCCACACACATTCAGATGAGTCCACTCCACACACATTCAGATGAGTCCACTCCACACCTCATTCAGATGAGTCCACTCCACTCCACACCTCATTCAGATGAGTCCACTCCACACACATTCAGATGAGTCCACTCCACACACATTCAGATGAGTCCACTCCACTCCACACACAGTCAGATGAGTCCACTCCACTCCACACACATTCAGATTAGTCCACTCCACTCCACACACAGTCAGATGAGTCCACTCCACTCCACACACATTCAGATGAGTCCACTCCACACACATTCAGATGAGTCCACTACACACACATTCAGAGGAGTCCACTCCACTCCACACACATTCAGATGAGTCCACTCCACTCACATTCAGAAGAATCCACTCTATGCAACATCTGTAGTGATGTGAATCATGCCAGATGTTCCTGATTTACTCTGTACTGTCAAAATCATATTAAAGTAACATAATGTTGGGGTTGTTGATTTTATGATTTATTTATTTTAGGTTGATGGCATGTGTCTATATACAGACAGATAAACGCATCAGTGGAAAGGACATTCCGCATATTTTTCTTTTCTGTGGTTCTAAACCCCAACCACTAGCAGCCAATGACAAGAGCACAGCGAAAAGGTGAGTGATTAGCTTCGATAATAACATCACAATAAAATAAAGAACTGAAAGTTATAATAAAAATCCACCCTGAAGCAAGCCAAATTAAAGCCACAACAGAAAAGAAATAAACAACAAAAAAACTCCACCTGAATCCAACACATAATTCCAGACTGGAGTAAAAGAGCGCAGCACAGCTGAGTAAGCAGTAGGGAATGCTGAGGTGTAGTTCACAGCAGTTGGGAATGCTGAGGTGTAGTTCACAGCAGTAGGGAATGCTGAGGTGTAGTTCACAGCAATAGGGAATGCTGAGGTGTAGTTCACAGCAGTTGGGAATGCTGAGGTGTAGTTCACAGCAGTTGGCTGAGGGTCTGTATGAACACTCCATCACAAGAGTACTGTGTTGACAGCAGAGTTAAACATGCACAATATTCCTGTTCTCGCCCCAGCTAGAGTTCACTCATCCTGGGACTTTGAACCTGAGCTTGGGCAACATCAAGTTCAGATAGTGCTTAGATAGGCTACTGGTTCTGTGATGGAATGTTGAGACTGACCAACGAGTTCTCTGCTCCTCTAGATCCCGCCCTCTAACTCACCTGTCCTGAAGGAGGAAGTGAAGCTCAGTGACAGACGGCTGCTCTGTTCTCCATTACAGCTGAGCAATTACTCTGGTATGTGAGGAATTTTAGTGGAAAAGTCATTTTATAAGTAGATTTATAGAGCATCATTGTTTGTGAAAACAAGTTGAAGCAGTTTAAACTTTGCAGAAGAAATGTAAAAACACGGAGAGTATTCAGAGACTGACTACAATTTTCACTCTCATGAAAGTGAAAGTAAAGTCAACAAATCAGCCTTAAAAGGAGAGACTTAACGCACACCAGTGCTTTGGAAACCATTAAAAGGTCAGATATCCAGAGGTGGAAAGTAACGAAATACATTTACTCACGTTACTGTATTGAGTAGTTTTTCTGTGTATTTTGTATTTTTTAAGTAGTTTATAAAATCGGTATTTTAAATTTTACTTGATTACTTTTTGAGTGAAGTATTGTACTTCGCTACATCAAAAATCCCATCCGTTACTTGAGTAAAAAAAAAGTTAAGACTAACGAAAACAGAAAGGGAGAGAAAGAAAATCGCGCCCTAAACCCCTAGCCTAGTGATAATGATCAGCATGTAGCCTACAACAGGACATGAATCAAGCTGGCGCCATGCAGTCTTTCTGAAAGTGATGGAGATGGAGCTGGATCACGAGATGCATCAGATTAGCCTAACCTATGAAAGTGTATTTTCCGCTATTCCAATGGGTTGTCTCAGTTCGTTTTAGCACCAATGATTGCGGAGATATTCAAGCAAACACCATGGGATTTCGTGTTTTGACGTTTGTGCTCACCTTTCTTTGGAAAGAAGTTTATTAGCAGTTGTTTCCCCTCATTTTGTTGTCTCTCTTTTTCCTGTTTTGGCCTTTGTTTTTAGTAACCTGACTTGGCTTTCTTGGAGAAAGACATTGCACCAGCAGCACAACAATTAGCGGTCCACTACTAGCGATGCTCAACTAAATAAACAAAAGATAGACTACCTTATGAATCGTGCGGGCGGACTAAACCATTTAACTCTTTAGCAAGGGAGAGTGAGAGTGACCTTAGACAGTTTTCACTATGTTTTGTATACAAAATCCAGTCAGTCAAACTTTACATTTTGTCTGACATTCATTTTTACATTTAATTTTGAAGTTAAAATATTCAGGTAAAATAAATATATGGTGGAAATAAGTATTGAACGCTTAATTTTTTTTTTCAGTAATTAGCCTAAACTTCCATTGAGTCTATTCGAAATTTTCACCACACATTATATTAACACACATATAGGCCTAAAAAATCCAAACATAAGAGTTTTATGTATTAAAGTGGAATGACACAGGAAAAAAGTATTGAACGTGCCTACTGAAATTTCTTCAATACTTTGTGGAAAAGCCTTTGTTTGTAAAGACAGCTTCAAGACATTTCCTGTATGACAAAACGTATTAGTCGCCATATCAGGTGTGATTTTGGTCCATTGTTCTAAACAGATTCCATGGGTCCCTCTTGTGAATCCTGATCTTTAGTTCCAGATTACTTCCAGAACTGTTTAATTGAATTTAATTGAATTGGCTGCCTTCAAGTCTTTCTGGAGCTTTCTCCGAGTGGTCCTTGGCTCTTGGAATTGACTATCCTTCTGACTCCCTGGTCAGAAATATTGCGAGGTGATCCTGTGCCCTGTGCCGGTTGATGATACAGTGATGTTTCTTCCACTTGGAGATAATGGCTCCCATGCTGCTTACTGGAAGATTTGGAAGACTGAAGTTTTGAAATGCATCTGTAACCAGTTTCATTGATATGTTTTGCAACAATAAGGTTGCAAAGGTCTTGGGAGAGCTTTTTGCTTTTATCCATCATGAAATGTTTCTTGTGTGACACCTTGGTAATGAAAAACCTTTTTATAGCCCATCAATATGTAAGCTACTAACCAAGCTTATATTAATTTGCACAGATAGAAAGGATAACTACTCTCTAACTACTTACATATTCCAGCTCGTTCCTTCCCTTTCCTTGCCTTAGTGCTTTTTCTTAGCGTGTTCAATACTTTTTCCCTGTGTTATTCCACTTCATTACACATGACTCTACTTATGGAGTTGTTTGGATTTTTTATGTGTGGATTACCTGAGTTATTACTAATGCCTGATGAAAATGTTGTGCCCCCTGTATTCCACTTTTCAAGGGCCCTCTCCTCTATTGCCCTATACTTCCCACTTTCCCCCCCCAGTTTGACGCCCTTTAATCTGCTGAACCTTCTGCTCGTTTCCAAATATAAAAAAACTCTCTGCAACTCAACATTGGCCTGCCTGCCTCAGCTGCCTGTGAGGGGCTTTTTAGTTGTGCTGGATTACTGTTCACTGCAAAGCGACCCAAGGATGAGTGAGCAGTAGTTGATTTTCAAAGTTAGTTGCAAACTTAAAGGAGAACTCCGGTGATTTTTCACATAGATCTCCATTTCTCAACATCCTTATCAGGCAAGTACCTCCACTCGGCGGCCATATTGCAACACTTTTTGGGCACTTATCGTGCATCTATTTCGGCAGAAATGCGTGTGCGTAAGGCTTCACGACACCAATCTTGCTCCAGCAGCGAGATCACAACAGATGATTGGCACGATGTCTTCACAGGACACCACATGATTGGCTCAATGTATTTTACAACACACCACATGATTGGCTCAATGTATTCACATGTCATCGTTGTGATGCGGAAGGGTTGTGATATGTGTAGACAACTGCCATATTGCCGTTACAAACTAACCCCATGCATTACTATGGAGGATTTTTTGAGTGCTGTATCTCCTCATTAGAAAGTCTCTGGTAAAACTAGTTGTTCTGGTACGCCCCCCCCCCCCCCCCCCCCAAAAAAAAAGTAACTAAGTAACTTTTACTTAAAGTACATTTTAAATGAACTACTTTTTACTTTTACTTGAGTACATTTTCAGATCGGTATTTTAACTTGTACTTGAGTAATATTTCATCAAGGTATTGGTACTTTTACTTGACTACAATATTTTCATACTTTTTCCACCTCTGCAGATATCTGAAGTCAAAGCAAAGTTTTCTTTTCTTTTACTGAAGGAGAGAATGGCTTCAAGTCTAGAGGAGGATCTTACCTGTCCTGTTTGCACGGATATCTTCAAGGATCCTGTTATTCTGTCGTGTAGTCACAATGTGTGTAAAGAATGTCTGCAGGAGTGCTGGGAGAGCAAAGAAACCAAAGAATGTCCAGTCTGCAGGAGGAGATCATCAAAGGAGGGGACACCCCCAAATCTGGCATTAAAGAACCTGTGTGAGACCTTCTTACTAGAGAGGAGTCAGACACACGTGTCTTGCAGTCTACACAAAAGAAAACTTGAGTTCTTCTGTCAAGAGGATCAGCAGCTTGTGTGTCTTATGTGTCAAGACGAATTACACAAACATCACAAGTTCAGTCCCATTGACAAAGCAGCAGTTGATGTGAAGGTAAGTACACTATCGGGACTCCACATGTCCCTGTACAAATACAGTAGACATTCACATCCATTAGACTGTTTGCTTCTGAACTACCGGTACTGCTGTAGATGCCACTGCTTGGTTTAATTTCCTATTGTGGTGCGGTCTTTAGAGCTTCAATTATTGTTCTATATTTACACACCTATGAAGTAGTTCAAGTTTTTTGGCCGCATTATGCTTGACACATTGCAACAGATTAGCGATCTGGCAGACAATCAGTGCAGACAATCAGTGCAGTGTTCCTACCAGAACACCCATCTTCCTATGGCTGCTCTTTAACGGGACTTTAACTTCTGATGTCTGAACACTGTGTCATCCATTATCCTGTACTTATTTACTCTATCATTGTGTAATGTTTATGTGAAGCAACACACACATAGAGACACATACAAGCAAGGACACACACACACACACACACACACACACACACACACACACACACACACACACACACAGAGGAAGAGAGAGACATATAGGCAAGGACACACACACACACACATACAGGCACAGAGAGTTAGACTGTTTGTTTCTGAACTACTGCTGATACAGCTATGCTTTACTTAGATGATTCATTTATTTAATGTTGCCACCTGGAAGTATGCTCATATTACTGTCTCTCTCTGTCACACACTCTCTCTCTCTCTTGCTCTCTCTCTCACACACACATACACACATTTATTTATTTTTTAATGTGGATTAACAAGACAGATAAGTATCGTGACAAGATCCACATGTGTCTTAAAAAGAATGTAGCACGGCTCTATTCAGGTCAGTGGTCAGTGTAATCTGAAAGAGACACAGACACATTATAGTGCTATTCATTTCAGGAAGAACTCACAGTCAAACTGCAGGACAAGCTGAAGGCTTTTAAGAAGGCTAAAGACACCTGTCATGAATCAGCTCAGTATATTAAGGTGAGTGGATTACTATGATGATGCCAACCCATATCCACATATGTCCGTGAAATGTAAGTAGAATAGGAATTAATTATTGGGTGTTTATGCCATGGTCTAGGTTGAAAAGGGTGTCATTTAAAAAGTGATATACTACACCTATAAAAAGACGTTCCATTCGAATTGCCTGATGACAGTTCTAAATCACTGCGCTGGCTCAAACACTAGTTGGTAACCAAGGCAACGGAGACTAAATACATTACAACTTATGACTTATCAACATTCCATAGCGTTGCGATAAACAGCTGAAAAAACGAACGATTTTAGCTCTAAAACTCATTTAGTATTAATAATTGATTTCATATTTATTTATTTCGTAAGTGACCATGGTATACATGGGATAATGCCCTTCGATGCGTCCATTATCAGAAATAAATTCGTCCATTTATTTCTGATAATGGACACCTCGTCGGGCATTATTCCTTACTTATGATTTGTATGATTTGATAAGTAATGGATTATGTATACTTCAGCTGAATTCAATGATTTTAGTTTAAAAAAGAAAATTATATTAAGAAATATGCCAGTATTAAATATATATTCACTTTTTACCTTTTAATTAATCCTAATTTTAGATTGTAAAGACTGTTATTATTTACTTCATTTGTGTTCTTCCATTGGGTTGCTTTATTTACTGATGCTATTTCTTATGCATAATGATGAAGACCCTAATCTTACTCATGTTGACATGCACCTTAATGTTATCCAGACTCAGGCCAAATACACAGAGACACAGATCAAGAAGCAGTTTTTGGAGCTTCACCAGTTTCTACAAGATGAAGAGGCAGCCAGGATAGCTGCACTGAGGGAGGAAGAGGAGCAGAAGAGTCAGATGATGAAGGAGAAGATTGAGAAGATGAGCAGAGAGATCTCATCTCTTTCAGACTCAATCAGAGGCATGGAAAAGGAGATGGGAGCTGATGACATCACATTCCTGCAGGTAGGAACCATCCACTGTCTGTAAGGGTGTTAGATCTCAAACTCTTAAGTCCAGTGATAATTTAACAAAAGCATGTCTGGCTGTAAGGGTGTTGGATGTCTAACTCTAATTCCAGTGATAATTTAACAATAGCACATCTGGCTGTAAGGGTGTTAGATCTCTAACTCTAATACCAGTGATAATTTAACAATAGCACAACTGGCTGTTTTGTTGAGGTGACCTGCCCATGCCACCTACCCCATTGCATTATCCTGATGTGTGATGTGATCTTTGGTCTCATTCTGTCATGTTTGACTCACTGGGCTTTGATAAGTGTGCTGTTGATATGGTGTGAGATGATTCTAGAGAGGAGAGCAGGAACACAATAAGATGGGAGAAGAGTGAAACGTGTGCACACACAGACACACACACACACACACACACACACACACACACATATAAGGCACTGCCGGGGAGCATCATTTAAGTATCAGGCCACTGTATCTTCCCCTGATGGGAGCCGTGTGAAGAAGGGGTGGAGGGACAAGGCCCAGAGTGGGTATATATACTCTTTTGATCCTGTGAGGGAAATTCGGTCTCTGCATTTATCCCAATAATAAGACCCCGTTTACACGAAGGGAAAACGCAGATATTCCCCTGCCGTTTGGCCTCTCGTTTACACCAAAACCCCGTTTTTATCACAGAAAACGATTATTTCTAAAACCTCCGGCCAAAGTGGAGATTTCTGATAACGCCGGTTATGTGCTGCCGTGTCAACAGGGATAAACGGCGTTTTAGCTTCTTAAACGTCACATTATGCGCCAGAAAATCCTTAACGTCATGTGAGCGCCTGATGTTTACAGTTTCTTTGGCTACTGATCAGGATTATCATGGATGCTGTTAAGGTGCTACTAATTTTTACTTTTGTGCAAACGCTTCTGGCCTGTTTGCATTTGCAACAACTGCTCTACATGGAGGAGCAGAGGCGAAGGATCGCACGGAGGTCAGCATTTTTCCTGCTCGTGTTAGTCGTTTCTGTGGATTTTGATTGACCAGCATGGCTTTATTCCTTTCCCTACACTGCCACCCATAGGTTTGGCATAGTTATTATGGCGCTTGACAGTGTATTTATGTGGGTTGATGTAAATGTGGCCTAAATGGGAAATCGGGAGAATCAGGAGAATTCATGTTAGTAATCAGAGGTGTTCGTGTCAAAGTAGAAAGTAGAAAGTAGAAAGTAGAAACAATACAGGTGATTTCACTAATGAGCTGATCCACTTGGCTTAAGAGTTGCGCTAATTAGAATCAGCTCATTAAGTGAATGGTTGGAACAAAAATGTGAGCCGGACTTTTACACCTCGAATATAACTCAAATAATCAGCAAGACGTGGTAAAATAGAAAAAAAGTTATCTCCACTTTTTTGCTATTTCATCTTGCAAACTTGTAAAATTCAGTTGGTTCAACTTAAATATTTATTTATCTGTATCAGTTCAAGAATCCCAAAGTTCACTGGAAGAATCATCAAGTCTTTCCTTAAAGGAGAAGTTCTGTGAAATTGACGTAAAGTGAGTGTAAACTTTTGTCTCATAGCTCATCTCGGCTATGACGAGACATTGAGAACTTTGAAAAAGCACTGGTAGTTTATTTACAAGACGATTTATACAGACAGTTCCTTCAGGAAGTTTACCGTTCGCCGCCATCTTGAATTTAGTCACGATAAGTCGGGCGACGAGTATGAATGAACAGGTATGATAAGGGATCAGATTCCAAAAATAATTCCATGGAAAGGCATGGATTCCAGTTGTTTCCATCTGTCAGTTTTTTAATGCAGATGTTGACAAGATTTGCCTGCTCTGCACCACTTATAGTCCGGTGGACAGCCCATAGAGCCCCATTGTGGACCCGGAAATGTTGAGTACACCAAAGTTTTATGATGGAAATATATAGTATGGGTTCCCAGCATGGTGAGCATGAGCTGCTTGGCCAAAATGGACAATGTTAGTATGTTTTTAGGGGTTACTGGAGATGCTGAGTCCATATCTGACATTTTCAAGATTCAAAATCACTATTTAAACTTAGTTTGGTCACATTTTACTCTCATTAAGCTGATTTTGCTGAGTTTTTTGGTACAATTTAGACAGATTTTTGGAGGATAGGGCTGTAGCGATATACATTAGGGCTGTAACGATACACGAACCTAACAATTCGATTCGTATCACGATTTTTGACCCACGGTTTGATACAAACCTCGAATTTTCTTTTTTTGGATGGGGGGGGGCTAGACATTTCAATAGCCTACCTTAGAATACCAGAGGATTACAATGTAATATATCTGTATTATTTTATATCTTGATATAAAAAGAGAGAATACTGAATATCTGATATTTATGACAGCACACTTTATGCAGATTAGCCTATAGCTTAGGCCTACTATTTCTATTACAACTCTACCACATTCAGCTGTCTGGTTGAAGCCTGGAAATATTGTAAACAAAGTAGCATAGTTAGCTAGCTTATCCTAGTCTACTGATTGGACTGTTCCGTTTCCTCATGTGTGTTTAAGGTAATACTGTTCTCCTTGGGACAAGCCTTTTGGGAAAGTTGGTATTGAAATGATCATTCAGTTCTCCCAGAATCCCCAGCGCGAAACATCGTGGGAATCTCAAGCACAGTCCAGCACGCTGGCGTTGCACAGCTCCCCCAACAAGCCATTGCCATCCTCGGCGCGGGCGTTCCCACATTCAGTCCAGCAATTAGTCTCTGGCACTGCCACACAGCAGGTGGGGTGCACACACCGCAAGAGCCCTACTCACCCTGGGGAACCACAACCACCAGCGGCCCAATGCGGGGCGTGCTAGCAGTCACCTGGTCTGTCGCCTCTCGTCCCCAGCTCCCTTCAGAGAACGCCCTCAGGTCGCACTTTCGCAGTGTGCACCACTGCAACGTTCCTCCAACACCTGGCGGGGCCTCCACTGCCACAGACTCCCCGGCGCTGAGCACCGTAACTGGCACTGCACCTCCGATGCTCCACTCCGTCGTCTCACCAGTCGGGGTAGCAGACTCCAGTTCCATCGCAGCCGGCAACGCTGCACACAGCTACAGCTACCGACGCTGGCGTCCCTCCTCTGCTGCCTTGTCGCAGAGCTGTCCTCCGCTGTTCCGGCCACTCCACATCGCCACGATCGCGCCAAGGCCTAGACCTTCTCTCTGGCTCGTGCCATCGGATTTCACACAACAAACTTTTTCCCCCCTTATTTTTCTAAAGAGCACCGGCGAACAGGCCGACTCGAACAGGCTCCGCCAACCGTCCGTCCTCAAGGCACCACCTCCTTGCCGCTCCACCTCTGCTCTGCAGCCAGGGCCACTGCCAACACCAGCCTAAAGCTGTCCGGCGGGGGCAGGGGCTCAAGGTCTTCTCTCGGTGAAGTCAGCGCCCAGGCCAGCGTCACTACCTTATTTTCCAAGGCCGCTTCCTCAGACCGCTCTCCCAGTAGCGTGAAGTCCTTCTCCGCCGTGGCCACTGCATCAAAACCCTCTTCAGGCAAGCATTTCTCCCGTAGCTAGGTCCAGGCGACAGCTGGTCTCCGGCTTCTACTGAAGGCTTCTCTAAGCTTTTTAGTACCCCTTACGGATCCTTTTGCTTGGGCCTCCACCTAGCGGTGAGCATGGACGGATTATGAACTTTCGGGCCCCTGGGCCCAGATGTATTAAGGGCCCCCCATCAATTGTCGCATATGTGGAAGGGGGGTTTAGAGGTCCTTCCTCAGAAATGTTTTAATTTGTTTGATGTGATTTCCTGTATTCTGGTGCATTTTGGGGATGGCCAATACTAAATTCAATCAGATTCATAGCCTACATCCTGATGTGTTGATATTGAGGCAATGATTTCATGCAAAGGCTTGGGCTTCAGGGCCCCCTGACCCCTTGGGCCCCTGGGCAGGGCCCGGTAGGCCCGTGCAGTAATTCATCCCTGGCGGTGAGGTCTCCCACTCCCGGCTCCTCCAGCACTGAAGACACTGTCTCCTACAGAATGCAACTTGCTCCTCCATGGAAAACGTGCCCATCTACAGGTGCTGCTTTGGAAAGCAGCAGACCGTCCTGATCCACCGGCTGTTGATATAACCGCATTTGGAGGGAGTTAGAAGACGGGTATGAAGAAAGGAGAGGAACTTGCCCACCTTGCTCGATTCAAGTCCTGTTGCTCCTCCTGATTTGTTAGATGTCATCAGCTGTAACTGCAAAGCTGGGTTAAAACTGTGTATACATGTATCTGGAAAGTGCAGCTGTGCAGCTGCAGGCCTGGCCTGTACTAATTATTGTTTCTGCAAAGGCAGTGATGTTACATGTGGCAATATAATTACACAGCAAAAACAGCAGAAGGACAGGGATGAAGAGTCTGGAGAAGATGGCGACAGGACAACGGAAGAGGACAGTGAGGAGTAGTAGAGGCTAGTTCTTCCCTTTGTTACTCAATTGTGAGTCACAGCAGAGGGCCAGTGAATAGCTATTTCCAAAATTATTGTGGAATTCAGAAATAACTTGAGGATCCAAATTATTCCTAAACACTGCACATTTTTATCCTCCAAAAATCTGTCAAAATCGCCCCCAAAAATTCAGCAAAATCAGCTTAATGAGAGTAAAAACGTGACCAAACCAAGTTTAAATAGTGATTTTGAATCTTGAAAATGTCAGCATCAGCATCTCCAGTAACCCCTAAAAACATACTAACATGGTCCATTTTGGCCAAGCAGCTTTTATAATATGATCAATATAGGTGATTATGCTCATTTATGCTAATTAGCTCAATTACACAAATTGCCAACATATGCAAATTAGCATCCGGCAGTTTCTGCATGCTGGGAACCCATACTATATATTTCCATCATAAAAGTTTGGTGTACTCAACATTTCCGGGTTCACCTTTCTGTCCACTGGACTATTAGGCCATCAATGAAGAAATAGGCACATGGTACCTTCCAGGAGCCATTCACAGAAACCCACCATCAGCACCAAAGCATCTTTTGCTACCGGGGAAGAGTCATCATCATCCCCTCCATTCCCAATGTCGACAAAGCCAGTTCCAAGTGGCGAGTTCCGAGTAGCGAGTTCCATCCCAGGACATGTGCCTTGATAACTGCCTCGTCTAACCTAAGTGAGCAAATAACTTTTCTTCCCAAATGTTCTGCTTCCTTCACCTTGGCAGCAAGGGCTAGGAAGGGTGGCTCTGTAAATCTCGGTTCTGCTGGAATTTTGCTGTATCAGCACCTAATTTGTGATTGATGTGGAAGGGTTAGGTTAAAACAAATACATAAGCTTTTGATTAATACAACTGTAGAGTTAAAGCAAATAATTTCAAATTCTTGGTGTATTGTTTTCCTTTTTTGAGTTTTTGTAGATGAGACGCGCTTCACCAGCTCCAGCTCCACCATGACTCATTATGCAGATATGGGCTGAATCCCAAAGTGAGCCCTGAGGACTAAGGACTAAAGACTCACAGACTTAATTGATCTCAGGTGCTAAGTGAGTGGCCCTATTCTAAAGTCTGGACTCACAGACTCAAAAACTTTGCTGCGTGTTCTTGTGAAATTCGTAAGGGCTATCCCAATGTCTCATTTCAAAGGGTGTGAGGGTTTGGGTCTGAGCCCTTTCCGTGAGTCTGCGTCAGTGCAGACTTCACCAAAGGGAATTACCCATAAATATCAAAGCGGTGTGACATTTACCGCAGAGACCATAGGGAAATCCGAAAATTACAAAGGTAAACAACTGCACAACACACAACCAGCTTGTAAAACAAGAGTTTGGAAGAATGTGGAATAAGGCAGCCGGCTCCTGTGCCCAGGTTGTGTGAAAAGCAACAAACTTAAAATGAAAACTCACAAACCGGCAAGTGTCTGCAAAATCTTTGTTATGAAATGTCGCCAAGGTAACATGTGATCTTGTGAAGTGCTGTCCCAAACCCATTTATACCCATCTGAGCCCATGTGGCCTCACACACTCACTCACTTGGCACCTATCAATTAAGTTTGTGAGTCTTTAGTCCTTAGTCCTCAGGGCTCACTTTGGGATTCAGCACCATTGTCTCTGCTCTGTGTTTGGTGGCTTTACTGTTGAGGTCTGACAGGTTGGGGGTGAGGAGGCCAGTTATTTTGGATGCAGTGTGGGTGACACGTAGAGTATGAGGTGGAGGCAGTAGGATGTAGTTATCATATTGAAGCAGCAGGGGGAGCAGTAGAGTAGAATGGGTTGGATATGATCTGGTACAGCAGTAGCAGGTGACGGGGGGGCAACAGAAAGGGCTTTGAGTTTGAGACAGAAGAGAGTCTCTGCTGGCAGCATTTATGGATATCAGGGGTGTGTTGAACTAGGTGGTAGTGGTGTAGTTGTTAGGAGCTGGGCTAGTGTGCAATAGCCTTCAAATTGTCGGTTTGATTCCTGGCTTCCACCGTTGTGCCCTTAAGCAAGGCGTCCATCTTTTCATTATGCCTGCTATGCACCAACTGGTCAGTCAGTAACAAAACAAAAATACTTATGTGTAGGATGTGTCCACTCTACAAAAAGACCTTATTGTACCAATAATGTTCAACCTACTCTCTTTTTTATTTTCCAGAACTACAAGAGCACAGTGGAAAGGTGAGTGATCTGCCTCCTGTCTCTCTCTTCTCTGTGGTTCTGAACCCAAACCCACAGCAGCACTGACTCCTGAATGTTATTCCAGAGCCCAGTGCACACTGCAGGATCCAGAGAGGGTTTCAGGAGCTCTGATCAATGTGGCAAAGCACCTGGGCAACCTCAAGTTCAGAGTCTGGGAGAAGATGCAGGAGACTGTTCAGTACAGTAAGTAGTCTACTGTTTAAAAATAAATAAACACACACAATCAATCTTAGGAGTACTTGGATAGACTGTGCTACCTAAACATATAGCACAGTAGTAGGTCTATTTGTCTAGGGGATATAGCAGATAAAATCCACATATCAAACAAACAAACAGAGCAGAACCAACTTCCATTAATCAAACACATCCTACACACTGCCCCTGTGATACAGATGTGGAAATGGGACCTTGGGAGAAAAAATGGGAGAAAAAGTCCCTTTAAACAGGAAGACACCTTGAGCAGGAGACTGGGTGGGATTATGTGCTTGGGGCCGGCATTGTAGAGAGAGACGTGCCAGATGAGTTTGTTCATGTGTCTGGAGAAGCAGATAAGCATACGTGTACATGATGCACACAAACATTTGAAATTGACAGTGAAGAACTCAAATATAATAATAGGTTAAATCATCAAATCCTAACTACCAACTAATCTAAGGACTAAGTATTGTAAGGAGGACATAATGGCACAACTAACACGGACTCAGAATTCTCAGTAAATCACACTTAAGTTGGTACAACTTACAAAAACAATTAGCGGAAGTTTGTTCCCAGACTGCAACAGCCCCAGTCAACAAGTTCTTAAAGATATCACATATAGAAAGCCGAAGTCACACCCCTTCCGTTAGTCACCATGGGACTTATCTTTAAAAAAATTATGAACAGCAGTCAATGGTGAAAGAAATTATTTTCTGGTCCCGATCGACTTGTGCCTTGAATTACCCATATGATGTTTGTCAATTTTAAAGACAATTTTATCATGTAAAACATTTGCAGTTTGTTTCGTAACTATTGAATTACAACATTGTGACAGATCGTAATTCCAACAACTACAAACCCATCAGTCGCACTAGTGACACTAGCCCATTCACACAGCCACACTGGATTGTACAAGCATGCAGCAACAGGTCTTACTTGAGCTTCCCTTGCCGATGAAAATACCATGAGTCAGAGAATTAAAGGGGTGGTTCAGGATTTTGGACATAGGACCTCATTTCCAAGTTAGCAAGTGTGATATTTATCAGTGGTTTTCAACACGTTTCATCCAGTCCTTCTAGTTGCAGAGTTTGCAGGTGCTAGGTTAGCACACTCCAATCCTAGGTAATATCAGTCCGCCGCTGCCGTTGCTTATATGTAGCCCCACATGGATAGCATGGAACCATCGTTTTTCGTTTTGATCTGTAGCCCCCCTGCTGGACTGGACCCTCCGAAAGGAGGGTAGGGCAGACACAGTTTTCTGTGAATATCTCGAGAACCGTAGGGTTTAGGAGGACCACCTTTTTTTTGTATTTTGATCTTAAGGGGGCATGTCAACCCATTCCATAACCACTCATTTCATGTATAGCGCCACCTAGTTATAAACAAAAAGTAAAAATGAGGTGTTGTAATCACAGGTATCTGTGACCTAACATGGTCAAAACTGCACGAAATTGGAAGTGTAGGATCATTATGACACCCTCTCAATGCACGCCAAGTTTTGTGGAATTCCGTTCATGGGGGGCCATACAATAAATTAATTTATGTTACTATACACCAACTGGCCTGTAGGTGGCCAGAGACAGTTTTCTGTGAATATCTCGAGAACAGTAGGGCCTAGGAGGTCCACATTTTTTGTATGTTGGTCTTAAGGGGACATGTCAACCCATCCCATTACCACTTATGTAGGATCCCCGTGTAGGATCATTATGACACCCTCCGAATGCATGCCAAGTTTTGTGAACTTTCGTTCATGGGGGGCCTTACAATAAAATAATTTATGTGTACATTTAGTAGTGAACGTGGCTGCGCTAAAAGCCTCATAGTGGCTAAATCTAAGAAACCCTTTACTATAGTTTACATAGTTGCTAAATCTAAGAAGCCCTTTACTATTGGGGAAGAGTTCATTCTGCCTGCTGGTAAAGGCATGTGCAATGAAGTCCTTGAGGAGGCTGCAGCTAAAAAAATAGCTCAGGTACCGCTTTCTGCAAGCACTGTCCATAGGCGAATTGATGATATGTCAGAGGATATTGAGGCACAGTTGTTAGAGAGGGTGAATGGGTCACCGTGGTACGCTATCCAAGTTGGTTGGTTGCAGGTCACTGGCCAGAGTGTTTGAGTTGCGAGGGCCGCTGCAGAGATTTCTTACAGAAAAGAAGTCACCGTTAGCTGCATATTTTAGTGATGAGGGCTGGGTGTCAAAACTCGGTTACCTGTGTGACATATTCGGGTTGCTTAATGACCTCAACCTGTCACTGCAGGGGAGAATGACGACTGTCTTTAAACTGGCAGATAAAGTCGCTGCATTTAAAGCCAAGCTTGATTTGTGGGGACGACGAGTGGACCGGGGTGTATTTGATATGTTCCAAACAGTAGTGGGGGTTTTGGGAGAGACTGAGGCAAGGCCCTTTCTCTCGCAGCTGGTGCGCGATCACCTTGTTGTGCTTTCAAATGAGTTTGAGCGTTACTTCCCATCCTCCAAAGATCCACGGCAAACCAATGAGTGGGTCCGCAACCCATTTGTCAATATCCCGAATAGTCCTAACTTGTCAGCGCAGGAGGAAGAGCAGTTCATCGAAATTGCAAATGACGGTGGTCTTAAGAGTGTGTAGGCTATGAGGAAACCTCTCTGGCGGGTTTTTGGGTGAAAACCAAAGCAGAATATCCCGAGATAGCCGTAAAAGCGCTGAAAACGTTGCTACCATTTCCCACCACGTATCTATGCGAGGTCAGGTTTTCGGCAATGACTGCAACTAAGACCAAATTGCACAATCGACTGGACATTTCAAACACACTGAGGGTGTCACTCATACCTGTCAATACTCCCGTTTTTCCCGGGTTTCTCCCGTATTTCAAGGTCATCTCCCAGCACCCTCCCTGTTATTTCTCCCGGAAAACTCCCGTAATTTGCATGGCCATCAAACTTAATTTTTGAATCATTGATCCATTCAGGTTGCCAGATTGTGTATGAAATACACCCTACACATACACGATCACTTCAATTTCAACCATTTTGTCATAGGCTAAAACCTGGCAACCCAAAACCCAAATAAGGAATGAGTCTCGTCGTAAGCAAGCGGGCAATATGAAATTGTCTTATATGGCAAAAAATGCTACAATATCAGTATTTGCCCAATTGATCTGCTGTTACATCAATACTGTGCGTCAAAACACTTTACTATTAATTAACCGCCAACAAAATGAAAGTTATGTGAAGCAAACACTATTGTGTTCAACACAATAGGCCTACATTTGACCAGTGATGGGCAGTAATGCGTTAGAAGTAATGCGTTACTGTAATCCAATTACTTTTTTCAAGTAACAAGTAAAGTAAGGGATTACAATTGCAAAAACAGTAATTAGATTACGTTTACTTTCTTGCAAGCAGCCTGCGTTACTGCGTTACTAAACCGTGATTTTGCCATAGACAGTAAAAGAATTTGGGATTTTGTGACTAACTCGTGACAATGATGTAGGCTATAGCTGCGCGACATAGATGTAAACAAGAGACACACGTGTGCAAGACATGGCGTGCAGGAGAGAGTGCGAACATGGAGCATTTAATTCATTGCAGTTCAGACATTACGAAAAAAAAACATTAATGCTGTACACACGTGGGAAGAAAAATGTTGTCTACAGCGGAAAAACTCCACCTCAAATCTGAGCAAGCACCTAGATGTAAAATAGGACCAAAATAGGACCACCGCCCAGTCCAGCACATGTTTTCCACAAAAATAAGTCTAACTGTCTCACTGAATTGCATTATGCACACTCAATTCTCACTGGTATCTGCTAGACAACAAGTACCAAAACATGATTAGTTCATAGATTTCACATGTAATATACATTTTATACAACCCCACCCCCATCTTGCCTGTTCATAATTCTGAGAAATTCTTGAATTGTGTGCATGTGTGCATGTACATGTTTATGTTTATGTGTGTGTGGGTGTGTGTGTGTGTGCGTGCATGTGCTTGTGTGTTTGCCTGTTTATGTGCCTGTGTGTGTGCATGTGCATGCATGCGTATATGTCAACTGTGTGAGTATGTGTCATACGTAGGATTACTGTGAATGTATGTGTGTGCGTGTGCATCTGTTTATGCACATGTGTGCATATGGAATGGGTTAAGATGACCCCTGGAGGCAAACATACGCAAAAAATTGGTCATTCTAGGCCCTACGGTTCTCAAGATATTCATAGAAAACTGTGTCTGCCCTACCCTCCTTTCGGGGGTCCAGTTCAGCGGGGGGGCTACAGATCAAAACTAAAAACGACGGTTCCATGCTATCCATGTGGGGTTACATGCCCACCAAGTTTTGTGTACCCCGGTCTTTCAGTGTCCCGGGAATCCTTGTTGGTGTACGTCACTAAATGTACACATAAATTATTTTATTGTAAGGCCCCCCCATGAACGAAAGTACACAAAACTTGGCATGCATTCGGAGGGTGTCATAATGATCGTACACTTTTAATTTCGTGCAGTTTTGACCTTGTCTGCCAGAGATATTGTGATGAAAACACCTAATTTGTTTTTTGCTTTTTTGTGTTTAACTAGGTGGCGCTATACATGAAATGAGTGGTTATGGAATGGGTTGACATGGCCCCTTGAGATCAACATACAAAAAAAAATGGTCCTCCTAAACCCTACGGTTCTCGAGATATTCACAGAAAACTGTGTCTGCCCTACCCTCCTTTCGGGGGGTCCAGTCCAGCGGGGGTGCTACAGATCAAAACAAAAAACGATGGTTCCATAATATCCATGTGGGGTTACATGGCCACCAAGTTTCGTGTACCCCGATCTTTCAGTGTCCCGGGTACAGCTATAAATTTGGGCATGCAAAATAAAAAAATTTTTTTTAAAAATCTGACTAAACCTATATGACCGCCGCTTCGCTCTATTAGCACTCTATGTTTTTTTGTAAATATATATAACATAAGCATCTAACAGAAAAAAGACTATACAGCTACATGATTAACTTAAGTTTTATATGTTGCAATGATGGGGTCCTTGGAGAATTTTCCACTCCATGAGGGGCCCCCGGCCCACAAAGGTTTGAGAACCCTTTAGGCTACTTTAAAAAAACTGCAGTTATTTTTTGCAAGGAGATATGTACAGCAAGCATCAAAAGCAAATAGCCCAGACCCTTTATTGGGAAAAACACTATATTTGGTAACTTCCATAGACATCCAAAAATGGGCTGGGATGATTGTATTTGGAGCACTAAGGTGTCAGATGGTACTATAAAAAAATGGTTACATTTTGGCGCTCAGAGTTCAGGTAGGAGGGCCCCTTAGCAGGATTTTGCTTAGGGCCCCATGGAGGTCTGAACCGGCACTGGATAGAGGTAGAGGGAGAGGTAGCCCAGCATGGTGATATTATAGCCAGTACGTCAACACAGCAACACTAAATATGTATCTCAAAGGTGAGGGCAGGTGTTCTTTTTCCCAATTAGCCTCTCACACACACACACACACACACACACAGGGGCGCAGCTACCCATTTTTGAGGGGTATGCAACAACAATATTGGCGCCCGCCCCCCCCCCCCCAAAAAAAAAACAAAAAAAAAAACACAAACCACTAAAGCAAAACAAAAGGCCAATAATTTACACTATTACTGTGCATTAGTGTCTATTGAATATGTTTTTAAAGAAATGCTGCCAATTTGATGTTTAACTTGATGTTATACTTGATAAGTATTGATAAATGGTGCATTGCCACTTTAAGAGAGTCTAAACGGTTCTCATAACGTCCTTTTGCCAGCTATGGCTCACAATGAATAAGGCTGATAGGCACTCTAGCCTTGTTTGTTTGCACCACATTGACAACACAATATTAAGTTATTACAAGGAGCCTTCATTGTTAGGATATGGAAACACGTAATGAGTTGTTGCTAGCATGACATTTCTGTTTGCAGTTGGCCATTAAAAGTGCAGTATGAGCATGGTAGCCACCTAGCTATCTGAATGGAATAGTCAAGTCAAGTCAAGTCGGCTATGTTTCAATCAGCATTATGCTTAACAAACGCTAGTTAGTCTGTTAACATTCATATTTGCAAGCCTCCAAGTACAGACGTCATCACTTTAAATCCTACCTGTTGCCTTTCACCATCCACTTATTTAACTGAGCTGCCTTGCTACAGCGGCGCTTGGCATGTTCATTTTGTGAAGATGTTATGTTACAGATCTGGCTGCCCAGAAAGTATATGATTTAAGAATTCCTGAAATGTGAATTGTGATCTGTGAACTGTGAGTTTTCTTTTCTGTAACTGAAAGAGTTTAATTCTAAGAAAAGGGGGGATGTCATGTCCATGTGTAACACACCCCATCAGAATGTTCAGGGGTATTATGAGTAGAGCGGATAAGGTGGAGTTCATTAAATTCGTACTCAGTAAGCAACAGACGTGTCTATCTGTGGTCCATATTATTTAGATTAAATTCGGCAATATCTCCTTAATTCATCAGTAAAGTTGAGATATAACAGTACTATATACACCAGGGTACGAATAGCATCCACTTCTAACTATACATTGATGCAAACAGAATACCTTATTCAGAGTGTCTAAATCAGCAGCACAAAACCTGTTGCCATTGACAGCGGTAATTATATGTTTACAGCGAATTACATGTAAATATTTTACCGTAGAACGTTGATAAATCCCAATCAGGTAAATGGAGCATTCTACTAGCATTGTGTATATCAATCAGTTTTGGTTGATTAAGGATTTAATTTTCGCCAGAAGCAATCAAAGGGACTTAATTATGCTATGGAGGAGTAAAACTTTGACCATGGTTATCCGTCAGGGTTTTTTGAGGAAATAAACTCCATAAATAACCATTAAAGGAAATGAAATGGAAAACAAGCATGGAACAATGTTTTCACAATGGAAAAATGGTTCCATGCTATCCTTATGGGGCTACATGCCCACCAAGTTTCGTGCACCCCGGTCTTTCAGTGTCCCGGGAATCCTTGACGGAAAATTGCTCATACGAAAAGAAAACTATATGACCGTCGCTTTTCTGCGCGGCGGTCATAATAACAAAAAGTTGAAATCTGATAGACAGATAATGAATGATCAACACACAAGAGCAGGGGGAGTGGTACAAATAAACATATCAGTAAGTTATGTAAAAGACAAACAGTAGAACAAACAAAATAGAAAATAACATAGATCAAATAAGCACTTATACTAAGTTAAAAGCCAGGAAGTAAAAGTAAGTTTTAAGATGTGATTTAAAAACAGGCAAAGACGGAGCCAGTCTTATATGTAGTGGGAGCTCCTTCCATAGTTTAGGGCCAGTTACTGCAAAAGCCCGATCGTCACTGCTCTTTAACCTTGATGGTGGGACTACAAGGCGGCCTTGGTCAGCAGACTGACCTTGATGGAGCAAGTGGTTTTAAAAGTTCTGACAGATACAGTGCCTATAAAAAGTCTTCAACCCCATGCTAAAGTTGACTAAAAAGGGGAATAAAAAAAAAAAAATTGGAAATGGATCTTAATCTTACCTTTAAGGACACCATTTTTTTTGTGAATGAATAATGTATCATAAATAAATAAATGTTCTTCATTAAATACAGGGTGCATACCTCTATGTTAAACCTATGTTGAATTTCCATAGAGGCAGGCAGATTTTTATTTTTAAAGGCCAGTTATTTACATCCTGATCAATTTCCCTTGGCCTTTGGAATTAAAATAACCCCAGATCATCACATACCCTTTACCATATGTGACCCAGCGAAACCAGTCGTTTTGGTAAAATTTACAAAATTAAGTTAATGTGCTCACATGAACGGCCATTGGCTAAGCTTTCAAACGATATGTATATTGAGGGTATTGCAAAAAGTATCGCTAAGATAACCGCATCCAAAATTGGCATGGTTCTCCTGTCGCGATACGCCAAAAGGGGAGAAAATCACCTTTTAAGTAAATTGTAACGTGCGATAGTGTGAGGACACAGCTATTATCAGCCTTACGGTAGCGTGACTTTGAAGCAGATGACTTACTATGTCAAGTTTTATCAACCGAGTGAGTGTCTTCAGAGCCCATTTACGGAGAGCCGGATCACTCCCTATTAACTCCATTGTAACTGCAATCTGCTGCAGTTCCGCTAGGGGCGATCACGAATAAGTGCAAAAACAATGGGGGTCTATGGAGCTAGACGGCTAAATGTGTCTCTTTCACCTGGTTGTCGTTGAAAAATCGAAGATTGGATTGTGGTTTCTGCAAGATCAATGGTCATTATAGGTCAAAAGTTGAATGAACGAGTACTTACGTCCTTTCGATTTCTTACAGGTTGGGTCGTTGTTGCCCACAACACACTAGCTTTCTGCTAATGAATGACGTCATTGACGCATTTGAAAGGCTTTTTAGAACAAATAAGTGACTCAAAAAATTTAATACTCAGCAGTTTGTATTTTCTCTGCCCCCTCTTTTGCATGCAACATTTAAATTTCTGGGCAAAAAATGATATCACGAGAAAAGTGGATTTGAGGGGTACAGCTCCATAGACCTCCATTCATTCTGCACTTATTCGTGAGCGCCCTCATGTGGAACCAGAACAGGAACTGCAACCAGTTCAGAAACCGGAAGTTTCCCCAGAGTGGCGGTTCTCCCTAACCTGACCCTAGCCAGATGAATTTCGCTCCGCCTAGCTCCACTCATCCATCTGGAACCGATCCATTGAAGTGTTGCTTCAGAAGGCTGGGCCTAATCAAAAAATGCTTGCATATGATTGAATAAGCCACTTGTCTGTCATCTATTGACGTGCTACTTCAACCACTCACATCGAAGCCAACCCGTGACGCTAATAACAGTCTCACAGTCGCTTCTACGCTATGTCACATCTATGAAACTCCCGCCCTGCGTCCTGATTGGCTGTACCATAAAATCGGTTGCAAAAATCACTCTCAATGGAAGAGGTCCCAGATGGATGTGAGTGAAGCTAGGCAGAGCTAAGCGGAACGAAATTTATCTGGCTAGGGTCAGGTTAGGTTCTCCCCTTATTAGACATAGACCTCTCCAGAATAAGTCCCGCCTCCTAACTTCCGTATCCATCCAACCTTCGGTCGTCAAATGTCTATGGGAAATAACATGGCGTTTTGAAAGATCGTACCTGTCAAACTCTGTAGGTGACAAAGTAGAAAAAGCTGCTGGGCCGATTGGCCTACACACTTCTGCCATCTAGTTTCCACTGGATTTTTTGATTTTCGGTGCCGTTTAAGTAGTATAGTCTATAGTATACTACTTAAACGGCACCGACAATCCAAAAATCCAGTGGAAACTAGATGGCAGAAGTGTGTAGGCCAATCTGCCCACCAGCTTTTTCAACTTTGCTACCTACAGATGTTTTACCGGTATGATATTTCGAAACGCCATGTTATTTCCCATAGACAATCGACGCTTGGAAGTTGGATGGATACGGAAGTTACGGAGGCGGGACTTATTCTGGAGAGGTCTATTCTCTGGTGTCATTTTCTGCCCCCTAGTTAATACCTGGGACAGTCATAAGGTGTCACTATAGAATATAATTAATGTGTTTCGGGGGAAGTAAGGGGAGAAGAAGTTTTATGTACACAGATTGTGTAGGCTAGCTAGGCTACAGGCCCACTTTTAAAATGTGCTACTGCTTCGACAATGGACTTTTCCTAGTCTGTAAAATGACGCCAGGATATTTCTAAAACTTTGTGCTTTTGACCGTTCGTGCCCTGAAAGGCAAGTCTTTCACATTGATATTCGGTTACATCTGCCAAGATGAAAGAAGAAAGAAATTTGAAATTTGTTCACAATATGAAAGTGTAGACTGTATACTGTTGAATTATGCAAAAACCTGAAATTCGACATTTTAACCTGTACGTTTGTTTATCGTGGATATCCTCAAAATAGCACTGTGCGCAAGACGACTGGTTTTGCCTTGCAGGGTCACATATCTCACGATTGGCATGGGGTATTTTCCATAAGATCATCTCTCAATGCATATCAAACCAGCTATTAGGCTAACTGAAATAAAACCATCCCAATCTCTAGGTATGTTGGTACTGTTACTACTTCTCCTGCCATTACACTTGGTAACACCACTATTAATAATGACCATCATTCACATCCTCATCACACATCACTCAGTGTTCAGCTCATGTGTGTGTTCTTTCTCTCTGCAGCTCCTGTGACTCTGGATCCTAACACTGCACACCCACGACTCATCCTGTCTGAGAATCTGACCAGTATGACACGCGGTGATGAGAGGCAGCAGCTTCCTGATAACCCAGAGAGATTTGATAAGTATCTCAGTGTTCTGGGCTCTGAGGGCTTTAACTCAGGGACTCACTGCTGGGACGTGGAGGTTGGGGACAGTACCTGGTGGTGGGTGGGTTTGATGACAGAGTCCCTCCAGAGGAAGGGACAATATGGCAATGTGAGTGGAAAGTGGACTCTGTTTAATAATAATGGTAAATATATAACATGGTCTCTACCACAGCCCTCCACTCTCCTCACAGTGGAGAAGAAACCCCAGAGGATCAGAGTGCAGCTGGACTGGGACAGAGGAGAGCTGTCATTCTCTGACCCTGATAATAACACTCACATACACACTCTCACACACACTTTCACTGAGAGAGTGTTTCCATACTTTAATGGTGGTAGGGTGTCTCCTCTGAGTATTGTAGCAGTGAAGGCCTCTGTGTCAGTAGAGCAGCCCAGTTAGAGCAGAAACTGTCTCTGTCTGAACAAGAGCCCACATGCAGCATCTGAAACCCCTATGTTGGAATGTTTTGACTTAGGAAAGATAACCCCTGTGTCACTGAACTAGGGGTGACCCTCAGGATGAGGGGTGGTAAACATTTCTTATCTCTGTAAAACAAACATGGTTAGGTGATCACTGGTGGGTGACAACTTGTGATTTCCGTGGGTGTGTGTTAAAGCAGCACCAAAGAACTTTTCCTCTGTCGCATGCACGCTTTGTTTATCCAGCGGCTTTGTAAATAACAATGTCCATACACAAGGTAGAATTTGTTGCATGATTTTATGAAAGTAGGCTATGATGTATTGTGACATCATGCAAGTCAAATTTGTAGTTTCTTATGTCTCATTCCATCGAACTACAGATCCGCTACCCGATCTGGCAAACTTACATAGTGCGGTTATAGCCGATAGAGGGCCGCGAAGCGAATGCAGAAGTGCCGTTCACCCTGTTACGAGTTGATGAACCGCAGAAAAAATTTTGGAAACATTTTTTTAAGGTGCAAAAAACTCTTTGGTGTTGCTTTAAGGGTATAAGAGTTGGCTTCACCCACAGATGTGTGGGCTTGTTACTTTGACATTTCACGTGGGTAACATGCTCCCGGCGTCGTGAATAAAGCTGCAGTCTCACACCATTTGTCTTGGATTAATTTTGACCACACTGCCACAAGCACATCAAAATATCAGTTCAGTAAACTATGTGGACATTTCTGCTTTTTAGAAGTTAGCTCAATTAGAGGGTTAATTTGGTGGCCATTTTTGGAAGACAATGAACACTGTATACACATTGCAACAGTGACATTTGGCTATATACATTACAATAAAATTTTATTTTAATTTTAATTATTTGCAAATTGGTAATGTATATGTAACACCTGTGCTGTGCACACTTGTAAATAATTTCATATGAGTTACATTTAATTAAAGATGTCACTGAGAGATGAAAGCCTCTGCCATCTAGTGGTGATTATTGTGTAACTACACTCTCCTCTCTCACCTGTGAGGTTCCCAGTAGCAGAGCAGCAACACAGCACAGGTCCAGCTAATTCTGCTGCTGTCTGATCTGAGGTCAGAAATGCTGGAGATTAAACAGCACTATAGAGACTGAGAGCACTGCAGTAAACACAAACTCCTGCACTACTGAACTCTTGATCATCATGCACATGAAATAAAGAATCATATTAATCTGATGCATTGGCAGTGTTAGTGTCTCTGTCTCTGTCCTTCATAACCAGATGGCAGGTCTAATCTACACCAGGGAGCTTTGGGCTTTGCTGAGTTTGAACACGATGAGAAGGAGGAATAAACAGAGTCAGAACTGTGTGATTTCCACAGACAGATAAAACAGCTCTAATGATACTACCATGGGCGTAGATTTAGGGTGGGACGCTAAGGACTAGTCCTAATCAATATTTTAAGATGACAAAATTGTCCCCACCAATATTTTAGCGAACTCATTTGTGCTGCTGATTCCGACAGCCAGCACAACATTCTTCTTCTTCTTCTTCTTCTACTAGGTTTTACGGCAGCTGGCATCCACAATGTTGCATTGCTGCCTCCTGCTGGACTAATGCTCTACAAAATTAAATTCTCCCATACAGCCCAGTATCAGATACAAACTTAAAGAAGTGGCGCTTTCCCTTTACACTTGTGCCCACATCAAGCACACTTTTTAGTGACACTTCCTTCAGCCCACACCGCTTTAGGCACCTGAACAAGTCTTGCCTATGTGATTCATATTTCCTGCAAAATAGCAATACGTGTTCAACAGTCTCCCTCTGCTGGCAAGAACACAGTCCGTCCTGATGCTTTCCTAAAATACACAGTGTGCTATTCAGACATGTATGGCCTATTCTCAGTCTTGTAATGATAACATCCTCCTTACGCTTACCACTAGCACAGGCCGTAACTGAGTCAGAAACACTACTATAATGACATAATGACATTACATACAATAATGGAATAGAGAATGATGTCTGCCCTTTGTGTCTTGATCCCAAAGATGTTGCCATTTAATAAGAGAATTCTGCCATATGATACTCTTTCCTTCAGACTTAGACAGTGTCAGAGGAACATCTATGGCTTCTTTTCGAGTCGCCTCCTTGGCCAACGCATCCACCTTCTCATTCCATCTGATTCCCACATGTGCAGGTACCCATAAAAATGACACCTTCACTCCCTTTTTGCCTACATTATTGAATGCCAATAGTAGGCCTATCTCATAAACAATATCCTGCCGCCCCTTTGACATTCCCTTTCCAAGGCTTTTGACTGCAGACACAGAGTCACTGCATATTAACACCTTCCTATCTCGTAGTTGATCCGCCCACTGCACACCATCAAGATGGCATATAACTTGTGTTGCCCCCTGCAGGTAACCCCAGAACCTAGTCAACGTCAGCCGTTTCTCAGACGTAACCCCGGGCCTAGGCAGTTAAGACCCACGATACCCCCTAGAGGTTATTGTAGATAGCAGGGACCTACTGTCGAGCGAAGTTGCACGTCTTCCCTCTGCGGCGCAGATAACCTATTACTCCTATTTTTAAATATACCCCTTGGAAGTTGATCGGGCTTCCGTGGTGGATTTATTGAGATGTTTATGAAAAAAGGAGCGACTACGCCTAGGTCTCGAACAGTTGGCTAACGTGCAAAGATGTTTGACCCTAGAGTTTATCTAGAGACACAGGTTATAGGCTACTTCTTGCTCACGTTTTATAAGGATGGAGATTTTATTACCGTTCAGCAGTACTAAAGTCCAACTAACCCAAGTCTTAGACAGAGCAGATGAATAACCATCTTAAACCAGTTATCTTACCCTCCTGCTGGAATTCGTAGAAAAACCAAGAAAAGACAAATACTGCTTGAAGAATTGGATGCCAAGGTTAAATGAGTTTTTTACTTTTCAGCACTTTGGTGATGTTACAAAATGCGGCGTAATATCCACTTGCAGGTTACAATGTTGTAGAAAATGGAAAAAGAGTAAATCCACAAAATAGGAAAATAGTAAATCCAGAAATGAAGAAGAGATTACAATAAAAATGGTAAATCCACAAATGGAGAAAAAGAATATAAGGAAAAAAGTAAGTCCTCAAAAAGGGGAAAAAGTTTTTATCTGATTATCTTCTGCAGTCACTCTCTGTCGGAGTAGCAGGTCTGATATCTGCAACAGGTTCCACAGAGTTTCGGTCCGCGACTCAGCCTGGCACGACGTCCAACACTTTGCTTCTCAACGAATTTCGGAGGACGAATTCTAACAACCGCACGCGACATCATAAAGCAAAAACCCAACGAGTTGAAGGAAGGAAAAAAAGAAGAAGCAGCCCCGATCATTTGGTTCGACCCCTATTTATACTAGGTAGACTTGACCTCCCCCACACATTCCTAAGGCAAATCCATCCTACTTTCCCACGACAGTTTAGAACCTTCTAGAAGTTCCCACGATAGCTGGGAATATTCTCACGGTAGCTGGGAAAATTCTCACGATAGCTAATACATTCTAGAAGTCACTTATCTCCGGGTTACATTTCGGAGATGCAACATTACATTCAGTAGGCTAATTATGGTTTAGATAGTTTCAGAAGTTACACAAACAGTTTACATTCAATGACAATTATAACAATGTGACATTACATTTAACAACGTAGCCTACACTTACAGTCATCAAGAGAGTTCGGTTACATTCTTACAGGTTACAAACACTTATGACATTACAATGCAATCTGAATACATTCATTTAAACAGTTTTGAGACATACAATTCTCTAAGTACATAATTCCCTAAACTTTACAATATCAGGCTACTAAAGTACTTGTATTGATTCATTTCATTCATCGCACTTTATTATGTATTATGAGGTCATTGTTTGCAGTTATGGTTCATTTTCCATTCTTTTATTCACATTCAATAATCATCAACTCTTTCTGAGGTCAGGGTGATTTGGTTTAGTAATCCTGCACATTGTTCAACATCTGCTTCAACACATTCATTCACTTCCACGCTTTCAGGTAAACTTAATTCAAGAGTAGGTTGCAAGGTCATTGGTTTAACATTACGATTCAATTCCTGGTCAGTTTCTTTCCTAATTTGTCTAATCATATTTTCTAGATCAGAGAGATTACCTTGATAGCTAGCGCTGAATCTAGCCTTTATGCGTTTTCGCCTTGTAAGACGTATTGGTTTTGTGCTACCGCTCTGTGGTCCATATGGATCGTGTTCAGGCAACACGTCAGGGTGATAATGTCATTTAGCAGAGTACAGGTACAGAGCCAATGAAATGCAGTTGACATCCAACCAGAAGTGCAAAGAAGCATTAAATACCAAATGCAGATAGAGTATGGTTGTGTAGACAATAGAGATTAATAATGTACAGTGTATGGATAAAGATTCCAGATGACATGTTTATATATACTGTATACAGTACCCTCCAGAATTATTGGCACCTTGGGTAAAGTTGACTAAAAACAGGTATACAAAATCTTTTGAAGATTCATTGTACTCTCACAATGAAAACAATGAGGAAAATCCACCCTTGAAGGGAAGAAAATGTATTCTGAGAAAAAGGAAAATCTCATAAAGAAGTAAATATTTTTAATGAAAACACGTTGCTCACAATAATTGGCACCCCTAGAAAAAGCTTATATACAGAACCTAACAGAAGCATTTTCCTATCTAATTTCAAATTATTTAAGTTAATTAGAGTGCCTGTGAACTTTCAGAAGTAGTTCATGACTTTCTTTTTCACTAAGGTATGAAAGTAAAGTGACACAGAGGCTAAATCCTCTAGTCATTTTTCAACATCAGAAAGACAAGAGAATACACTAAATTTAAATAAAAAGAAAGTGTGTTGAAATTTTTATAAGTCAGGAAATGTCTATACCAACTAGGTACTTTGTTGAAAATGCCTATATTTGCAGTTAAAACAATGATTAAATGGTTCTAATCAACTGGAAATGTGACAAACATGCTTGGACAAAGATCCAAGGTTATCTTGCCCACACGTACAGTATGGAGGATGGTAATATAGGCAAAAAATTCCATAAGAACCACTATTGGAGAGTTACAGACAGAGGTGTCATCTTGGGGTCACCAAGTCCACCAAAAAATCTTCAAAAGTGACCTCATTGCTAATAGCTTATTTAGAGGGCATGCTGGTAACAGCCTGTCTAGTCATTTAATTACCAATGTAAATGGCAGGAGTTACTGAATGGTACAGTGGCTTTGTCTGGAAGTGTGGTCTATTGTCAGATGAAATGAAAATTGCACTCTTTGGCTAGAAACATGTTAGGTGTGTTTGGCATATATAGAAGAATAACTATACTGAAAAGAACCCCATACCTAATGAGAATTATGGTGGAGGGGCTGTGCTATTGTGGGGCTGTTTTTATTTCCAAAGGCCTTGGGAATCTAGTTAAGGTGCATGGTATCCTGATCAACAAGAAGAACCTGAACATTTTCAAAGGAATTCTGTCAATCTCTGACAAGACACTAAAAGTTGGTAATGATTGGATCATTCATCAGGTCAATGAACCAAAACAAACGTCCAGATCAAAACAAATACACAAAATCAAGCTTCGGCCATTGCCATCTCAGTCCCCTGATCTAAACTCCATAGAAAAACAGTGGGGTGAGTCAAAGAGGAGAATGCACAAGTGTGGACCTAGGAATCTGGACGATCTGGGGAGATTTTATAAAGATTAACAGTCTTAAATCTCTTGGTTTGTATTCTCCAACTTTATGGGGTGTCATAGGTGAATATTACAAGCTGTTTTATTGGCAAAGGGAGGCTTAAAATGGTATTATAAGCAGGGGTGCCAATAATTGTGAGCAATGTGTTTTTGTTCAAAATATTTATTTATTTTTGAGATTTTCCTTTTTCTCAAAATAAATTTGCTTCCCTTCAAGGTTGGATTTTTCCTATTTGTTCCATTGTGAGATTACAATGAATCACCAACAGATTCTTTTTTATACCCATTTTTACTTTAACTAATAATTCTGGAGGGTACTGTGTATATATACTGTATATATACTGTACACACACACACACACACACATATATGTACAGTGTATTGCAGTATATTGCACAGGTTTATGGGCAGGCTATGGAATATAAAAAATAGCAGTGCAAGGCCATAAGTGAAACAGTGTAGGAGTAAATGTAAACAGGTAAACAGTGCAATACAGTCAATGTAAACAGGTAAACAATGCAGTAGTAAAAAGTAAACATGTAAACTAGTAACAGCTGTGCAAATACTAGACAGGAGGTGTAGTTTTGTTACAGCCTCTGGAATGAAGCTGTACCTGGGCCTGCTGTTACGGGAGCGCAGGCTCCTCTGCCACCTGCCAGATGGGAGTAGAAAAGACCATGTTTGGGTGGGTGGCATCCTTGACAATGGATTTGGCTTTGTTTGTACAGCTTTTATGATATGTGTTGTGGATGGAGGGGAGTTGGGAGCCAATAGTCCTTTGGGCAGATTTCATGCGTTGCAGTTGCCGTACCATAGATATGCAGTTAGTGAGTATGCTCTCAATGGTACAACTGTTCAACGTCATTCAATCAACCCTATCGGCACTGGCATGCACACACTTCTTGAAAAAACAAAAAGGGTGACATGTCACAACATGGGACCCAACCTTACACAAAAGCTATGATGTGTCTTAGTGTTTTTAACTTATATCATAAAATAAGTAAGCCCACATTTTTCCACTTTCTTGGGCTAGTTTTCAGTGCCAGTTTCATATCAAATCATGAAACATTAAGTTGCCAACAATCTTTAAAAAATACTTCAAGCACCTCTGATCTTGATCATACATATGGCAAAGAAAGACGTTAGATTGTTGGTTTTGGATATCTGAAAATGCTTCGCTCTTGGACCTCATCTTGCCTGCAGTACCCCAACATTACCACAAGATAATGGTCGTACGTAAAGTAGGAACCTGACGTGGAGCAAGCCACTTTTCCACGTCAGACGTTTTTTTTAATAAATCTGAGCATTGGCGTGCATTTGAGCGTACGTACGGGCTAAGATCAAATCTGTGCATATAAGAGCGTTTTATAAATGAGGCCCCTGCTGAACAGCAGTAACTCCACCCTGTGGAAGGGTTTGGTATGTTTAAGCTGCAGATCAGGGAGTGCTGAATGTGTTGCTCTTGGCCTTCTGGTCATCCTGAGGTAACCCCACTGCTCACCCATCTACACTACCTATGGCTGCCCGCAACAAATTCAAATCACTAACACTTGCCTGATGAATCAGTTCTGGGAAATTATCCATCATTCAGACAGGTGCAGCATGATAAAGATATAATATATAAAATAAAATAAAGACAAAATAAAAAAAGACAAAATAAAAACAAAAAGACTATAATTAATGGACCTTGTGAGGACTGTGAAGAGCTATCTGAAGTATGCTGTAGTACTTGACTGGATTAGAATGGTGGCCTGCACCTTTAAGAGCTGGAGGCCACATAAGAGTAAGGAGCAGCACACCACACATATGTTTATTTATTTAATTGGTTTATTTAAAGCAACATTTTTTAATATTGATTGCCCACTGCTGACCACATTCATACAACTGTGCATAGTGTTGCTTACGATCAGATTAAGAGAGGAGATCACAGCTGTATGTGGCTCCACACAATATCACATGTGATTACGCACCTCTCACTTTACTTTACAGATTCTTGAGCACACACTTAATTGTATTGTGTATATGTACCTGTACTACAAAACACTTTATTCTCTTCATTATGTAGGACATTCATCTGTACAGACCACACGTTGAGAATCTCATCTGCCTATTTGGAACCTGAACACCAGGATCAGTGTCTGTGTTGGAGAGAGTGTGTAATCCACTGATCTGGGGCCAGCCTCAGTGTGCAGCTAAATGAACCCATATGTACACTATGTTATCCATATATAAATGTACACAATGTTATCCATGCTAAATTAACCTATACACAACATTATGTTGCACATGTTATCCATGTGACTATGTGGGACTTACAGACTTCTTGCTCTTTTTCAATTTCTTACATTTACGTTCATTTTTAATATGTATTCAAAAACATCTTAATTGCCTCATCAGGCATCAGGGAAAGTCTTGCCTGTCCTGTCCCTGTGCCTCTAGCAGCTACAGTTCTAGGCTGAGTTCTAGGTCACCCTATACAGTTCACACCCACAACTGGAACGTTGAACTGAACTCCAGTTGGTGGCAGCAGAGACCAGGGAACTGGCCCGGCAACTACGGCTGGCCAATCAGAATCCTTTTCTTACCATAGTCCCTCCCTCTGCCTGACTCGTGCAGGAGCAGGAAGTGAAGTTAAGTGACAGGTTGATTTGTTCCCTCCACTAGACACCTTAATGTGGGATACTTTAGCTAGAACCTTCTTACTTAAACACAGTTTTTAAAAGTAATGAGGGGAACAGTTTGGGTCTGAAGCTGGTGAGGCTGAAAGTTGGCTGGATGAAAGTGTGAAACAGAAGAATCTGAGTTTGGGAATGACGCGTGCGCTGTGACTGCTGAAAGTGAAAGTGAAGCTGGCGACTGAGGAGAGACTTTACAGAAAAGACGAAATGGCTTCTAAACATGAAGAGGATCTCACGTGTCCTGTGTGCTGTGACATCTTCAAGGATCCCGTCATTTTATCCTGTGCTCACAGTGTGTGTAAAGCCTGTCTGCAGCAGTTCTGGGAGAGCAAAGGATCCAGAGAATGTCCCTACTGCAGGAGAAAGTGCTCAAAAGATTTATATCCTCCTAGCAAGGCATTAAGGAACCTGTGTGAGACCTTCTTACAGGAGAGAAGTCAGAGAGCTTCAGCAGGGTCTGAGGTGCTCTGCAGTCTGCACAGTGAGAAACTCAAGCTCTTCTGTCTGGATGATAAACAGCCTGTGTGTTTGGTGTGTAGAGACTCCAAAAACCACACTGGCCATAAATTCCATCCTATAGATGAAGCAACTCTTGACTGTAAGGTAAGAATGATTTCTCTTAATTATGGTGATCACCTTGGATATGAATGAACGTCACTGTTGATGTAGAGATGCTGCAGTCTGCAGTGAAGTCTGTTATTAATTTCAGGAGGAGCTCAAGATCAAACTGCAGCTCTTACTGGAGAACAAGAAGACTTTGGAGGAGGCTAAAGTGACCTGTGATAAAACAGCAAAACACATCAAGGTGCGGACCAGGCACATGTTACATAACATAGGTGGAGATGTGAATCAAGTCAGATGTACCTATCACTCAAAATATGTTTTTAAAGGAACAAAGTTTGCTGCTAATTGGATAACCTTGACAACAGCTTTAATGGAGAATTCAGGCGATTTTCACAAAGGTCTACAGCTAAAGCCAGGGGCGGGGCTATAGACCCTTTCAAGAGAGTTCCATTATCAGCATCTTAGTTGGCCCCACAAGACTTCCGTTTTAACATTCCATATGTTATCTTAATGCAGAGGAAGTAGATTGGGGCCCAAATAGAACGTTCAAGCATTGTTTTTGTTTACCTTGTTGAAAGGGGCTATAGGTGGGGCCACTGCCTCTGGGCCCTCCCCCAGCATTTAAATGAGGCCGACAACTGCAGTGCATGATGGGTACGATATCTGGAGGATCCATGAACGTCATCAAATTGCGACTGCACTGACTAGTGAATGATGTATAGCACATGCCTGGTGTATCTTGCTCTTATGCCAAGCATCAGCCCTGGATCATTCTTACGTTTAAAAGACTAACGCAAACAACACAGCATTTATTTATAGTTTTTATTCCAGTAGTGCATTAAAACCTTCAGAAATGAGTTATCAAGGATGTTCAATATTCAAGGATGATATTTTTGGGTCTTGCCTCTCCATTCCGCAGCTCTAGCTTGAACGTTAGTCTACTACACACTAAAGCGTAATTTGGAACAAATCATGAGCATGCAGAAGAGACAGAGAGTAAGAGGCAGGTTCCACGTAGCTTGTCATGGTTGACATCTCCTGTTAAATATAAGAAACGTCAAGAGAAAATAAATTATAAAGGCAACAAAGACAATTTGCCTGTTGAAACGCTAAGTGGCTACCAGGCTCAAAATTCTCATTTAATTGCAAACAGAAATGTAAAGCTTCCTACATTACATGCTTCCATTTCCAAAGCAACGAGTGAAGGGTGCTTGTATTAACTTAATATTGTGATATCAATGTGGTGCAATCAAACAAGGCTAGAATTGGTGAGACTGTTGAGCAAGAGACTCTACCAAGAGCTGGCAAAAGGGCCTTATAAGAACCATTGAGACTCTTCTTAAAGTGACAGTGCACTGGAGCAATGAATGAACATAAATTGATTTGATCTAGACTCAGGCCCATCACACAGAGAAGCAGATCAAGGAGGAGTTTGTGAAGCTTCACCAGTTTCTACGAGATGAAGAGGCAGCCAGGATAGCTGCACTGAGGGAGGAAGAGGAGCAGAAGAGTCAGATGATGAAGGAGAAGATTGAGAAGATGAGCAGAGAGATCTTATCTCTTTCATACACAATCAGAGCCATGGAAGAAGAGATTGGAGCTGATGACATCACATTACTGCAGGTAAGAACCATCCACTCTCATGAAGTGAGTTATGTAAACATTGGATTACTGATTTTATGGTTATATGTATCATATACTCATGTACTCATATACATGTACTACATGTATTTGAATTTGAAAAGACGGTGCAACACTGATTGACATTTAATTATTTATAATTTTCCAGAGCTACACATGTATCACATCAAATCGAATCACACCTAAACGTTATGTATTCAAATGTATTGTTTCTGAATCAAACAGCCCTATTGATAACGAGTCACATTCTCATCACAAATCTCTGTGTTCTTTCTCTCTGCAGCTCCTGTGACTCTGGATCCCAACACTGCAAAATCCAATCTCATCCTGTCTGAGGATCTGACCAGTGTGAAATGGGGTGATGAGAGGCAGCAGCTTCCTGATAACCCAGAGAGATTTGATCACTTTGCCAGTGCCCTGGGCTCTGAGGGCTTTAACTCAGGGACTCACTGCTGGGATGTGGAGGTTGGAGAGAACACACAGTGGAGTGTGGGTGTGATGACAGAGTCTCTCCAGAGGAAGGGAGACTACACCTCCACAAGTGGATGGTGGTGTGTTGGGTGTAATGATGATATATATGGAGCATGTGCTACACCACAGACCCTCACTCTCCTCACAGTGAAGCAGAAACTCCAGAGGATCAGAGTGCAGCTGGACTGGGACAGAGGAGAGCTGTCATTCTCTGACCCTGATAATAACACCCACCTACACACTCTCACACACACTTTCACTGAAAGAGTGTTTCCGTACTTTAATGGCTGTCGGATGTCTCCTCTGAGGATCTTACCAGTGAAGGTTTCAGTAACAGTAGAGCAGCCCAGTCACATTGCTAAAACTAGTTATCTAAAAACCATGAGAATTATTCATTTTCTATTAAGATAAACAAAAAAATCTAGTTTGTTTTGTTTTAGTATAAAGAAATTTAGCAATTTCTCGTTAAATCATTTGACTCCATTTAAAAAGAGTTATTTTAAGACGTCTCATCATGAAAACAAGGAAATTTGGCTGCCAGTGCTTTAAGCAAATTTGTCTTAAAAACAAGCCAACTTGGTTGCCAGTATATTAGCCAACTTTGTCTTGATAAGACGTCTGGTCCCCCGGCGGTGGAGCGATCGGCCAAGTGTCATCAGAGCAGGGGCATTCGTCTCTCTCTTCGAAAAACTCTTGAAGATGCAACTCTTCCAATACCTCCTCTCCTAGCACTTCTGACAACCTTATACACACCTGATGCACACTTGCCGTGCTCTTCCCTCTCTCTCCCCTCCTCAACTTCCTTTTTCTCCACTTCCTTCTCTTCCCCTCTCTACCTCCTTCCTCTACCACTTTCTCCTCCTACCACACTGTATTAGTATGTATAAAGTAGGCTCTCCTATCCTCTAGTGTTGACAGATGCAGTGGTAATTCCTTGCTAAGGCATCGTCTTCTGGCTACTTTAATTTTGTTCAGAATTGTCTGATATGTTGAATATCCTCTAAAATAATTGCTGGTGTTTTGCCATTTATTACTCTATGACAGTGTTTCTATGTTGCAGATTTGTTGCATGCAGGCATTTTGATGATGTTTTTGGATCTATGTTTTTCTGCACTGCTGCAACAAGCACATTAAAATATCACCACTGCAGTGAATCTAATAGCTGTTCTGTTCTATGAGGCATTGTCTTCTGGGTACTTGAATTGCATTTCTGATGTTCTGTGTTTAGAATCCTCTGAAATAATTGCTGATTTTATATAATTTATTACACTATGATGGTTTGTTATCCAGGTCTGTGTTTTTACACTGCTGCCACAAGCACATCAAAATATCAGTTCAATAAATGATGTGGATTTTTCTGCTTGGTCTCTCCTTTTTAGAACTTTGCAAGTGATTATTGGCTATATACATTAAAATACAATTAATTTAGTTTTCTTTTTTAATTATTGGCAAATTGGTTATGTATATATAACGCCTACAGTATGCTGTGCACACTTGTACATCATTTCATATGAGTTACATTTAAAGATGTATACTGCCATCTAGTGGTGGTTATTGTGTAACTACACTCTTCTCTCACATGTGAGGTTTCCAGTAGCAGAGCAGCAACACAGCACAGGGACAGAGTCAGAGGACAGTTTCCAGTAGCAGAGCAGCAACACAGCACAGGGACAGAGTCTCTGTCTCTGTCCTTCATAACCAGATGGAAGGTCTAATCTACACCAGGGAGCTTTGGGCTTTGCTGAGTTTGAACACAATGAGAAGGAGGAATAAACAGTCAGAACTGTGTGATTTCCACAGACAGATAAAACAGCTCTAATGATACAACCCACATCATTACAATTGCATTAATGAATCCCTTATGGAAATATCAACAGGACTCAATAATGACACTACAACCCACATCATTACAGTTGCATTAATGAATCCCTTATGGAAATATCAACAGGACTCAATAATGCTGTTTCATATTCATCCCTTTTCATACCCTACCTGCCTAACAGGTAGCTCACTGGAAGTAAAAAGAGAAATGCAGTAACTGAATGGGTACAGGGAGCACACACCACACACACACACACACACACACACACACACACACACACACACACACAGGTGTTGTGTGGAGACTCACTGCAGTGCATATTCACACACATCACCAGGAGCTGTGTGTGACTCTAGGCTGTTCAGGACAGATTTCTGTTGAAGATGGTGTGACCTTAATGCAAATACACACATTCAAAATACTGAACATGACAGTTGAGAGAATCAGCTGTTCTTACCTGGGGTCAGTAATTCTTACCTGGAGTCAGTAATTCTTACCTGGAGTAAGAAGTTCTTACCTGGGGTCAGTGGTTATTACCTGTGGTTAGCACTCTGGACTTGTAAGCTGTTCTTACCTGGGGTGGGTCAGCTGTTCTTATCTGGGGTCAGTAATTCACACCTGTGGTTAGTTGGTGTTTCAGGACTTCATCATCAGATGACCTGACTGAGGTTGGTGAGGCCCCAGCCTGTGCCCATCACATTTGTTGGATCTGTTAGTGTACACAGTGACCAGTGACCATACTGCGCTGTGTCCAGGTGACCAATGTCCATACTGCACTTTGTCCAGGTGAGCAGTGTCCATACTGCGCTGTGTCCAGGTGAGCAGTGTCCATACTGCGCTGTGTCCAGGTGAGCAGTGTCCATACTGCACTGTGTCCAGGTGAGCAGTGACCAGTGTCCATACTGCGCTGTGTCCAGGTGAGCAGTGTCCATACTGCGCTGTGTCCAGGTGACCAGTGTCCATTCTGCGCTGTGTCCAGGTGACCAGTGTCCATACTGCGCTGTGTCCAGGTGACCAATGACCAGTGTCCATACTGCACTGTGTCCAGGTGAGCAGTGACCAGTGTCCATACTGCACTGTGTCCAGGTGACCAGTGTCCATACTGCGCTGTGTCCAGGTGAGCAGTGACCATACTGCACTGTGTCCAGGTGACCAGTGTCCATACTGCACTGTGTCCAGGTGAGCAGTGTCCATACTGCGCTGTGTCCAGGTGAGCAGTGTCCATACTGCGCTGTGTCCAGGTAGCGCTGCCCCTCCTGACCCCCAGCTTCCTCTGTGTGTGTCCAGCTGGATGACCTTTGACCTGCAGGGCAGACCTGTGATGACCAGCATGCTGTGGGCCCTGCAGAGGGACTGGACAGTCAAAACTCTGCAGCTGACCTCTACAGACTCACACCTGGTCCCTCGTCGCTGCATCATATGCAAATAAAATGAGCCACATACACACTGATACAGCAGCCAGACTGAATGAATATTATTCTAAAATGGTTGCGGTGTGATTAAAAACCAGAAACAGTGTATGTTGTAACAGTCTGATAAACCATGTGCAATGTATACTTTAGCACGGTGTTCAGGCTTGTAAATGACTAAACTCCACAGATAATATGTATTCACTGATAGACAGCAGAACATGCAAAACACAGTTTCACTCTTCATATGAGGTTTAGTAGAATATGCATTCACATACACTTCAGGTGGATTGAGATCATTGTGTAAACAGCAGAGGAAAAGCATATTTTACTTGTTTGAATCTGTTGAAACATTCAGAGATGTAAAAGTAGAAAGTACTGCCAACACGGGTGATATCACAAATTAGCTGATCTACCTGGCTTAAGAGTTGTGCTAATTAGAATCAGCTGATTAAGTGAATGGTTTGAACAAACATGTGAAGCCAGACTTTTACACCTCAAACATTATAAATAGAAAGTACACCCATAATCAACCAAGAAGTTACCCATAATCCCTAATTGCTGCAGTGTAAAAAATAGAACTTGCCTTTTGTTCTGCCAAATACATTCACACATTCTGGTATTTTGAATTTAAATCTGGAAAAAAAGGAAATGCTGTGAGACCGACCAATCAGCTTCCTGCTCCTCTAGATCCCTCCCTGTAACTCTCGTTTCCTGAATGAGGAAGTGAAACTCAGGCACAGACTGCTGCTCTGCTCAACATTACTCCTGTAGAACTCGTCAGGCATGCGGACTTTTCTGGGGGAAATATCAAGGAAGAGTTACATTGCTTCTGTTCAGAACCTTACAGACATTTGGATAAGTTTGCAGATTGACAACTAAAACACAAACGGGACTCAGAGACTCAGTAGATTGATCAAACCTGTGAAAGTGAAAGTACAGATTGTCAACCAGTCATAACCAGAGGGAAACTTTTACTTGGATTGCATTTATTCTTTGAAAATGGCCTCTAAACTAGAAGAGGAGATATCTTGTCCTGTGTGCACGGAGATCTTCAAGGATCCTGTCATCCTGACCTGTAGTCACAGTGTGTGTAGAGTCTGTCTGCAGCAGTTCTGGGACACCAAAGGATCCAGAGAATGTCCGGTCTGCAGGAATACATCGCTGAAAGATTCTCCCCTCCCAAATCTGACTTTAAAGAACCTCTGTGAGGTTTACTTACAAGAGAGAGATCATACGGACGCACTCTGCAAAGAGCACAAAAGAAAACTGGAGCTCTTCTGCCAAGACCACAAACAGCTTGTGTGCCTGCTGTGTCTGTGCTCAAAATTACACAAACATCACAACTTCAGTCCTACTGTGGAAGCTGCCTGTGAGATGAAGGTAAGGCCTTTTGTATCAGTATAGCAGCACCTCCTTGCTTGTCCTTCTATAGAGAAGATACTGCTGCTCACTATAACTGTACACATACAAATTACACTTTACTGTTGAGCCCTAATGAAGCACTCACAGTTTTAACATTATGGGATGTGTGCACCTCAAGCCCATACTGTACATAGAAAAGTACATGTTTGTTAAGCGTCTCACAGTATCCTTACAAACATGTGTGCACATACAGTATGTGATTAATAACATGTGGTTGTTGAGTTTGATAATGGAGTGAGTTTGCTAAAGTGATCCGTTCATTTCAGGAGGAGCTCAAGAACAAGCTGCAGCCTCTACAGGAGAAGCTGGAGGAGTTTGAAGAAGCTAAAGTGACCTGTGATGAAACAGCTGAGTATATTAAGGTCAGTGTTCTAGTGTCATATGAGTTCACTGTTTGTACACATCCAAGGATGCTTCTGGCAGTCATTTCATAATGCCATGACCTGGAGACCATATTGTCAGGTGACATATTGCTGGTGAATCATCAGGTGCTTTGTTTCCTACCTATCTGCCACCTCCCCCAATCATATTTAAGTCATATTAATCAATGATATTTTCTGTATTTTATCAATGTGTGAAACTTCACTCATGTAGCTGATGTAATTTGATTCAGACTCAAGCCCAGAACACAGAAAAGCAGATCAAGGAGGAGTTTGAGAAGCTTCACCAGTTTCTACAAGATGAAGAGGCAGCCAGGATTGCTGCACTGAGGGAGGAAGAGAAGCAGAAGAGTCAGATGATGAAGGAGAAGATTGAGAAGATGAGCAGAGAGATCTCATCTCTTTCAGACTCAATCAGAGACATAGAAGAGAAGATGGGAGCTGATGACATCACATTCCTGCAGGTAGGAACATCCACTGTCTGTAAGGGTGTTGGATCTGTCCAGTGATAATTTAACAATAGCACATCTGGCTGTAAGGGTGTTAGATCTACAAGTCTAATTCCAGTGATAATTTAACAATAGCACATGTGGCTGTAAGGGTGTTAGAGCTCTAACTCTAATACCAGTGATAATTTAACAATAGCACATCTGGCTGTTTTGTTGAGGTGACCTGCCCATGCCACCCACCCCATTGCATTATCCTGATGTGTGATGTCATCTTTGGTCTCATTCTGCCGGGTTTGTGTCAGTGGTCTCTGATTGAGTGTGCTGTTGATATGATGTGAGATGATTCTAGAGAGTAGAGCAGGAACACAATAAGATGGGAGAAGAGCAACACGCACACACACATCAGGTACAACCAGGAAGCTCATTTAGGCATGCTATGGCATAAGGCAGAACACTTCTACTGTAGTGTAGCTCTTTCGAGGCCAAGCCCCCGAGTGAGTCTGGTGATATCAGGCTGCTGTAGTTCTACTGTAGCCCCTGAGTGAGTCTGGTGATATCAGGCTGCTGTAGTTCTGTAGCCCCTGAGTGAGTCTGGTGATATCAGGCTGCTGTAGTTCTGTAGCCCCTGAGTGAGTCTGGTGATATCAGGCTGCTGTAGTTCTACTGGGACAACAGAAAGGGTTTTGAGTTTGGGGACGACAGACAGTCTCTGTTGGCAGCGTTTATGGATGTCAGTGGCGAGTTGATCAAAACTCTGTTTATTGTCCTAGGAAGTGGGGGGGGGGGGGTTCTGATGAAGGAATAACCTTTCTCAGAAGGCACTTAAAATTAAAATCTTTTCGGTATTGTCAATTGGTCAGTCTCCTAAAAACAGTGCTATAGGAACATTCAAAATTGACAAAGATGTAGCAAAAGACCTTAGACCTTATTATAGCAACAACGTTTAACCTACTTTCTCTTTTCTTATTTTCCAGAACTACAAGAGCACAGTGGAAAGGTGAGTGATCTGCCTCCTGTCTCTCTCTTCTCTGTGGTTCTGAACCCAAACCCACAGCAGCACTGACTCCTGAATGTTATTCCAGAGCCCAGTGCACACTGCAGGATCCAGAGAGGGTTTCAGGAGCTCTGATCAATGTGGCAAAGCACCTGGGCAACCTGAAGTTCAGAGTCTGGGAGAAGATGCAGGACATTGTTCAATACAGTAAGTACACACACACACACACACACACCACACGAAGAGAAGATGCAGGAGATTGTTCAGTACATTGAGTACACAGTGACACACACACACAAACATCACATGATAACTACAGTGCATGGTAGGCCTGATGGATGGATGGATGGATGATGGATGGATGGAGGGCATTCCCAGTTCAGTGGGAACATCTACTCCACATCTCTATGATCCCCCTCTCATAAAGAAGCTTGTACTCACACTCCCTACTAGAGATAATCAATTTCATGTAAGTTACAGAAATAAACTACAACTGCCCAGTTACAGGTGTCATTATACTTGGTACCAGCCCTATTGATAACGACCATCATTCACATCCTCATCACACATCACTCAGCCCTATTGATAATGACCATCATTCACATCCTCATCACACATCACTCAGTGTTCAGCTCATGTGTGTGTTCTTTCTCTCTGCAGCTCCTGTGACTCTGGATCCCAACACTGCACACCCACAACTCATCTTGTCTGAGGATCTGATCAGTGTGAGACGTGTTGATGAGAAGCAGCAGCTTCCTGATAACCCAGAGAGATTTGATTACTATGGCAATGTCCTGGGCTCTGAGGGCTTTAACTCAGGGACTCACTGCTGGGATGTGGAGGTTGGAGAGATCACAGAGTGGGATGTGGGTGTGAAGACAGCGTCGACCCAGAGGAAGGGACAATATGACTATGTGAGTGGAGTGTGGCGTGTGTGTCGTATAGATGGTAAATACAGGGCACGTGCTACTCCACAGTCTGACACTCTCCTCCCAGTGCAGCAGAAACTCCAGAGGATCAGAGTGCAGCTGGACTGGGACAGAGGAGAGCTGGCATTCTCTAACCCTGATAATAACATACACCTACACACTCTCACACACACTTTCACTGAGAGAGTGTTTCCATACTTTAACATTCCCTGTAATATCGCTCCTCTAAGGATCCTACCAGTGAAGGCCTCAATAACAGTAAAGCAGCATAGTTAGAGCCCATTCTGCCTCTTAACCAGAATCATTTAAAGCTGAACTATTGTGCTGGATGATTTAATAAATCAGTAACCACTACATGTATGTGATCATGTGACTTAATAAATCAGAAACCACTACCATGTGACTATGTAAGTTGCCCTTTTATTTGTTGTTTTGCTGTTTTTAGATTAGATTTCAACTTTGTCATTTAGCAGAGTACAGGTACAGAGCCAATGAAATGCAGTTGACATCCAACCAGAAGTGCAAAGAAGCATTAAATACCAAGTGCAGATAGAGTACATGGTTGTGTAGACAATAGAGATTAATTGCGATTGCCGAGTGTGGATTAACACGCTCTGGAAATTCACAATTTCGTTGCCGTTTTTTTTTTTGTAAAAAAAACAAAAAAACATCGTCCAGTATTTCTTTCGAAATTGAAATGAAATTGTATGGACTGGACTATTTTATTTTTTTTTTTAAAAACGGCAACGAAATTGTGAATTTCCAGAGCGTGTTACTCCACACTCGGCAATCGACTCCTACGGACTTTCCCCTAAAGACGCCAGCTGCAGCAGCAGCAACATTTCCGGAAACAACGTGATCTCACGAGATGGCGTAAATTATCGGTTGTAATGATTACAATTATAATTGTAATCATTACAACCGATTGACGTCTTACCTTGAAATTTCCCTCCAAGCTGGATGGAAGCTGGGTTGATATCTTTTTACTAGTTCGTCAAATGACACGCCGTAACAGGCCGTCATTGATCCACAATGGGCGTGAAAAGACACGCTAAAAGACTGAGGGCCGTTACATGACACGCTAAATTGCTTTAAAAGTGGCGTGCTATTTTACGCCATCTCGTGAGATCACGTTGCAACCGTTAGCCATGTGGCATTAGTCTATCGCTCATTTCAATTTGGGACCTTGCAGTCGGAATTGTCGTTTTAGTCAAAGCCTCTTGAAAGTCCAAAGTAGCCTGGGCTATTCGAGTGGTCACTACGAACTGCAGAGTAGGCCTACGACTTGAACCAGGGATCTTCGCAACACCCCGACAAGAGAAAGGGAAACATCTTGCCATGCTGCCAATCCATTCCGTCGTGCGCAACAAAGTAGTTTGAGCCGGTCCTATTTTGCTCAGGATCCGCGCTGCTTCATAGCAATTCCTCAAAGGGATTAATCCACAAGGGTACGATCCAGAGGAATCCAATGTAACTATCCAAGTGAATGTTCTGTTTAAAATGCTCCCGCCATGTCTCACATGGCCTCGGTAACAACTCTCCGATAGCGCTTCCTGTAATTAGCGCTCTCCTCCCGCAGGGTAGGCCAAGCAGCCTTTTATCGTCAGCTGACTGCGTGACGTTAACAACCCCAATTGCGTTTAAGCAACCCGGTTGGATAAGCCTAAAGTAATATATACATTTTTATTATAAAGAATATGGAGCGGTCCGCTACAATATACACAACGCCTATGCATATATACGTTGATTAACTATTGAACTATAAATTATGTTCTATTGATTAATAGTTAGTTAGAAAAACAATTACAATATTTGTTTTTCAGATGGCTATGATAAAGCTGGGTCGTAGTCTTTTATTTGGTAGTAAATAATTTGTAAACTATCTAAAAATGTACATTTTATAATTAATTGATGGGAAATGATTGCATCAAAACTTTTTTTTAATGGCTATTATGAAGTTACATCTAGTCTTTTATATTTTAATGAACAATTTGCAAATGATCTAAAAATGCTATATTACAAACTGATGGGATATATCTGGAGCAAACAATAAACACATTGGTGTTCATAGTTCAGCAAGTACTTAACATATGACTTTGCCAATTAAAGTCAAATATTGTTAAATGACAATAGTGATAATGAAAGCAATAACACTTTACATACACTGCAATTACAGATGATTAACATATTGTAAAGCATTGTCACACATCACAATTGGCTTTAATATCAAGAGATATTTATTGAAATCAAAACTTCTGATCCATCAGAGCAGGGCAATAAGCAAATAAAAATCAAACAAAAAACATAATAGCTTAAAAGGCTATCAATCCTTCATTGCAACACCACAGCGTAAACAAAACAGGGTGGTGGGGCGAGGGGCACTTACTTCTGCTGCCTCTTCAGACAATCAGACATACAGTGCATACAGTAAACATGAACGCAACATGAACGAACACTGCTTAAACATACAAGGGTTGTTGGCGGGGGGCTTACCCTCTTAATGTAGGGTATGAGATTGCCCTCATTTTTGAGTTTTGCTATCTCAGCTCTGACCTGTGTATCTTTCTCAATAAGGTCTTCACATTTACTTAGAAAATCAGACATTTGTCCACTTTTGTTGTAGCCTGCCAATAGCTCCTCAAATTTTTCTGGTGAAGCTATAGCCAACTCTGGGATAGCTGCTTTTGATCGAACGGTCAGAACGGTTTCCACGGTTGTAAGCCCGCAGAACCTTCTTGTACCTTGCAACGATGTCTTTTGGACTGGAAGCTGCATCAGTAAGAAATAAAACAAATAGAGATTAACTGGACTGTGAGATGAGACAAAATATTGTTGACATTAACATGCATCACCCATAACTTGACCATGCCTAGGCTGGTTAAGAGTATTTTGGGTATTGGATATTTCAATGTGGTAATATGGTGGCAGCATGGAGGGGAGTGTCTCCAGGACGCTGGTTTCACTGTTAAGCCTTCATGAGGTGTCGTGGGCCTAACTTAACGAAACATCGGTGAATGAGGGTGCCCACTTAATAACCCCAATGACATGCCACATACTATATACTGCTGTTGGATGGGTCATTTGTCTTGTGTTTGTGACCATTTCTTGGTGGATTTGTGCGTGCTTTTTAAAGTTAATTTTGAGTAGGGGCTTCTTTACCTTGGATTTTGGCACAAGGGATTTTAACTTTAATCCTGTGTATTAATGTAATTGTTTTTGTAAACAGGAGCCCTCCTTTATGACTCACCTCTTTGTCCACATTCAGGTTTTGCGGACTTCTGTTCCTTCTTGTGCTTTTTGCGATGCCTTGCTTTTGCTGACTTCTTTTCCTTCCGATGCCTTTTGTCTTTCCTTGTATGCTTTTTTTTTGTAACGCCTTATGACTTTCATCGTCTGATGACAATGAATGAATTGAAGGAAGAAGAGGAAGATGAATTACTGGTGGAAGAGGACTCAGATGATGACTCAGATGAAGTGGTGTGGTCAGAAGTTGTGGTATGGCATATCTTGTCTGAAAAGAAACAATAAGAAAAGGTGACGGGAAAGTTTAATCAAGTTTAATCAAGAATCAAGTTTAAGTGAGAAGCTTCAGTACTCACATAACATTTGTCAGGTACAGCACAGGTACAAAGGTGTATGTGTGTCCATCCTCAAGACCAACATGGTGACAACATGAAAAACAAGTTATACTTGATATTTGATATTATCGATGGAGTCTTCAAAGGGCTCTACTGTCTAAGGGTTAATGTATAGAATGCCAGTCATTATCGAAAAAATAAGCCCAAACAGGGCGACCCGGACCCCGCTTATTATACGGCTACCTAACATAAGAGAAGACACTTCACCTGATGGGTCTTTAAATGTATTTTTTTACTGTTTTCATTGGCAAATGATGAGAAACAAACTTCACCAAACTCACTGAACTTGAATACATTCTTTAGCAGCTGAACAACTGTCTGTAGATGTGAATCAGTGGCAAAAAGGCCACTATCCTTGACAGCGGTCAATTATGCTTAGCATAAAGAATTAACAGCCGAACGTGAATGGAGCGTTCTACTTACATTGTGAAGACAAGGAATAATAAAATGTTTTAATCCAAGTGGTGTTTGTTGTTAAGTGTCATATTGAGATAAAGTATTGACTTACCAGCCCCTTGTTTGCGAAGAGAGTCCCATTCCTTTTTCAGCTTCTTGTTCTTCCTTATCAGGACACCCTCTCTCTCCTTAGCTTTAAGGAGGAGCTCTGATACTGTTGGAGACATAGAGTTCCCTGAAAGACAGAAAGCAAGGAAGAAAAAAATAAATAAATAATAGGTAGAGCATGCTATGTTTCTGTTTTAAAAGCACATCAATTACTACAGTCATGATTTGCTCTACATTTGTTCACCATGCAGTATGCTGTTTTTCACCAAAATACAGGCAGTATAACCACAATAAATGACAATAATAAACATAATAGGCTATTTGAAGATTTTGACAAACTACACATAATACAATTAGTAGTCAGTTCTGCCCTTTGATGGCATATAGGCTTCAACAACTGTGAATGTTTACAGTGTAGGCTACATATGCTGAAAAGCATTTCTTAAATGGCTATATACATTAAAATAAAATACATTTCGTTTTCTTTGTTAATTATTTGCAAATTGGGTATGTATATGTATCACCTGTTCTGTGCACATCTGTATATAATGTCATATGAGTTACATTTAGTGATGTCACTTCCCTGAAGGGTCTGAAATATGATTACTGCCATCTAGTGGTGATTCTTGTGTAACTACACTCTTCTCTGACCTGTGAGTAGGGTTGGGCGAATGAAGCCCCACGACAAAGATAATGAATGCGTAGCAAGATGGGTCATCCTAGTTCATGTCTATGAGGGCAAAGTGGAGTTCAGTCAGAGACGGGCTCTGGTTCAGTTCCCGCCTGCACAGGGGCGTGTCACTGACGTATGACTTACATTTGAACGCCTCGGTTCCACGCCAGACAAGCCGGAGTACAAAATAAACTTGGTGTACACCTTCATTAATGTTGATTTTCTCCCGACTGGAGGGTCATACTATCACGACATTCTACTGAAATAGGGAGGAGGGTTTGGAGATCATGATACTGTGTCAGAAATGTGCATCCATTGCAACATCCACAGAAAAATAAGGCTTTGACAAATTCTGGGAAATTCTTGGATTCTGCCATAGACCTCAATGTTAAAAAGAGAGCCCGATCACTGCATAAATGTATGGGGGCGTGTACTGCTACCCTATTTGCATAAATTTCCAGGGACAGGAAATGGCCTCTCATGAAGTATCTTCGTAATCAACCATCTTTGCCCACGAGGCTTTGGAAGGTTCTTCCTGATTGTATCGTAAGTGTTTCGAAGTGTCAAAGCATCGAATACAAAACAGTGACATCTGGTGGTTAGCAGACATAACGGCGGCTCTCATTAGAGATTAAACAATCACAGACGAAGCCACATGCCGACCAAATGGCCCTTCTCTGAAACTGGTAAAACAGAGCGGAGAGACAACGTGTTCTGTTCCCTTTTGAGTAAAAACTATTAGGCCTACAGTCATTGGAATAAACATTATAGTTTTGATATGCTTCTATTGATTCGAATTGAAAATGTAATGTGCTTGGTTTTAAATAATGCTATGTTTCCATGAAAATCTCAAAATGGCCTTGGGAGGGTGGTAGCGTGTTCGTATACTGCACGCGCGCCCGGGGTTCAAATCCTGCCATGTTCATAATTGCCATGCGTTAGCATTATTTGATATTGCATGCTTCTCTATAGTGGTTGTGTTTAAGACTTCATTTGATGTTTTGCAAAATAACGTAGGCTAATTGCTGCAGATGACCACAGCAGTGTCAGATAACAAAAAACATATAAAGGGCATTGTGAACAGTGGGGGTTGTGAAAACATGGGCATTGTGTACAGTGGGGATTGGGAAGTGCTTGTGTAGGGCTACAATTTTAGAAGGGTGCTTGTGCAACAAAACATATGTGTTGGGGACTTTAAAGGTTTATCGAACCCGTAACGCTTTAGGGATTAGATACAAGCACCGGTGGCCCTGTGTCAAATGTCCCATTTAAACTTTTCAGTGACGTCCGAAGCTTCGTACGTCATCAGTCACGTGACCTTACAACTTTGATACGCGCCTTAGGCCTACCTGCAAACAATGTAAGAGGCCTATGCTGACTGCATCAGTGCTCAAAGTATTCTAAAAGTTTATCAATTCATTGTTAACTAGATGTACAGCAGAGCGGTACAAATTATGACCGCCGCCCAGTCCAGCACATTTTTTCCACAAAATTAAATCACGCTGAAAGGCCTATAGGATTCTAACTGTCTCACTAAATTGCATTATCCACACTCAATTCTCACTGGTATCTGCTAGACAACAAGTATACCAAAACATGATTAGTTCATAGATTTCACATGTAAAATTCCTTTTATACAACCCCACCTCCATCTTGCCTGAGAAATTCTTGAATTGTGTGCATGTGTGCATGTACATGTTTATGTTATGTGTGTGTGTGTGTGTGTGTGTGTGTGTGTGCCTGCGTATGTGCCTGTGCATGCATGCGTACATGTCTACTGTGTGAGTATGTGTCATACGTATGATTACTGTGAATGTATGTGTGTGCGTGTGTATCTGTTTGTGCACATGTGTGCACATGAAATGGGTTAACATGACCCCTGGAGGCAAACATACAGAAAAAAAAGGTCATCCTAGGCCCTACAGTTCTCAAGATATTCACAGAGAACTGTGTCTGCCCTACCCTCCTTTCGGGGGGTCCAGTCCAGTGGGGGGGCTAAATATATAAGTGGTAATGGGATGGGTTGACATGCCCCCTTAAGACCAACATACATAAAAAAGGTGGACCTCCTAGGCCCTACGGTTCTCGAGATATTCACAGAAAACTGTCTCCGGCCACCTACAGGCCAGTTGGTGTATAGTAACATAAATTAATTTATTGTGTGGCCCCCCATGAACGGAATTCCACAAAACTTGGCGTGCATACAGAGGGTGTCATAATGATCCTACACTTCCAATTTTGTGCAGTTTTGACTATGTTAGGTCACAGATACCTGCGATTACAACACCTCATTTTTACTTTTTTGTGTTTAACTAGGTGGCGCTATACATGAAATGAGTGGTTATGGAATGGGTTGACATGGCCCCTTGAGATCAACATACAAAAAAAAATGGTCCTCCTAAACCTTACGGTTCTCGAGATATTCACAGAAAACTGTGTCTGCCCTACCCTCCTTTCGGCGGGGGGGTGCACTCCAGCGGGGGGGGGGGGGGGTGGTGGTGGCTACAGATCAAAACGAAAAACGATGGTTCCATGCTATCCATATGGGGTTACATGCCCACCAAGTTTCGTCTACCCCGGTCTTTCAGTGTCCCGGAAATCCTTGACGGAAATTTGGACATGTGAAAAAGAAAAAAAGAAGAAAGAAAAATCTGACTAAACCTATATGACCGCCGCTTCGCTGCACGGCGGTCATAATAACTTCGAGCAAGTTTGGAGAAAAGTCGGAGGTATGCATTTGTCAGGTAGGCTATGCTTTGTTGCGTGCATTAATTGCGCACGATGTTCACCTATGACAGCAAAAAGACTTTAAGATGAACATGAAGCAGGCTTGCCATGACAGAAACAATGATAGCCAGCCTTCAATGTCCTCTTTTGTCACTTCTCCAAGCATACACCTGAGAGCAAGGCAAGCCCTCACAGAGAAATGCGTTGAGTTTTGCTGCAGGGACATAATTTTACGTTGTGACGTTTCTTCATTCGGATTCATTTGCAATCCATTCCATTCTGAATAAACAAACATAGTTTAGCCTACATTCTTCATCCTCTGTTGCATTATTCATTAATATAATTCTAAACGGATTTCTGAACGGACCCCTGAACTACAAGGACAGAAATCAGATGGCCATTCACTGAACCCTGAGCTACAAGGACAGCGATATGAGAAGGCCATCACTGAACCCTGAACTACAAGGACAGACATGACATGGGTTCATCTGACTTTAAAACAGTCAGTCAAAAAACTCAGCTGTTTGTAGGTTCATGGCATGTGTGTGTGTGTGTGTGAGTGTGTGTTTGCTGTTGGATCGCAAATGGAAAGGGACTTTTATTTTGAAGAGGGAAGTGGAGACTTTACAGTCCTTATGACAGAAAGTAGTACGTGTTGGCAACAATACCTCAAGCAGCATCACACTGAGCACAGGGGCCCCCCAAGGCTGCGTGCTCAGTCCGCTGCTCTTCACCCTGCTGACGCATGACTGCACTGCAACCTACAGCAACAATCACATAGTGGAATTTGCTGACGACACAACTCTGGTGGGTCTCATCACCAAGGGCGACGAGACTCAATACAGGTTGGAGGTCGACCATCTGACCACGTGGTGCAGGGACAACAACCTCCTGCTGAACGTCAGCAAGACCAAAGAGATTGTTGTTGACTTCCGGAGAGGTCACACCCAACACCTGCCACTGACCATCGACGGTGCTGTGGTGGAGAGAGCGAGCAGCACCAAATTCCTGGGGGTGCACATCAGTGAAGACCTCTCCTGGACCACCAACACTGCATCACTGGCGAAGAGAGCTCAGCGCCGCCTGTACTTCCTGCGGAAACTCAGGTGAGCAAGTCCTCCACCAGCCATCATGACCACATTCTACCGAGGCACCATTGAGAGCATCCTCTCCAGCTGTATCGCTGTGTGGGGCGGAAGCTGCACTGAATACAACAGGAAAGCCCTGCAGCGCATAGTGAACACAGCTGGAAGGATTATTGGTGCTTCACTCCCCTCCCTGAAGGACATTTACACCACCCACCTCACCCGCAAGGCGACCAAAATTGTGAGTGATGCAAGTCACCCCGCTCACAATCTGTTTGATCTACTGCCCTCTGGGAAGAGGTACAGAAGCCTGCGCTCCCGCACTACCAGACTCACCAACAGCTTCATACACCAAGCTGTAAGGATGCTGAACTCTCTCCCTCCTCTCCCCCCTCCACCCTCAGCTACATAACATCCTGGACATTGGACCCACAATGGCCGCCTGCACTACTCCACTTGCACACTTGCACACTTGTACACTTTACAACTTGTTGTTGTTGTCCTGAAAACACAACACTTCTGCTGCTCTTACATAACTTGCACCACTATGCCACTTTCTTTCTTACTTAGGTCAAACAGAACTACCCAAGCCTTTTATTGGCCTGACTTTGCACTAGTATTTTATTGACTGTCTATGCACAATTTCAACCAAATTTTGCTGCTCTTATTTTTTCATTATTATATGTGCCCTCTTATTTACTTACTTTTTTGTTTACTTGAATGTTATGTTTGTCTGTGGACTTAAATTGGTAAAATATGTCTTGTCTTCACCGTGGGATAGTGAGAAACGTAATTTCGATCTCTTTGTATGTCTGGAACATGTGAAGAAATTGACAATAAAGCTGACTTTGACTTTGACTTTGAGAAAGCAGGAAGTGCAGAGTTATCTTCAAGCACATGTAGTGAGAAGCTGTGAAACACATGTTGAACTGTTGTTGAAGGTAGAGGGTGAAGTGGGGAAAGCTTTACTTGCTGGGCATTTCCAGGTATGCTACTGGTAGGATAATGGTTTGATGCTAATATTTGTCAATAGTTTAATGTTAAATGCAAATTTTGATGGTAAGATAGCTAAAGTTAACATAGCTAAACTGCCTTGTGCTCATGTTAGCTCATGTAATAGCATGATAGTGGTAGCATGGCAGTAATGTTGCATTAAATGAATGTAAGGTTAAGGAGAACTTTATATTTGTTTGTATATTTAATGGTAGGCAGTTTTAAGTAATTGCTGTATTTTGTGGTTTGTTTTCTCTTTTCTTGTAAAGGCTTTCAACCTGACATAATCTGATGTAAACTGACCTAATCTGACTTAAAAATCTAACTAATAACAAGTCGTAATTGAACACGAGAAGCTAACTAAATAAAATAAAGAAGAAAGATTAAAAAAGAAGCCGTTTGAGTTGATTCCAACTGATTTAACCCTGTTCATGGCCAAGGCCTTTTTCAAGTTTGGGCAGAAGTGAAGTAGAAAATCCCCTGAGAACTAGACAGTGTGTGTGCCCATTTGAAGTTATAGGAAAGCTGTGTGACTGGAACGTCCCTAATTTGCATATGTTTGGCAGTCACACAGTATCAGGATACATTTAATTTCAAATTCAGTATGACACATATGTCGTTCTGCAACCCTGTTGGTTCAGAGTGGATGTACACGGATGAAATGAAAGTTAAGCTGAACTCGTTTCACTGGAAATTAGCGTTAAGCTGCTGTTGTTTAATTTCTTCAACTTCAGGAAAACACTTGAATCAATCACTTGTGTTTGGTGCTCCAGAGAAGACCAATCCACCCCTCAGACTGAACATCTGACTGAAGGAATAATTTTGCTTAAGGTCTCAGGACTCTACTTTCCATCAGGACTCAGGATTCTACTTTCCATCTGGACATCATTGTTAGGGGTCATCGCATACTTTACAGTGAGCTTAGAAAATGGCCTCCAAGCGTTCTCTCCCAGAAGAGGATTTCTCTTGTCCTGTGTGCCATGACATCTTCAAGGATCCTGTCATCATGGAGTGTAGTCACAGCATGTGTAATGTCTGTCTGCAGCAGTTCTGGAAAACTAAAGGCCATAAAGAGTGTCCCATCTGCAGGAAAAGATTCACAAATTCAAATCCACAACTTAACTTGGCGTTAAAGAACCTGTGTGAAAGCTACATACAGGAGAGAAGTCAGAGAGCTTCAGCAGAGTCTGAGGTGCTCTGCAGTCTGCACAGTGAGACACTCAAGCTCTTCTGTCTGGAGGATAAACAGCCTGTGTGTCTGGTGTGTAGAGACTCAAGAGCACATAAGAATCACAACTTTAGTCCTGTTGTTGAGGTATCAAGTGATTATAAGGTAAGATCTGTTCCATGGTTTTATTTATTATATTTAATCTTTTTATATTGGATTACATGTCACTGGGGGTTTCATTCATGAAACCTTATATGAATAAGGCTTATAGAAGAAAGAAAATTACTAAACAAAGAATTATCACTCTCTGCACATTTGTGTGATCTCTAAATTGTCTGTTTCCAAATGGCACTCTGTGCTAAATCATACTATGAGGCAACATGAGCTATTCTGTCTGGGTGATACCTGGCCCAATTCATGAGATGATTAGATAGTGTAGGCTAGAAAACACTAATCCTGTGTAAAGCACTGTAGTCTATGATAATACATGTTTTAATTCAGGTACAAAATAATCTAATGCTGCAGCATCTTTAGAGGTTTTCTGTCAATCATATGCTGTGGAAGTGAGATGTTTTTAAGTACAGTAATCACATGCAGGCACATGTACATGCACTTATAATATCAATAATATAATATCATGACAAAAATATCAAAACTGAAACTATCAAAATGTAAAGGGATATTCAACCATTTGGGGAATTACACTCATTTTCCACCTCCCCTTGAGTTAAACAATTGATTCTTACCTTTCTCTAAATAGTAAGCTGTCATTGTACTTTGTCTTCCATCTTGACAATGTACTGAATTTGAATTCAATGTTTATTTGAGTTGTTGCAACATAACTGTTGTATTCTTCTTGTTTCAGGAGGAACTGAGGACACAGTTGGCCAAGCTGAAGGAGAAGATGAAGAAACATAAAGAAACTAAACTAACCTGTGATAAAACAGCAAAACACATTAAGGTAAAGATAAGCCCTCACAGAGGGAATATTACAGTGGCAAATGTTATTTAACATAAACATGGTAATAACATTAGCACTTGCTATTGACGCCTATTTGTTGAACACAGAGGCTGCTTGGTTGATGATTTTGTGTTCTCTGGTTTGGTTCGTTGTCTGTATTTGTTGGTAGAGGACCCACCCATCATAAGTGTGGAGGGGGGTGAGTCTGGGACACCAGACACCACTGTTGAGCCTTCTGGAGGTGTCGTGGGCCTAATTCAATTGAAACACCTATGAAGGAAGGTATCTGCTTCATAACCCCAGTAAAATGCTCTTGAAGGCTGTTCTGTTGGTGATGTTTTTGTCAGTGATTTGTGATTTGTTAGTGATTTTGGTTTTGACGGCAAATACCAAAGGATTTGGTTGTTGATTGGCCGCTGTGTGAAATCCCCTACCTATAGTAGCATGAGGAATTTAACATCTCTTGATATATTTAATGTTTTAAGACTCAGGCCCAGCACACAGCGAAGCAGATCAACATGGAGTTTGAGAAGCTTCACAAGTTTCTACGAGATGAAGAGGCAGCCAGGATAGCTGCACTGATGGAGGAAGAGGAGCAGAAGAGTCAGATGATGAAGAAGAAGATTGAGAAGATGAGCATAGAGATCTCATCTCTTTCAATCACAATCACAGACATAGAGGAGCAGATAAATGCTGATGACATCACATTCCTGCAGGTAAGATCCCTCCCCTCACATCTGACACACACACACACACACACACACACACACACACACACACACACACACACAGACGCAGCTGCACATTGCTCATGTTTCTCTAGATGATCTACAGTGGGTTTGGTGATCTTTGGTGAGTGTGATGTTGGTGTGGTGATCATGGGGGATGTGGTGTTGGTGATCTTGGGAGAGTGTGGTGTTGGTGATCTTGGGAGGGTGTGGTGTTGGTGATTGTTGGTAAGTGTGGTGTTGGTTTTGGTGTGGTGATTGTTGATTGGTGTGGTGTTGTTGTGGTTTGGTAATCTTTGGAGAATGTGGTGTTGCTGTTGTTTGCTAAAGATCGTTGAGGAGTACAGTGTTGGTGTGGTGGTCTTTGGAGAGTGTGGTGGTGGTGTAGTGGAGAGTATGGTGGTGGTGTAGTTTGGTGATCTTTGGAGAGTGTGGTGACAGTGTGGAGTGGTGATCATTGATGTGGTGTTGGTGTGGTTTGGTGATCGTTGATGAGTGTGGTGGTTGTGTGATGTTTTGGTACTACGAAGCGAGAACAGTTGTACTGTATGTGGAGAATAAATCCAAATTTGGCTAACAGATGTGAAAGTTCCTGTGCGTTTCTCCAGCGTGTGTTGAGCATTCTGGTGCAAAACGGCTGCTGTGCATCACCCAGGTGTGAGCTACATGGTGGTTGTAGTTAAGTCCCCCCTTCACTGTAAAGCACCTAGGAAAGGACTACATACATTTAACTAACTTGTTGCTGTGATCATGAGTGTGGTGTTGGTTGGGTGTGGATTTGTGAGGGTGTTGTCTACAGTATGTGATGTCGCCCTTCACCTATTTCCTTAATATTCATTTCTATACAAACCAAGACGGCGGATTCCTAAAGAAACACAAGCACCCACATTTGTGACTCGAAGAGCTGTAAACAGTGTTGTAAGGCTGCGTGTACAAATCCGGTTGGAGCTCCAGTGGAATTTTGATTTTGTAACGAGAATTCTCGGTCTAACCGTTGATGTGCCGTGTGAAAGGGCGGAAATAAGCACCCACCAGCCCAGCACTAAAGTCTGAGCATGGTAAACAAAATCGGATATTTCAGGCAGTAAAAGCCCCAGTAAGAACCAAACCAGATTTTGTTCAAATCTACACACCTATGGCTACTGAAAAATGCAAGGTCAATTTGTCATATGTTAGTAGTATTAAAAAGTGTTGTTGTTTTAGAATTTTCGAACGAAAGGGGCGGTAATTGGTGCTTTTACGATAATGATGATGAGTCTATCGTCATGGTTATGTCAGATTCAGAGACTGGACCCAAGAGCAGATGCTGTTCACTGATTTATTTTCAGACAGGGGAAACAGTTTGTGGACAGCCACAGGCCAATAAGGCAGTTCAAACAATTTAACCAAAAATACACTGCTCAAAAAAATTAAAGGAACACTTCAGATACATCATGCTGGATATCTATGCTGATATGGACTGGTTAATGTGTTACGAAATGAAAGGAGGGTGTTGGATGGACCAAAACATAATGTCCGAGAGGTGTTCTATTGCATTTAAGTCAGGGAAGTGTGGGGGACAGTCAATGGTATGAATTCATTTATCCTCCAGGAATTGCCTGCACAATCTTGCCACATGTGGCCATCGTTGTGCACCAGGAGAAACCCAAGGCCCACTGCACCATACAGGGTCAGAATATGTCATCCCGATACCTAAGAGCAGTGAGGGTGCCGTTGTCCTGCCCACAGAGGTCTATGCATCCCTCCAAGGGTATGCCTCCCCAGACCATCACTGAGCCACCACCAATCCGGTCATGCTGAATGATGTTGCAGGCAGCATCATGTTCTCCACGACATCTCCAGACTCTTTCATGTCTGTCACATGTGCTCAGGGTGAACCTGCTCTCATCTGTGAAAAGCACAGGGCGCTAGTGGCAGACCTGCCAATTTTGTATTCTATGGCAAATGTCAAATGAGCTCCACGGTGCTGGGCAGTGAGCACAGGTCCCTCTAGAGGCCATCGGGCCCTCAGGCCACCTTCATGAAGTCTGTTTCTGACAGTGTGGCCAGAGACATTCACACCAGTGACCTGCTGGAGGTCATTCTGTAGGGCTCAAGCAGGGCTCTTACTGTCCCTCCTTGCATAAAGGAGCAGATACTGGTCCTGCTACTGGGTTAAGGACCTTCTACCACCCTACCCTGCCAGGGCTCAAAATTAACAATGTCCCGACGTCCCGGGGACCATAAAAAATGCTTCCGGGACACAATAGATTGATCTCTGGGACAACTCTGGGACAGCAGAAAAATGGCAAAGCAAATGTCAAAATAGGTCCTTTTCTCCTAAACTGTTCACATGGGAATCTAAACGCATCTTTCTCGTCTGAATAAAATTCTACAAAATTTGACATGGCGTGACGGGCAGCTGGCAAAAGCAGCGTTAGCCAGTTGATGATCTACTGTAGAAGCGGTTTTGTACATGCAGCCTTACAACACTGTTTAGGCTACTGCTCTTCAAATCACTGTAGGCTACAATGTTATTTTTGGTACAAATATAGTTAGATACCCAAATGGGCTGGGTGCTTGCGTTTCCTTAGGAATCCGCCGTATTGGTTAAATGAATATTAAGTGACTCATAGGCCGACACAAGAATAGGGCACGGGTGGTAGGCCTAATGGGTCACTTTCCGATATAGAGGTTAACTTATCTAACTAGCAGGCAGGTAAATGGCATTTGTTTTCATGACATTGTGAACATTTTTGACTGATAGCGTAGGCCTAAGGTTACACTGGTGTTCTAAAAAAAACGAGATGACAGTCCTCTCTGACTAAAACACTACGTGTTTTCTGTCAGTGACAGACAAACGTCACCAATATCATGCTGAGCTAAATAACCTAGGCCTACCGCAACTGCGATTTGACAAAAAGATAGTGTTGCAAGGTAGCCTATAACAATGAAAACAGTTATACAAGTTAGCATTTGACATTTCGCTGTGGCAGTTCTAAGGCTAGGGGTGTCCAAACTGCGGCCCGCCACGCACTAATCCGGCCCGCCGAGCATTTATTAGTTTATCATAGATCCAGCCCGCCACACACTTTAATCTTTAGGCTACTGCAAACTGCTTTACATTCTTCTTAGAGAACGTTTACAATGTCAAAACAGCTTGTTACATCAAGATACATAGTTGCAGCAGATCTAACTACGCTTTGCTACTTAATTTAATTGGGAACGCATTTGAGTGTGCACAAGAGGGTGAGAGCGTGGCAGAGTAGCCTATCTGACAGCTTTGTGGTAATTTTCCACGCTACTTATTGTTTTCACTGAGATCTGTGGCCATGACATCACACCAAACTGACATTGAAATTAAAGACACTTGAAAATAGATTATTGACGGAATGTTTTACAACCCTGTCTGTCAAAACGACGGACAATGAGAACATCTAGTGCAACCTCAAAAAAGAGCCAAAAGCGCAATCTCTGAAAATGAGTGTTGTGTGAAACAGCAGATGATTAATGTTAATAAAAATGGTGTTTAATAAATTGTTCAGAACTGACATGGTGGACCAGAACGAGTTAATTAAGTGATGCAAGTTACTGATTTTTACGCTGTTTATTATGTAGAATGGGAAAAAACAAGAACTTGAATTTGGGACACTGGTGTTTAAGTCCGGGACAGTGCCAAGTAGAATTCGGGACAGCTGCGGGACACTGAGAAAAAAAAAAGTTAATTTCGAGCCCTGTGCCCTGCTCTCCTAGAGCAACTGCCTGTCTCCTGGAATCTCTTCCATGCTCTTGAGACTACGCTGGGAGACACAGCAATCTTTCTGCCAATGGAACATATTGGTGTGCCATTCTGGAAGAGTTGGACTACCTGTGCAACCTCTGTAGGCTCCAGATACTGATGCTACCAGTAGTAACACTGACACTATCCAAATGCAACACTAGTGAAAAATCAGTCAAGAAGGATAAAGATGGAAAAATTACCAGTTGCCACCACCTGTAAAACCATTCCTGTTTTGGGGGTTGTCTCATAATTGGCCCTCTAGTACACCTGTAGTAAATTACGTTGACATCAAAGCAGGTGAACCTGATTCACAACCACCTCTGTTGCATAACTGGCCAGATCAATATCCCACAAGTGTGACTGACTTGATGATATACTCCTATGACCAAGTGTTCCCTTTATTTTTTTGAGCAGTGTAGTTCTTCAAACAGCAGAAAATAGAAATTAGGAAAATCCAATAGTCAGTTAATCCAACATCCAGGCAAAGTCCAACAAAGCAAAGTTCAAGAGGCTGGATCGTAGTCAGAGTCCAAAACAGGCCGATTTAAAATCCAAAAACAGGT
>NC_055958.1:34013194-34068194 GCF_018492685.1 Alosa sapidissima | reverse complement strand
CAGAATTCCCCCTACGTGCGCTCTGTATCCCTATGTCTCTTTTTGCTGCCCTGTGTCTCATTTTGTTGCACTGTGTCTCATGCTGCCTTAGCCTAGGCCTTTTGAAGAAACCTAAGTCGGCCTTGAAGCTGCAAGATAACGCGTACACAGGGCGAGCTCTACTCATAACAACCAGTAGGAGAGTGCAGGGGGGCGAACGATATTTAACCCATGCACAATGTATGACCTGTGATCACTCTATACTGTACACCCCTGAACTTTCCATAAACTTAAGGTGAAAAGTTCGTTCGGGGTAGTGTTGTGTCAGCATTTTGGAGGGGTATAAGTAAGAGAGTTCTACCTTTGTTCGGGAGTGCGATCATGCGATCCACTCAGGCTTTGCGCTATGTAGTCATTAAAGGAATTTTTGCACGGAACTCTGCCGGACTTTTGAGCCTTCTTTTTGGGACAAGCTTTTGACTTCAGCACTTATAATGGTGTATTTTTGTTACGTTGTAGGCAAGATGTTTGGACTTAATTTCTGGCCCGAGTCTGAATATCTGCCACGACAGTTTCTACATTGCTGTCACAAGCACATCAAAATATCAGTTCAATAAATGATGTCGACATTTCTGCTGGGTCTCTCCTTTTTAGAACTTAGCTCATTTAGAGGGTCATTTGGTGGCCATTGTTGGAAGACAATGAACACTGTATACACATTGCAACAGTGATATTTGGCTATATACGTTAAATTCAAATTAATTTAGTTTTCTTTTTTAATTATTTGCAAATTGGTTATGTATATGTAACACCTGTGCTGTGCACACTTGTACATAATTTCATACGAGTTACATTTAAAGATGTCATTCAAAGATACATTTAAAGATATTCATGAGAGATGAATAGTGCCATCTAGTGGTGATTATTGTGTAACTACACTTTCCTCTCACCTGTGAGGTTTCCAGTAGCAGAGCAGCAACACAGCACAGGTGCAGCTGGTTCTGCTGCTGTCTGATCTGAGGTCAGAAATGCTGGAGATTAAACAGCACTATAGAGACTGAGAGCACTGCAGTAAACACAAACTCCTGCACCACTGAACTCTGGTCATCATGCACATGAAATAAAGATGCATTGGCAGTGTTAGTGTCTCTGTCTCTGTCCTTCATAACCAGATGGAAGGTCTAATCTATACCAGGTAGCTTTGGGCTTTGCTGAGTTTGAACACAATGAGAAGGAGGAATAAACAGAGTCAGAACTGTGTGATTTCCACAGACAGATAAAACAGCTCTAATGATACAACCCACATCATTACAATTGCATTAATGAATCCCTTATGGAAATATCAACAGGAATCAATAATGATACTACAACCCACATCAATACAGTTGCATTAATGAATCCCTTATGGAAATATCAACAGGACACAATAATGATACTACAACCCACATAAACAGATAAAACAGCTCTAATGATCTTATCTGGGGTCAGCAGATCTGATCTTGGGTTAGCAGTTTTTACCTGAGGTCCGTTCATATATTTGTAGTCCATCACATGTGGGTCTGTCAGTGTGAGCAGTGACCAGTGTCCATACTGCACTGTGTCCAGGTGAGCAGTGTCCATACTGCGCTGTGTCCAGGTGAGCAGTGTCCAGTGTCCATACTGCGCTGTGTCCAGGTGTCCAGTGTCCATACTGCACTGTGTCCAGGTGAGCAGTGTCCATACTGCGCTGTGTCCAGGTGAGCAGTGACCAGTGTCCATACTGCGCTGTGTCCAGTTGAGCAGTGTCCATACTGCGCTGTGTCCAGGTGACCAGTGTCCATACTGCGCTGTGTCCAGGTGTCCAGGGCCCAGCAAAAATGTCAAAACTCTGCAGCTGACGTCTACAGACTCACACCTGGTCCTTATACCAATATTATATGTGAATAAAATGTGTCTTACACTGTCAGATTGAATCAATATTGAAATGACTCTAATATTTATTGGTGTTGCGTAGTGTAGTGTAACGTGAAGAAAAGGAAAACTGTCTATATCGGTTAAATTTTTCGCTGAAAATAATGTTGGACATCATTTAAACTGATATACAATAGTTTTCAAAGTGATACTGATGAATTCAATATATGATCAAGGAATTCCTCAGCACCCCAGGACTGGCGTCAAAGCACCCAGTTTGAGAAACCCTGACCTGGACACGATATAGCATGTACAGATGGCCCTTACAATGACCAACATGAGCTCAGAAGTAAAGATTGTAAAATTACATTGAAAATAGTCTAGACCTCAAAAGGGTTAAAAATTCCTAGAGAGGTGAAATATGTAAATCTCCACTATGAATACTGCCATCTAGTGGTGATTATTGTGTAACTGCATGCTCTCCTCTCACCTGTAGATTTCCTGTAGCTGATTCTGTCTGTGCTGATCTTTGGAGAGCTTTCCTGCAGTCCTACTCTCAGTTTCATGTAATAATGTGTTATTTTTTTAGGTATGGTCAGGTGAATGTCCTAGGTATCCATGATTAATTTGTTTCTAATTGCTACTAACTGAGACTCATGAAAACACCACCCTGCTAATAACCCCAGATTATACACATACAGCATTATTATATTGATCGACATGTTTACATTCATTTTGTTTGTGCTTTTATATTTTACTTACATTACATTTGTCTTGTTTGTATCACATGACATATGATGCAATAAACACTGATTTGCAAGATATGTCTCTGTTTGTTTGTTTTTCTACTATTTTGGGGAATGTTAATCTCGTCTGATTCCTTTGCTGGCCGGCCTTTCACTGAAACAGCAGACCTATGTGTTTCAGCATGCTGATTTAAAATTAATTTCAATATCAGTGATAACATTTGGGCCAGAGCTGCATACGTCTTGGTATGACGTTCCAGTTGTGTAGAAGAATTCTGGTGGAAAGAAACTCAAAAACTGAGGACTAAAGTCAACTTGGATCAAACAGCAAACCTCATTCAGATGAGTCCACTCCACACACATTCAGATGAGTCCACTCCACTCCACACCTCATTCAGATGAGTCCACTCCACACCTCATTCAGATGAGTCCACTCCACACACATTCAGATGAGTCCACTCCACACCTCATTCAGATGAGTCCACTCCACACACATTCAGATGAGTCCACTCCACACACATTCAGATGAGTCCACTCCACACCTCATTCAGATGAGTCCACTCCACTCCACACCTCATTCAGATGAGTCCACTCCACACACATTCAGATGAGTCCACTCCACACACATTCAGATGAGTCCACTCCACTCCACACACAGTCAGATGAGTCCACTCCACTCCACACACATTCAGATTAGTCCACTCCACTCCACACACAGTCAGATGAGTCCACTCCACTCCACACACATTCAGATGAGTCCACTCCACACACATTCAGATGAGTCCACTACACACACATTCAGAGGAGTCCACTCCACTCCACACACATTCAGATGAGTCCACTCCACTCACATTCAGAAGAATCCACTCTATGCAACATCTGTAGTGATGTGAATCATGCCAGATGTTCCTGATTTACTCTGTACTGTCAAAATCATATTAAAGTAACATAATGTTGGGGTTGTTGATTTTATGATTTATTTATTTTAGGTTGATGGCATGTGTCTATATACAGACAGATAAACGCATCAGTGGAAAGGACATTCCGCATATTTTTCTTTTCTGTGGTTCTAAACCCCAACCACTAGCAGCCAATGACAAGAGCACAGCGAAAAGGTGAGTGATTAGCTTCGATAATAACATCACAATAAAATAAAGAACTGAAAGTTATAATAAAAATCCACCCTGAAGCAAGCCAAATTAAAGCCACAACAGAAAAGAAATAAACAACAAAAAAACTCCACCTGAATCCAACACATAATTCCAGACTGGAGTAAAAGAGTGCAGCACAGCTGAGTAAGCAGTAGGGAATGCTGAGGTGTAGTTCACAGCAGTTGGGAATGCTGAGGTGTAGTTCACAGCAGTAGGGAATGCTGAGGTGTAGTTCACAGCAATAGGGAATGCTGAGGTGTAGTTCACAGCAGTTGGGAATGCTGAGGTGTAGTTCACAGCAGTTGGCTGAGGGTCTGTATGAACACTCCATCACAAGAGTACTGTGTTGACAGCAGAGTTAAACATGCACAATATTCCTGTTCTCGCCCCAGCTAGAGTTCACTCATCCTGGGACTTTGAACCTGAGCTTGGGCAACATCAAGTTCAGATAGTGCTTAGATAGGCTACTGGTTCTGTGATGGAATGTTGAGACTGACCAACGAGTTCTCTGCTCCTCTAGATCCCGCCCTCTAACTCACCTGTCCTGAAGGAGGAAGTGAAGCTCAGTGACAGACGGCTGCTCTGTTCTCCATTACAGCTGAGCAATTACTCTGGTATGTGAGGAATTTTAGTGGAAAAGTCATTTTATAAGTAGATTTATAGAGCATCATTGTTTGTGAAAACAAGTTGAAGCAGTTTAAACTTTGCAGAAGAAATGTAAAAACACGGAGAGTATTCAGAGACTGACTACAATTTTCACTCTCATGAAAGTGAAAGTAAAGTCAACAAATCAGCCTTAAAAGGAGAGACTTAACGCACACCAGTGCTTTGGAAACCATTAAAAGGTCAGATATCCAGAGGTGGAAAGTAACGAAATACATTTACTCACGTTACTGTATTGAGTAGTTTTTCTGTGTATTTTGTATTTTTTAAGTAGTTTATAAAATCGGTATTTTAAATTTTACTTGATTACTTTTTGAGTGAAGTATTGTACTTCGCTACATCAAAAATCCCATCCGTTACTTGAGTAAAAAAAAAGTTAAGACTAACGAAAACAGAAAGGGAGAGAAAGAAAATCGCGCCCTAAACCCCTAGCCTAGTGATAATGATCAGCATGTAGCCTACAACAGGACATGAATCAAGCTGGCGCCATGCAGTCTTTCTGAAAGTGATGGAGATGGAGCTGGATCACGAGATGCATCAGATTAGCCTAACCTATGAAAGTGTATTTTCCGCTATTCCAATGGGTTGTCTCAGTTCGTTTTAGCACCAATGATTGCGGAGATATTCAAGCAAACACCATGGGATTTCGTGTTTTGACGTTTGTGCTCACCTTTCTTTGGAAAGAAGTTTATTAGCAGTTGTTTCCCCTCATTTTGTTGTCTCTCTTTTTCCTGTTTTGGCCTTTGTTTTTAGTAACCTGACTTGGCTTTCTTGGAGAAAGACATTGCACCAGCAGCACAACAATTAGCGGTCCACTACTAGCGATGCTCAACTAAATAAACAAAAGATAGACTACCTTATGAATCGTGCGGGCGGACTAAACCATTTAACTCTTTAGCAAGGGAGAGTGAGAGTGACCTTAGACAGTTTTCACTATGTTTTGTATACAAAATCCAGTCAGTCAAACTTTACATTTTGTCTGACATTCATTTTTACATTTAATTTTGAAGTTAAAATATTCAGGTAAAATAAATATATGGTGGAAATAAGTATTGAACGCTTAATTTTTTTTTTCAGTAATTAGCCTAAACTTCCATTGAGTCTATTCGAAATTTTCACCACACATTATATTAACACACATATAGGCCTAAAAAATCCAAACATAAGAGTTTTATGTATTAAAGTGGAATGACACAGGAAAAAAGTATTGAACGTGCCTACTGAAATTTCTTCAATACTTTGTGGAAAAGCCTTTGTTTGTAAAGACAGCTTCAAGACATTTCCTGTATGACAAAACGTATTAGTCGCCATATCAGGTGTGATTTTGGTCCATTGTTCTAAACAGATTCCATGGGTCCCTCTTGTGAATCCTGATCTTTAGTTCCAGATTACTTCCAGAACTGTTTAATTGAATTTAATTGAATTGGCTGCCTTCAAGTCTTTCTGGAGCTTTCTCCGAGTGGTCCTTGGCTCTTGGAATTGACTATCCTTCTGACTCCCTGGTCAGAAATATTGCGAGGTGATCCTGTGCCCTGTGCCGGTTGATGATACAGTGATGTTTCTTCCACTTGGAGATAATGGCTCCCATGCTGCTTACTGGAAGATTTGGAAGACTGAAGTTTTGAAATGCATCTGTAACCAGTTTCATTGATATGTTTTGCAACAATAAGGTTGCAAAGGTCTTGGGAGAGCTTTTTGCTTTTATCCATCATGAAATGTTTCTTGTGTGACACCTTGGTAATGAAAAACCTTTTTATAGCCCATCAATATGTAAGCTACTAACCAAGCTTATATTAATTTGCACAGATAGAAAGGATAACTACTCTCTAACTACTTACATATTCCAGCTCGTTCCTTCCCTTTCCTTGCCTTAGTGCTTTTTCTTAGCGTGTTCAATACTTTTTCCCTGTGTTATTCCACTTCATTACACATGACTCTACTTATGGAGTTGTTTGGATTTTTTATGTGTGGATTACCTGAGTTATTACTAATGCCTGATGAAAATGTTGTGCCCCCTGTATTCCACTTTTCAAGGGCCCTCTCCTCTATTGCCCTATACTTCCCACTTTCCCCCCCCAGTTTGACGCCCTTTAATCTGCTGAACCTTCTGCTCGTTTCCAAATATAAAAAAACTCTCTGCAACTCAACATTGGCCTGCCTGCCTCAGCTGCCTGTGAGGGGCTTTTCAGTTGTGCTGGATTACTGTTCACTGCAAAGCGACCCAAGGATGAGTGAGCAGTAGTTGATTTTCAAAGTTAGTTGCAAACTTAAAGGAGAACTCCGGTGATTTTTCACATAGATCTCCATTTCTCAACATCCTTATCAGGCAAGTACCTCCACTCGGCGGCCATATTGCAACACTTTTTGGGCACTTATCGTGCATCTATTTCGGCAGAAATGCGTGTGCGTAAGGCTTCACGACACCAATCTTGCTCCAGCAGCGAGATCACAACAGATGATTGGCACGATGTCTTCACAGGACACCACATGATTGGCTCAATGTATTTTACAACACACCACATGATTGGCTCAATGTATTCACATGTCATCGTTGTGATGCGGAAGGGTTGTGATATGTGTAGACAACTGCCATATTGCCGTTACAAACTAACCCCATGCATTACTATGGAGGATTTTTTGAGTGCTGTATCTCCTCATTAGAAAGTCTCTGGTAAAACTAGTTGTTCTGGTACGCCCCCCCCCCCCCCCCCCCCCCAAAAAAAAGTAACTAAGTAACTTTTACTTAAAGTACATTTTAAATGAACTACTTTTTACTTTTACTTGAGTACATTTTCAGATCGGTATTTTAACTTGTACTTGAGTAATATTTCATCAAGGTATTGGTACTTTTACTTGACTACAATATTTTCATACTTTTTCCACCTCTGCAGATATCTGAAGTCAAAGCAAAGTTTTCTTTTCTTTTACTGAAGGAGAGAATGGCTTCAAGTCTAGAGGAGGATCTTACCTGTCCTGTTTGCACGGATATCTTCAAGGATCCTGTTATTCTGTCGTGTAGTCACAATGTGTGTAAAGAATGTCTGCAGGAGTGCTGGGAGAGCAAAGAAACCAAAGAATGTCCAGTCTGCAGGAGGAGATCATCAAAGGAGGGGACACCCCCAAATCTGGCATTAAAGAACCTGTGTGAGACCTTCTTACTAGAGAGGAGTCAGACACACGTGTCTTGCAGTCTACACAAAAGAAAACTTGAGTTCTTCTGTCAAGAGGATCAGCAGCTTGTGTGTCTTATGTGTCAAGACGAATTACACAAACATCACAAGTTCAGTCCCATTGACAATAGGGAAGTTGATGTGAAGGTAAGTACACTATCGGGACTCCACATGTCCCTGTACAAATACAGTAGACATTCACATCCATTAGACTGTTTGCTTCTGAACTACCGGTACTGCTGTAGATGCCACTGCTTGGTTTAATTTCCTATTGTGGTGCGGTCTTTAGAGCTTCAATTATTGTTCTATATTTACACACCTATGAAGTAGTTCAAGTTTTTTGGCCGCATTATGCTTGACACATTGCAACAGATTAGCGATCTGGCAGACAATCAGTGCAGACAATCAGTGCAGTGTTCCTACCAGAACACCCATCTTCCTATGGCTGCTCTTTAACGGGACTTTAACTTCTGATGTCTGAACACTGTGTCATCCATTATCCTGTACTTATTTACTCTATCATTGTGTAATGTTTATGTGAAGCAACACACACATAGAGACACATACAAGCAAGGACACACACACACACACACACACACACACACACACACACACACACACACACAGAGGAAGAGAGAGACATATAGGCAAGGACACACACACACACACATACAGGCACAGAGAGTTAGACTGTTTGTTTCTGAACTACTGCTGATACAGCTATGCTTTACTTAGATGATTCATTTATTTAATGTTGCCACCTGGAAGTATGCTCATATTACTGTCTCTCTCTGTCACACACTCTCTCTCTCTCTTGCTCTCTCTCTCACACACACATACACACATTTATTTATTTTTTAATGTGGATTAACAAGACGGATAAGTATCGTGACAAGATCCACATGTGTCTTAAAAAGAATGTAGCACGGCTCTATTCAGGTCAGTGGTCAGTGTAATCTGAAAGAGACACAGACACATTATAGTGCTATTCATTTCAGGAAGAACTCACAGTCAAACTGCAGGACAAGCTGAAGGCTTTTAAGAAGGCTAAAGACACCTGTCATGAATCAGCTCAGTATATTAAGGTGAGTGGATTACTATGATGATGCCAACCCATATCCACATATGTCCGTGAAATGTAAGTAGAATAGGAATTAATTATTGGGTGTTTATGCCATGGTCTAGGTTGAAAAGGGTGTCATTTAAAAAGTGATATACTACACCTATAAAAAGACGTTCCATTCGAATTGCCTGATGACAGTTCTAAATCACTGCGCTGGCTCAAACACTAGTTGGTAACCAAGGCAACGGAGACTAAATACATTACAACTTATGACTTATCAACATTCCATAGCGTTGCGATAAACAGCTGAAAAAACGAACGATTTTAGCTCTAAAACTCATTTAGTATTAATAATTGATTTCATATTTATTTATTTCGTAAGTGACCATGGTATACATGGGATAATGCCCTTCGATGCGTCCATTATCAGAAATAAATTCGTCCATTTATTTCTGATAATGGACACCTCGTCGGGCATTATTCCTTACTTATGATTTGTATGATTTGATAAGTAATGGATTATGTATACTTCAGCTGAATTCAATGATTTTAGTTTAAAAAAGAAAATTATATTAAGAAATATGCCAGTATTAAATATATATTCACTTTTTACCTTTTAATTAATCCTAATTTTAGATTGTAAAGACTGTTATTATTTACTTCATTTGTGTTCTTCCATTGGGTTGCTTTATTTACTGATGCTATTTCTTATGCATAATGATGAAGACCCTAATCTTACTCATGTTGACATGCACCTTAATGTTATCCAGACTCAGGCCAAATACACAGAGACACAGATCAAGAAGCAGTTTTTGGAGCTTCACCAGTTTCTACAAGATGAAGAGGCAGCCAGGATAGCTGCACTGAGGGAGGAAGAGGAGCAGAAGAGTCAGATGATGAAGGAGAAGATTGAGAAGATGAGCAGAGAGATCTCATCTCTTTCAGACTCAATCAGAGGCATGGAAAAGGAGATGGGAGCTGATGACATCACATTCCTGCAGGTAGGAACCATCCACTGTCTGTAAGGGTGTTAGATCTCAAACTCTTAAGTCCAGTGATAATTTAACAAAAGCATGTCTGGCTGTAAGGGTGTTGGATGTCTAACTCTAATTCCAGTGATAATTTAACAATAGCACATCTGGCTGTAAGGGTGTTAGATCTCTAACTCTAATACCAGTGATAATTTAACAATAGCACAACTGGCTGTTTTGTTGAGGTGACCTGCCCATGCCACCTACCCCATTGCATTATCCTGATGTGTGATGTGATCTTTGGTCTCATTCTGTCATGTTTGACTCACTGGGCTTTGATAAGTGTGCTGTTGATATGGTGTGAGATGATTCTAGAGAGGAGAGCAGGAACACAATAAGATGGGAGAAGAGTGAAACGTGTGCACACACAGACACACACACACACACACACACACACACACACACACATATAAGGCACTGCCGGGGAGCATCATTTAAGTATCAGGCCACTGTATCTTCCCCTGATGGGAGCCGTGTGAAGAAGGGGTGGAGGGACAAGGCCCAGAGTGGGTATATATACTCTTTTGATCCTGTGAGGGAAATTCGGTCTCTGCATTTATCCCAATAATAAGACCCCGTTTACACGAAGGGAAAACGCAGATATTCCCCTGCCGTTTGGCCTCTCGTTTACACCAAAACCCCGTTTTTATCACAGAAAACGATTATTTCTAAAACCTCCGGCCAAAGTGGAGATTTCTGATAACGCCGGTTATGTGCTGCCGTGTCAACAGGGATAAACGGCGTTTTAGCTTCTTAAACGTCACATTATGCGCCAGAAAATCCTTAACGTCATGTGAGCGCCTGATGTTTACAGTTTCTTTGGCTACTGATCAGGATTATCATGGATGCTGTTAAGGTGCTACTAATTTTTACTTTTGTGCAAACGCTTCTGGCCTGTTTGCATTTGCAACAACTGCTCTACATGGAGGAGCAGAGGCGAAGGATCGCACGGAGGTCAGCATTTTTCCTGCTCGTGTTAGTCGTTTCTGTGGATTTTGATTGACCAGCATGGCTTTATTCCTTTCCCTACACTGCCACCCATAGGTTTGGCATAGTTATTATGGCGCTTGACAGTGTATTTATGTGGGTTGATGTAAATGTGGCCTAAATGGGAAATCGGGAGAATCAGGAGAATTCATGTTAGTAATCAGAGGTGTTCGTGTCAAAGTAGAAAGTAGAAAGTAGAAAGTAGAAACAATACAGGTGATTTCACTAATGAGCTGATCCACCTGGCTTAAGAGTTGCGCTAATTAGAATCAGCTCATTAAGTGAATGGTTGGAACAAAAATGTGAGCCGGACTTTTACACCTCGAATATAACTCAAATAATCAGCAAGACGTGGTAAAATAGAAAAAAAGTTATCTCCACTTTTTTGCTATTTCATCTTGCAAACTTGTAAAATTCAGTTGGTTCAACTTAAATATTTATTTATCTGTATCAGTTCAAGAATCCCAAAGTTCACTGGAAGAATCATCAAGTCTTTCCTTAAAGGAGAAGTTCTGTGAAATTGACGTAAAGTGAGTGTAAACTTTTGTCTCATAGCTCATCTCGGCTATGACGAGACATTGAGAACTTTGAAAAAGCACTGGTAGTTTATTTACAAGACGATTTATACAGACAGTTCCTTCAGGAAGTTTACCGTTCGCCGCCATCTTGAATTTAGTCACGATAAGTCGGGCGACGAGTATGAATGAACAGGTATGATAAGGGATCAGATTCCAAAAATAATTCCATGGAAAGGCATGGATTCCAGTTGTTTCCATCTGTCAGTTTTTTAATGCAGATGTTGACAAGATTTGCCTGCTCTGCACCACTTATAGTCCGGTGGACAGCCCATAGAGCCCCATTGTGGACCCGGAAATGTTGAGTACACCAAAGTTTTATGATGGAAATATATAGTATGGGTTCCCAGCATGGTGAGCATGAGCTGCTTGGCCAAAATGGACAATGTTAGTATGTTTTTAGGGGTTACTGGAGATGCTGAGTCCATATCTGACATTTTCAAGATTCAAAATCACTATTTAAACTTAGTTTGGTCACATTTTACTCTCATTAAGCTGATTTTGCTGAGTTTTTTGGTACAATTTAGACAGATTTTTGGAGGATAGGGCTGTAGCGATATACATTAGGGCTGTAACGATACACGAACCTAACAATTCGATTCGTATCACGATTTTTGACCCACGGTTTGATACAAACCTCGATTTTTCTTTTTTTGGATGGGGGGGGGGCTAGACATTTCAATAGCCTACCTTAGAATACCAGAGGATTACAATGTAATATATCTGTATTATTTTATATCTTGATATAAAAAGAGAGAATACTGAATATCTGATATTTATGACAGCACACTTTATGCAGATTAGCCTATAGCTTAGGCCTACTATTTCTATTACAACTCTACCACATTCAGCTGTCTGGTTGAAGCCTGGAAATATTGTAAACAAAGTAGCATAGTTGGCTAGCTTATCCTAGTCTACTGATTGGACTGTTCCGTTTCCTCATGTGTGTTTAAGGTAATACTGTTCTCCTTGGGACAAGCCTTTTGGGAAAGTTGGTATTGAAATGATCATTCAGTTCTCCCAGAATCCCCAGCGCGAAACATCGTGGGAATCTCAAGCACAGTCCAGCACGCTGGCGTTGCACAGCTCCCCCAACAAGCCATTGCCATCCTCGGCGCGGGCGTTCCCACATTCAGTCCAGCAATTAGTCTCTGGCACTGCCACACAGCAGGTGGGGTGCACACACCGCAAGAGCCCTACTCACCCTGGGGAACCACAACCACCAGCGGCCCAATGCGGGGCGTGCTAGCAGTCACCTGGTCTGTCGCCTCTCGTCCCCAGCTCCCTTCAGAGAACGCCCTCAGGTCGCACTTTCGCAGTGTGCACCACTGCAACGTTCCTCCAACACCTGGCGGGGCCTCCACTGCCACAGACTCCCCGGCGCTGAGCACCGTAACTGGCACTGCACCTCCGATGCTCCACTCCGTCGTCTCACCAGTCGGGGTAGCAGACTCCAGTTCCATCGCAGCCGGCAACGCTGCACACAGCTACAGCTACCGACGCTGGCGTCCCTCCTCTGCTGCCTTGTCGCAGAGCTGTCCTCCGCTGTTCCGGCCACTCCACATCGCCACGATCGCGCCAAGGCCTAGACCTTCTCTCTGGCTCGTGCCATCGGATTTCACACAACAAACTTTTCCCCCCTTATTTTTCTAAAGAGCACCGGCGAACAGGCCGACTCGAACAGGCTCCGCCAACCGTCCGTCCTCAAGGCACCACCTCCTTGCCGCTCCACCTCTGCTCTGCAGCCAGGGCCACCGCCAACACCAGCCTAAAGCTGTCCGGCGGGGGCAGGGGCTCAAGGTCTTCTCTCGGTGAAGTCAGCGCCCAGGCCAGCGTCACTACCTTATTTTCCAAGGCCGCTTCCTCAGACCGCTCTCCCAGTAGCGTGAAGTCCTTCTCCGCCGTGGCCACTGCATCAAAACCCTCTTCAGGCAAGCATTTCTCCCGTAGCTAGGTCCAGGCGACAGCTGGTCTCCGGCTTCTACTGAAGGCTTCTCTAAGCTTTTTAGTACCCCTTACGGATCCTTTTGCTTGGGCCTCCACCTAGCGGTGAGCATGGACGGATTATGAACTTTCGGGCCCCTGGGCCCAGATGTATTAAGGGCCCCCCATCAATTGTCGCATATGTGGAAGGGGGGTTTAGAGGTCCTTCCTCAGAAATGTTTTAATTTGTTTGATGTGATTTCCTGTATTCTGGTGCATTTTGGGGATGGCCAATACTAAATTCAATCAGATTCATAGCCTACATCCTGATGTGTTGATATTGAGGCAATGATTTCATGCAAAGGCTTGGGCTTCAGGGCTCCCTGACCCCTTGGGCCCGGTAGGCCCGTGCAGTAATTCATCCCTGGCGGTGAGGTCTCCCACTCCCGGCTCCTCCAGCACTGAAGACACTGTCTCCTACAGAATGCAACTTGCTCCTCCATGGAAAACGTGCCCATCTACAGGTGCTGCTTTGGAAAGCAGCAGACCGTCCTGATCCACCGGCTGTTGATATAACCGCATTTGGAGGGAGTTAGAAGACGGGTATGAAGAAAGGAGAGGAACTTGCCCACCTTGCTCGATTCAAGTCCTGTTGCTCCTCCTGATTTGTTAGATGTCATCAGCTGTAACTGCAAAGCTGGGTTAAAACTGTGTATACATGTATCTGGAAAGTGCAGCTGTGCAGCTGCAGGCCTGGCCTGTACTAATTATTGTTTCTGCAAAGGCAGTGATGTTACATGTGGCAATATAATTACACAGCAAAAACAGCAGAAGGACAGGGATGAAGAGTCTGGAGAAGATGGCGACAGGACAACGGAAGAGGACAGTGAGGAGTAGTAGAGGCTAGTTCTTCCCTTTGTTACTCAATTGTGAGTCACAGCAGAGGGCCAGTGAATAGCTATTTCCAAAATTATTGTGGAATTCAGAAATAACTTGAGGATCCAAATTATTCCTAAACACTGAACATTTTTATCCTCCAAAAATATGTCTAAATCTCCCCCAAAAATTCAGCAAAATCAGCTTAATGAGAGTAAAAACGTGACCAAACCAAGTTTAAATAGTGATTTTGAATCTTGAAAATGTCAGATATGGACTCAGCATCTCCAGTAACCCCTAAAAACATACTAACATGGTCCATTTTGGCCAAGCAGCTCTTATAATATGATCAATATAGGTGATTATGCTCATTTATGCTAATTAGCTCAATTACACAAATTGCCAACATATGCAAATTAGCATCCGGCAGTTTCTGCATGCTGGGAACCCATACTATATATTTCCATCATAAAAGTTTGGTGTACTCAACATTTCCGGGTTCACCTTTCTGTCCACTGGACTATTAGGCCATCAATGAAGAAATAGGCACATGGTACCTTCCAGGAGCCATTCACAGAAACCCACCATCAGCACCAAAGCATCTTTTGCTACCGGGGAAGAGTCATCATCATCCCCTCCATTCCCAATGTCGACAAAGCCAGTTCCTAGTAGCGAGTTCCGAGTAGCGAGTTCCATCCCAGGACATGTGCCTTGATAACTGCCTCGTCTAACCTAAGTGAGCAAATAACTTTTCTTCCCAAATGTTCTGCTTCCTTCACCTTGGCAGCAAGGGCTAGGAAGGGTGGCTCTGTAAATCTCGGTTCTGCTGGAATTTTGCTGTATCAGCACCTAATTTGTGATTGATGTGGAAGGGTTAGGTTAAAACAAATACATAAGCTTTTGATTAATACAACTGTAGAGTTAAAGCAAATAATTTCAAATTCTTGGTGTATTGTTTTCCTTTTTTGAGTTTTTGTAGATGAGACGCGCTTCACCAGCTCCAGCTCCACCATGACTCATTATGCAGATATGGGCTGAATCCCAAAGTGAGCCCTGAGGACTAAGGACTAAAGACTCACAGACTTAATTGATCTCAGGTGCTAAGTGAGTATTCTAAAGTCTGGACTCACAGACTCACAAACTTTGCTGCGTGTTCTTGTGAAATTCGTAAGGGCTATCCCAATGTCTCATTTCAAAGGGTGTGAGGGTTTGAGTACACACTTACAGAGCCCTTTCCGTGAGTCTGCGTCAGTGCAGACTTCACCAAAGGGAATTACCCATAAATATCAAAGCGGTGTGACATTTACCGCAGAGACCATAGGGAAATCCGAAAATTACAAAGGTAAACAACTGCACAACACACAACCAGCTTGTAAAACAAGAGTTTGGAAGAATGTGGAATAAGGCAGCCGGCTCCTGTGCCCAGGTTGTGTGAAAAGCAACAAACTTAAAATGAAAACTCACAAACCGGCAAGTGTCTGCAAAATCTTTGAAAATGAAATGTCGCCAAGGTAACATGTGATCTTGTGAAGTGCTGTCCCAAACCCATTTATACCCATCTGAGCCCATGTGGCCTCACACACTCACTCACTTGGCACCTATCAATTAAGTTTGTGAGTCTTTAGTCCTTAGTCCTCAGGGCTCACTTTGGGATTCAGCACCATTGTCTCTGCTCTGTGTTTGGTGGCTTTACTGTTGAGGTCTGATAGGTTGGGGGTGAGGAGGCCAGTTATTTTGGATGCAGTGTGGGTGACACGTAGAGTATGAGGTGGAGGCAGTAGGATGTAGTTATCATATTGAAGCAGCAGGGGGAACAGTAGAGTAGAATGGGTAGGATATGATCTGGTACAGCAGTAGCAGGTGACGGGGGGGCAACAGAAAGGGCTTTGAGTTTGAGACAGAAGAGAGTCTCTGCTGGCAGCATTTATGGATATCAGGGGTGTGTTGAACTAGGTGGTAGTGGTGTAGTTGTTAGGAGCTGGGCTAGTGTGCAATAGCCTTCAAATTGTCGGTTTGATTCCTGGCTTCCACCGTTGTGCCCTTAAGCAAGGCGTCCATCTTTTCATTATGCCTGCTATGCACCAACTGGTCAGTCAGTAACAAAACAAAAATACTTATGTGTAGGATGTGTCCACTCTACAAAAAGACCTTATTGTACCAATAATGTTCAACCTACTCTCTTTTTTATTTTCCAGAACTACAAGAGCACAGTGGAAAGGTGAGTGATCTGCCTCCTGTCTCTCTCTTCTCTGTGGTTCTGAACCCAAACCCACAGCAGCACTGACTCCTGAATGTTATTCCAGAGCCCAGTGCACACTGCAGGATCCAGAGAGGGTTTCAGGAGCTCTGATCAATGTGGCAAAGCACCTGGGCAACCTCAAGTTCAGAGTCTGGGAGAAGATGCAGGAGACTGTTCAGTACAGTAAGTAGTCTACTGTTTAAAAATAAATAAACACACACAATCAATCTTAGGAGTACTTGGATAGACTGTGCTACCTAAACATATAGCACAGTAGTAGGTCTATTTGTCTAGGGGATATAGCAGATAAAATCCACATATCAAACAAACAAACAGAGCAGAACCAACTTCCATTAATCAAACACATCCTACACACTGCCCCTGTGATACAGATTTGGAAATGGGACCTTGGGAGAAAAAATGGGAGACAAAGTCCCTTTAAACAGGAAGACACCTTGAGCAGGAGACTGGGTGGGATTATGTGCTTGGGGCCGGCATTGTAGAGAGAGACGTGCCAGATGAGTTTGTTCATGTGTCTGGAGAAGCAGATAAGCATACGTGTACATGATGCACACAAACATTTGAAATTGACAGTGAAGAACTCAAATATAATAATAGGTTAAATCATCAAATCCTAACTACCAACTAATCTAAGGACTAAGTATTGTAAGGAGGACATAATGGCACAACTAACACGGACTCAGAATTCTCAGTAAATCACACTTAAGTTGGTACAACTTACAAAAACAATTAGCAGAAGTTTGTTCCCAGACTGCAACAGCCCCAGTCAACAAGTTCTTAAAGATATCACATATAGAAAGCCGAAGTCACACCCCTTCCGTTAGTCACCATGGGACTTATCTTTAAAAAAATTATGAACAGCAGTCAATGGTGAAAGAAATTATTTTCTGGTCCCGATCGACTTGTGCCTTGAATTACCCATATGATGTTTGTCAATTTTAAAGACAATTTTATCATGTAAAACATTTGCAGTTTGTTTCGTAACTATTGAATTACAACATTGTGACAGATCGTAATTCCAACAACTACAAACCCATCAGTCGCACTAGTGACACTAGCCCATTCACACAGCCACACTGGATTGTACAAGCATGCAGCAACAGGTCTTACTTGAGCTTCCCTTGCCGATGAAAATACCATGAGTCAGAGAATTAAAGGGGTGGTTCAGGATTTTGGACATAGGACCTCATTTCCAAGTTAGCAAGTGTGATATTTATCAGTGGTTTTCAACACGTTTCATCCAGTCCTTCTAGTTGCAGAGTTCGCAGGTGCTAGGTTAGCACACTCCAATCCTAGGTAATATCAGTCCGCCGCTGCCGTTGCTTATATGTAGCCCCACATGGATAGCATGGAACCATCGTTTTTCGTTTTGATCTGTAGCCCCCCTGCTGGACTGGACCCTCCGAAAGGAGGGTAGGGCAGACACAGTTTTCTGTGAATATCTCGAGAACCGTAGGGTTTAGGAGGACCACCTTTTTTTTGTATTTTGATCTTAAGGGGGCATGTCAACCCATTCCATAACCACTCATTTCATGTATAGCGCCACCTAGTTATAAACAAAAAGTAAAAATGAGGTGTTGTAATCACAGGTATCTGTGACCTAACATGGTCAAAACTGCACGAAATTGGAAGTGTAGGATCATTGACACCCTCTCAATGCACGCCAAGTTTTGTGGAATTCCGTTCATGGGGGGCCATACAATAAATTAATTTATGTTACTATACACCAACTGGCCTGTAGGTGGACAGAGACAGTTTTCTGTGAATATCTCGAGAACAGTAGGGCCTAGGAGGTCCACATTTTTTGTATGTTGGTCTTAAGGGGACATGTCAACCCATCCCATTACCACTTATGTAGGATCCCCGTGTAGGATCATTATGACACCCTCCGAATGCATGCCAAGTTTTGTGAACTTTCGTTCATGGGGGGCCTTACAATAAAATAATTTATGTGTACATTTAGTAGTGAACGTGGCTGCGCTAAAAGCCTCATAGTGGCTAAATCTAAGAAACCCTTTACTATTGGGGAAGAGTTAATTCTGCCTGCTAGTAAAGGCATGTGCAATGAAGTCCTTGAGGAGGCTGCAGCTAAAAAAATAGCTCAGGTACCGCTTTCTGCAAGCACTGTCCATAGGCGAATTGATGATATGTCAGAGGATATTGAGGCACAGTTGTTAGAGAGGGTGAATGGGTCACCGTGGTACGCTATCCAAGTTGGTTGGTTGCAGGTCACTGGCCAGAGTGTTTGAGTTGCGAGGGCCGCTGCAGAGATTTCTTACAGAAAAGAAGTCACCGTTAGCTGCATATTTTAGTGATGAGGGCTGGGTGTCAAAACTCGGTTACCTGTGTGACATATTCGGGTTGCTTAATGACCTCAACCTGTCACTGCAGGGGAGAATGACGACTGTCTTTAAACTGGCAGATAAAGTCGCTGCATTTAAAGCCAAGCTTGATTTGTGGGGACGACGAGTGGACCGGGGTGTATTTGATATGTTCCAAACAGTAGTGGGGGTTTTGGGAGAGACTGAGGCAAGGCCCTTTCTCTCGCAGCTGGTGCGCGATCACCTTGTTGTGCTTTCAAATGAGTTTGAGCGTTACTTCCCATCCTCCAAAGATCCACGGCAAACCAATGAGTGGGTCCGCAACCCATTTGTCAATATCCCGAATAGTCCTAACTTGTCAGCGCAGGAGGAAGAGCAGTTGATCGAAATTGCAAATGACGGTGGTCTTAAGAGTGTGTAGGCTATGAGGAAACCTCTCTGGCGGGTTTTTGGGTGAAAACCAAAGCAGAATATCCCGAGATAGCCGTAAAAGCGCTGAAAACGTTGCTACCATTTCCCACCACGTATCTATGCGAGGCCAGGTTTTCGGCAATGACTGCAACTAAGACCAAATTGCGCAATCGACTGGACATTTCAAACACACTGAGGGTGTCACTCATACCTGTCAATACTCCCGTTTTTCCCGGGTTTCTCCCGTATTTCAAGGTCATCTCCCAGCACCCTCCCTGTTATTTCTCCCGGAAAACTCCCGTAATTTGCATGGCCATCAAACTTAATTTTTGAATCATTGATCCATTCAGGTTGCCAGATTGTGTATGAAATACACCCTACACATACACGATCACTTCAATTTCAACCATTTTGTCATAGGCTAAAACCTGGCAACCCAAAACCCAAATAAGGAATGAGTCTCGTCGTAAGCAAGCGGGCAATATGAAATTGTCTTATATGGCAAAAAATGCTACAATATCAGTATTTGCCCAATTGATCTGCTGTTACATCAATACTGTGCGTCAAAACACTTTACTATTAATTAACCGCCAACAAAATGAAAGTTATGTGAAGCAAACACTATTGTGTTCAACACAATAGGCCTACATTTGACCAGTGATGGGCAGTAATGCGTTAGAAGTAATGCGTTACTTCCAATTACTTTTTTCAAGTAACAAGTAAAGTAAGGGATTACAATTGCAAAAACAGTAATTAGATTACGTTTACTTTCTTGCAAGCAGCCTGCGTTACTGCGTTACTAAACCGTGATTTTGCCATAGACAGTAAAAGAATTTGGGATTTTGTGACTAACTCGTGACAATGATGTAGGCTATAGCTGCGCGACATAGATGTAAACAAGAGACACACGTGTGCAAGACATGGCGTGCAGGAGAGAGTGCGAACATGGAGCATTTAATTCATTGCAGTTCAGACATTACGAAAAAAAAACATTAATGCTGTACACACGTGGGAAGAAAAATGTTGTCTACAGCGGAAAAACTCCACCTCAAATCTGAGCAAGCACCTAGATGTAAAATAGGACCAAAATAGGACCACCGCCCAGTCCAGCACATGTTTTCCACAAAAATATGTCACGCTGAAAGGCATATATGATTCTAACTGTCTCACTGAATTGCATTATGCACACTCAATTCTCACTGGTATCTGCTAGACAACAAGTACCAAAACATGATTAGTTCATAGATTTCACATGTAATATACATTTTATACAACCCCACCCCCATCTTGCCTGTTCATAATTCTGAGAAATTCTTGAATTGTGTGCATGTGTGCGTGTACATGTTTATGTTTATGTGTGTGTGGGTGTGTGGGTGTGTGTGTGTGTGCGTGCATGTGCTTGTGTGTTTGCCTGTTTATGTGCCTGTGTGTGTGCATGTGCATGCATGCGTATATGTCTACTGTGTGAGTATGTGTCATACGTAGGATTACTGTGAATGTATGTGTGTGCGTGTGCATCTGTTTATGCACATGTGTGCATATGGAATGGGTTAAGATGACCCCTGGAGGCAAACATACGCAAAAAATTGGTCATTCTAGGCCCTACGGTTCTCAAGATATTCATAGAAAACTGTGTCTGCCCTACCCTCCTTTCGGGGGTCCAGTTCAAAACTAAAAACGACGGTTCCATGCTATCCATGTGGGGTTACATGCCCACCAAGTTTTGTGTACCCCGGTCTTTCAGTGTCCCGGGAATCCTTGTTGGTGTACGTCACTAAATGTACACATAAATTATTTTATTGTAAGGCCCCCCCATGAACGAAAGTACACAAAACTTGGCATGCATTCGGAGGGTGTCATAATGATCGTACACTTTTAATTTCGTGCAGTTTTGACCTTGTCTGCCAGAGATATTGTGATGAAAACACCTAATTTGTTTTTTGCTTTTTTGTGTTTAACTAGGTGGCGCTATACATGAAATGAGTGGTTATGGAATGGGTTGACATGGCCCCTTGAGATCAACATACAAAAAAAAATGGTCCTCCTAAACCCTACGGTTCTCGAGATATTCACAGAAAACTGTGTCTGCCCTACCCTCCTTTCGGGGGGTCCAGTCCAGCGGGGGTGCTACAGATCAAAACAAAAAACGATGGTTCCATAATATCCATGTGGGGTTACATGGCCACCAAGTTTCGTGTACCCCGGTCTTTCAGTGTCCCGGGTACAGCTATAAATTTGGGCATGCGAAATAAAAAAAAAAAATTAAAACAATCTGACTAAACCTATATGACCGCCGCTTCGCTCTATTAGCACTCTATGTTTTTTTTTAAATACATATAACATAAGCATCTAACAGAAAAAAGACTATACAGCTACATGATTAACTTAAGTTTTATATGTTCTTGGAGGTCCTTGGAGAATTTTCCACTCCATGAGGGGCCCCCGGCCCACAAAGGTTTGAGAACCCTTTAGGCTACTTTAAAAAAACTGCAGTTATTTTTTGCAAGGAGATATGTACAGCAAGCATCAAAAGCAAATAGCCCAGACCCTTTATTGGGAAAAACACTATATTTGGTAACTTCCATAGACATCCAAAAATGGGCTGGGATGATTGTATTTGGAGCACTAAGGTGTCAGATGGTACTATAAAAAAATGGTTACATTTTGGCGCTCAGAGTTCAGGTAGGAGGGCCCCTTAGCAGGATTTTCCTTAGGGCCCCATGGAGGTCTGAACCGGCACTGGATAGAGGTAGAGGGAGAGGTAGCCCAGCATGGTGATATTATTGCTAGTACGTCAACACAGCAACACTAAATATGTATCTCAAAGGTGAGGGCAGGTGTTCTTTTTCCCAATTAGCCTCACACACACACACACACACACACACACACACAGGGGCGCAGCTACCCATTTTTGAGGGGTATGCAACAACAATATTGGCGCCCGCCCACCCCCCCCCAAGAAAAAAAAAAAAAAAAAACACAAACCACTAAAGCAAAACAAAAGGCCAATAATTTACACTATTACTGTGCATTAGTGTCTATTGAATATGTTTTTAAAGAAATGCTGCCAATTTGATGTTTAACTTGATGTTATACTTGATAAGTATTGATAAATGGTGCATTGCCACTTTAAGAGAGTCTAAACGGTTCTCATAACGTCCTTTTGCCAGCTATTGCTCACAATGAATAAGGCTGATAGGCACTCTAGCCTTGTTTGTTTGCACCACATTGACAACACAATATTAAGTTATTACAAGGAGCCTTCATTGTTAGGATATGGAAACACGTAATGAGTTGTTGCTAGCATGACATTTCTGTTTGCAGTTGGCCATTAAAAGTGCAGTATGAGCATGGTAGCCACCTAGCTATCTGAATGGAATAGGCTATGTTTCAATCAGCATTATGCTTAACAAACGCTAGTTAGTCTGTTAACATTCATATTTGCAAGCCTCCAAGTACAGACGTCATCACTTTAAATCCTACCTGTTGCCTTTCACCATCCACTTATTTAACTGAGCTGCCTTGCTACAGCGGCGCTTGGCATGTTCATTTTGTGAAGATGTTATGTTACAGATCTGGCTGCCCAGAAAGTATATGATTTAAGAATTCCTGAAATGTGAATTGTGATCTGTGAACTGTGAGTTTTCTTTTCTGTAACTGAAAGAGTTTAATTCTAAGAAAAGGGGGGATGTCATGTCCATGTGTAACACACCCCATCAGAATGTTCAGGGGTATTATGAGTAGAGCGGATAAGGTGGAGTTCATTAAATTCGTACTCAGTAAGCAACAGACGTGTCTATCTGTGGTCCATATTATTTAGATTAAATTCGGCAATATCTCCTTAATTCATCAGTAAAGTTGAGATATAACAGTACTATATACACCAGGGTACGAATAGCATCCACTTCTAACTATACATTGATGCAAACAGAATACCTTATTCAGAGTGTCTAAATCAGCAGCACAAAACCTGTTGCCATTGACAGCGGTAATTATATGTTTACAGCGAATTACATGTAAATATTTTACCGTAGAACGTTGATAAATCCCAATCAGGTAAATGGAGCATTCTACTAGCATTGTGTATATCAATCAGTTTTGGTTGATTAAGGATTTAATTTTCGCCAGAAGCAATCAAAGGGACTTAATTATGCTATGGAGGAGTAAAACTTTGACCATGGTTATCCGTCAGGGTTTTTTGAGGAAATAAACTCCATAAATAACCATTAAAGGAAATGAAATGGAAAACAAGCATGGAACAATGTTTTCACAATGGAAAAATGGTTCCATGCTATCCTTATGGGGCTACATGCCCACCAAGTTTCGTGCACCCCGGTCTTTCAGTGTCCCGGGAATCCTTGACGGAAAATTGCTCATACGAAAAGAAAACTATATGACCGTCGCTTTTCTGCGCGGCGGTCATAATAACAAAAAGTTGAAATCTGATAGACAGATAATGAATGATCAACACACAAGAGCAGGGGGAGTGGTACAAATAAACATATCAGTAAGTTATGTAAAAGACAAACAGTAGAACAAACAAAATAGAAAATAACATAGATCAAATAAGCACTTATACTAAGTTAAAAGCCAGGAAGTAAAAGTAAGTTTTAAGATGTGATTTAAAAACAGGCAAAGACGGAGCCAGTCTTATATGTAGTGGGAGCTCCTTCCATAGTTTAGGGCCAGTTACTGCAAAAGCCCGATCGTCACTGCTCTTTAACCTTGATGGTGGGACTACAAGGCGGCCTTGGTCAGCAGACTGACCTTGATGGAGCAAGTGGTTTTAAAAGTTCTGACAGATACAGTGCCTATAAAAAGTCTTCAACCCCATGCTAAAGTTGACTAAAAAGGGGAATAAAAAAAAAAAAAATTGGAAATGGATCTTAATCTTACCTTTAAGGACACCATTTTTTTTGTGAATGAATAATGTATCATAAATAAATAAATGTTCTTCATTAAATACAGGGTGAATGCCTCTATGTTAAACCTATGTTGAATTTCCATAGAGGCAGGCAGATTTTTATTTTTAAAGGCCAGTTATTTACATCCTGATCAATTTCCCTTGGCGTTTGGAATTAAAATAACCCCAGATCATCACATACCCTTTACCATATGTGCGAAACCAGCGAAACCAGTCGTTTTGGTAAAATTTACAAAATTAAGTTAATGTGCTCACATGAACGGCCATTGGCTAAGCTTTCAAACGATATGTATATTGAGGGTATTGCAAAAAGTATCGCTAAGATAACCGCATCCAAAATTGGCATGGTTCTCCTGTCGCGATACGCCAAAAGGGGAGAAAATCACCTTTTAAGTAAATTGTAACGTGCGATAGTGTGAGGACACAGCTATTATCAGCCTTACGGTAGCGTGACTTTGAAGCAGATGACTTACTATGTCAAGTTTTATCAACCGAGTGAGTGTCTTCAGAGCCCATTTACGGAGAGCCGGATCACTCCCTATTAACTCCATTGTAACTGCAATCTGCTGCAGTTCCGCTAGGGGCGATCACGAATAAGTGCAAAAACAATGGGGGTCTATGGAGCTAGACGGCTAAATGTGTCTCTTTCACCTGGTTGTCGTTGAAAAATCGAAGATTGGATTGTGGTTTCTGCAAGATCAATGGTCATTATAGGTCAAAAGTTGAATGAACGAGTACTTACGTCCTTTCGATTTCTTACAGGTTGGGTCGTTGTTGCCCACAACACACTAGCTTTCTGCTAATGAATGACGTCATTGACGCATTTGAAAGGCTTTTTAGAACAAATAAGTGACTCAAAAAATTTAATACTCAGCGGTTTGTATTTTCTCTGCCCCCTCTTTTGCATGCAACATTTAAATTTCTGGGCAAAAAATGATATCACGAGAAAAGTGGATTTGAGGGGTACAGCTCCATAGACCTCCATTCATTCTGCACTTATTCGTGAGCGCCCTCATGTGGAACCAGAACAGGAACTGCAACCAGTTCAGAAACCGGAAGTTTCCCCAGAGTGGCGGTTCTCCCTAACCTGACCCTAGCCAGATGAATTTCGCTCCGCCTAGCTCCACTCATCCATCTGGAACCGATCCATTGAAGTGTTGCTTCAGAAGGCTGGGCCTATCAAAAAATGCTTGCATATGATTGAATAAGCCACTTGTCTGTCATCTATTGACGTGCTACTTCAACCACTCACATCGAAGCCAACCCGTGACGCTAATAACAGTCTCACAGTCGCTTCTACGCTATGTCACATCTATGAAACTCCCGCCCTGCGTCCTGATTGGCTGTACCATAAAATCGGTTGCAAAAATCAATCTCAATGGAAGAGGTCCCAGATGGATGTGAGTGAAGCTAGGCAGAGCTAAGCGGAACGAAATTCATCTGGCTAGGGTCAGTTTAGGTTCTCCCCTTATTAGACATAGACCTCTCCAGAATAAGTCCCGCCTCCTAACTTCCGTATCCATCCAACCTTCGGTCGTCAAATGTCTATGGGAAATAACATGGCGTTTTGAAAGATCGTACCTGTCAAACTCTGTAGGTGACAAAGTAGAAAAAGCTGCTGGGCCGATTGGCCTACACACTTCTGCCATCTAGTTTCCACTGGATTTTTTGATTTTCGGTGCCGTTTAAGTAGTATAGTCTATAGTATACTACTTAAACGGCACCGACAATCCAAAAATCCAGTGGAAACTAGATGGCAGAAGTGTGTAGGCCAATCTGCCCACCAGCTTTTTCAACTTTGCTACCTACAGATGTTTTACCGGTATGATATTTCGAAACGCCATGTTATTTCCCATAGACAATCGACGCTTGGAAGTTGGATGGATACGGAAGTTACGGAGGCGGGACTTATTCTGGAGAGGTCTATTCTCTGGTGTCATTTTCTGCCCCCTAGTTAATACCTGGGACAGTCATAAGGTGTCACTATAGAATATAATTAATGTGTTTCGGGGGAAGTAAGGGGAGAAGAAGTTTTATGTACACAGATTGTGTAGGCTAGCTAGGCTACAGGCCCACTTTTAAAATGTGCTACTGCTTCGAAAATGGACTTTTCCTAGTCTGTAAAATGACGCCAGGATATTTCTAAAACTTTGTGCTTTTGACCGTTCGTGCCCTGAAAGGCAAGTCTTTCACATTGATATTCGGTTACATCTGCCAAGATGAAAGAAGAAAGAAATTTGAAATTTGTTCACAATATGAAAGTGTAGACTGTATACTGTTGAATTATGCAAAAACCTGAAATTCGACATTTTAACCTGTACGTTTGTTTATCGTGGATATCCTCAAAATAGCACTGTGCGCAAGACGACTGGTTTTGCCTTGCAGGGTCACATATCTCACGATTGGCATGGGGTATTTTCCATAAGATCATCTCTCAATGCATATCAAACCAGCTATTAGGCTAACTGAAATAAAACCATCCCAATCTCTAGGTATGTTGGTACTGTTACTACTTCTCCTGCCATTACACTTGGTAACACCACTATTAATAATGACCATCATTCACATCCTCATCACACATCACTCAGTGTTCAGCTCATGTGTGTGTTCTTTCTCTCTGCAGCTCCTGTGACTCTGGATCCTAACACTGCACACCCACGACTCATCCTGTCTGAGAATCTGACCAGTATGACACGCGGTGATGAGAGGCAGCAGCTTCCTGATAACCCAGAGAGATTTGATAAGTATCTCAGTGTTCTGGGCTCTGAGGGCTTTAACTCAGGGACTCACTGCTGGGACGTGGAGGTTGGGGACAGTACCTGGTGGTGGGTGGGTTTGATGACAGAGTCCCTCCAGAGGAAGGGACAATATGGCAATGTGAGTGGAAAGTGGACTCTGTTTAATAATAATGGTAAATATATAACATGGTCTCTACCACAGCCCTCCACTCTCCTCACAGTGGAGAAGAAACCCCAGAGGATCAGAGTGCAGCTGGACTGGGACAGAGGAGAGCTGTCATTCTCTGACCCTGATAATAACACTCACATACACACTCTCACACACACTTTCACTGAGAGAGTGTTTCCATACTTTAATACTGGTGAATTTCCTCTGAGTATTGTAGCAGTGAAGGCCTCTATGTCAGTAGAGCAGCCCAGTTAGAGCAGAAACTGTCTCTGTCTGAACAAGAGCCCACATGCAGCATCTGAAACCCCTATGTTGGAATGTTTTGACTTAGGAAAGATAACCCCTGTGTCACTGAACTAGGGGTGACCCTCAGGATGAGGGGTGGTAAACATTTCTTATCTCTGTAAAACAAACATGGTTAGGTGATCACTGGTGGGTGACAACTTGTGATTTCCGTGGGTGTGTGTTAAAGCAGCACCAAAGAACTTTTCCTCTGTCGCATGCACGCTTTGTTTATCCAACGGCTTTGTAAATAACAATGTCCATACACAAGGTAGAATTTGTTGCATGATTTTATGAAAGTAGGCTATGATGTATTGCGACATCATGCAAGTCAAATTTGTAGTTTCTTATGTCTCATTCCATCGAACTACAGATCCGCTACCCGATCTGGCAAACTTACATAGTGCGGTTATAGCCGATAGAGGGCCGCGAAGCGAATGCAGAAGTGCCGTTCACCCTGTTACGAGTTGATGAACCGCAGAAAAAATTTTGGAAACATTTTTTTAAGGTGCAAAAAACTCTTTGGTGTTGCTTTAAGGGTATAAGAGTTGGCTTCACCCACAGATGTGTGGGCTTGTTACTTTGACATTTCACGTGGGTAACATGCTGCCGGCGTCGTGAATAAAGCTGCAGTCTCACACCATTTGTCTTGGATTAATTTTGACCACACTGCCACAAGCACATCAAAATATCAGTTCAGTAAACTATGTGGACATTTCTGCTTTTTAGAAGTTAGCTCAATTAGAGGGTTAATTTGGTGGCCATTTTTGGAAGACAATGAACACTGTATACACATTGCAACAGTGACATTTGGCTATATACATTAAAATACAATTTTATTTTAATTTTAATTATTTGCAAATTGGTAATGTATATGTAACACCTGTGCTGTGCACACTTGTAAATAATTTCATATGAGTTACATTTAATTAAAGATGTCACTGAGAGATGAAAGCCTCTGCCATCTAGTGGTGATTATTGTGTAACTACACTCTCCTCTCTCACCTGTGAGGTTCCCAGTTGCAGAGCAGCAACACAGCACAGGTCCAGCTAATTCTGCTGCTGTCTGATCTGAGGTCAGAAATGCTGGAGATTAAACAGCACTATAGAGACTGAGAGCACTGCAGTAAACACAAACTCCTGCACTACTGAACTCTTGATCATCATGCACATGAAATAAAGAATCATATTAATCTGATGCATTGGCAGTGTTAGTGTCTCTGTCTCTGTCCTTCATAACCAGATGGCAGGTCTAATCTACACCAGGGAGCTTTGGGCTTTGCTGAGTTTGAACACGATGAGAAGGAGGAATAAACAGAGTCAGAACTGTGTGATTTCCACAGACAGATAAAACAGCTCTAATGATACTACCATGGGCGTAGATTTAGTGTGGGACGCTAAGGACTAGTCCTAATCAATATTTTAAGATGACAAAATTGTCCCCACCAATATTTTAGCGAACTCATTTGTGCTGCTGATTCCGACAGCCAGCACAACATTCTTCTTCTTCTTCTTCTTCTTCTATTAGGTTTTACGGCAGCTGGCATCCACAATGTTGCATTGCTGCCTCCTGCTGGACTAATGCTCTACAAAATTAAATTCTCCCATACAGCCCAGTATCAGATAAAAACTTAAAGAAGTGGCGCTTTCCCTTTACACTTGTGCCCACATCAAGCACACTTTTTAGTGACACTTCCTTCAGCCCACACCGCTTTAGGCACCTGAACAAGTCTTGCCTATGTGATTCATATTTCCTGCAAAATAGCAATACGTGTTCAACAGTCTCCCTCTGCTGGCAAGAACACAGTCCGTCCTGATGCTTTCCTAAAATACACAGTGTGCTATTCAGACATGTATGGCCTATTCTCAGTCTTGTAATGATAACATCCTCCTTACGCTTACCACTAGCACAGGCCGTAACTGAGTCAGAAACACTACTATAATGACATAATGACATCACATACAATAATGGAATAGAGAATGATGTCTGCCCTTTGTGTCTTGATCCCAAAGATGTTGCCATTTAATAAGAGAATTCTGCCATATGATACTCTTTCCTTCAGACTTAGACAGTGTCAGAGGAACATCTATGGCTTCTTTTCGAGTCGCCTCCTTGGCCAACGCATCCACCTTCTCATTCCATCTGATTCCCACATGTGCAGGTACCCATAAAAATGACACCTTCACTCCCTTTTTGCCTACATTATTGAATGCCAATAGTAGGCCTATCTCATAAACAATATCCTGCCGCCCCTTTGACATTCCCTTTCCAAGGCTTTTGACTGCAGACACAGAGTCACTGCATATTAACACCTTCCTATCTCGTAGTTGATCCGCCCACTGCACACCATCAAGATGGCATATAACTTGTGTTGCCCCCTGCAGGTAACCCCAGAACCTAGTCAACGTCAGCCGTTTCTCAGACGTAACCCCAGGCCTAGGCAGTTAAGACCCACGATACCCCCTAGAGGTTATTGTAGATAGCAGGGACCTACTGTCGAGCGAAGTTGCACGTCTTCCCTCTGCGGCGCAGATAACCTATTACTCCTATTTTTAAATATCCCCCTTGGAAGTTGATCGGGCTTCCGTGGTGGATTTATTGAGATGTTTATGAAAAAAGGAGCGACTACGCCTAGGTCTCGAACAGTTGGCTAACGTGCAAAGATGTTTGACCCTAGAGTTTATCTAGAGACACAGGTTATAGGCTACTTCTTGCTCACGTTTTATAAGGATGGAGATTTTATTACCGTTCAGCAGTACTAAAGTCCAACTAACCCAAATCTTAGACAGAGCAGATGAATAACCATTTTAAACCAGTTATCTTACCCTCCTGCTGGAATTCGTAGAAAAACCAAGAAAAGACAAATACTGCTTGAAGAATTGGATGCCAAGGTTAAATGAGTTTTTTACTTTTCAGCACTTTGGTGATGTTACAAAATGCGGCGTAATATCCACTTGCAGGTTACAATGTTGTAGAAAATGGAAAAAGAGTAAATCCACAAAATAGGAAAATAGTAAATCCAGAAATGAAGAAGAGATTACAATAAAAATGGTAAATCCACAAATGGAGAAAAAGAATATAAGGAAAAAAGTAAGTCCTCAAAAAGGGGAAAAAGTTTTTATCTGATTATCTTCTGCAGTCACTCTCTGTCGGAGTAGCAGGTCTGATATCTGCAACAGGTTCCACAGAGTTTCGGTCCGCGACTCAGCCTGGCACGACGTCCAACACTTTGCTTCTCAACGAATTTCGGAGGACGAATTCTAACAACCGCACGCGACATCATAAAGCAAAAACCCAACGAGTTGAAGGAAGGAAAAAAAGAAGAAGCAGCCCCGATCATTTGGTTCGACCCCTATTTATACTAGGTAGACTTGACCTCCCCCACACATTCCTAAGGCAAATCCATCCTACTTTCCCACGACAGTTTAGAACCTTCTAGAAGTTCCCACGATAGCTGGGAATATTCTCACGGTAGCTGGGAAAATTCTCACGATAGCTAATACATTCTAGAAGTCACTTATCTCCGGGTTACATTTCGGAGATGCAACATTACATTCAGTAGGCTAATTATGGTTTAGATAGTTTCAGAAGTTACACAAACAGTTTACATTCAATGACAATTATAACAATGTGACATTACATTTAACAACGTACACTTACAGTCATCAAGAGAGTTCGGTTACATTCTTACAGGTTACAAACACTTATGACATTACAATGCAATCTGAATACATTCATTTAAACAGTTTTGAGACATACAATTCTCTAAGTACATAATTCCCTAAACTTTACAATATCAGGCTACTAAAGTACTTGTATTGATTCATTTCATTCATCGCACTTTATTATGTATTATGAGGTCATTGTTTGCAGTTATGGTTCATTTTCCATTCTTTTATTCACATTCAATAATCATCAACTATTTCTGAGGTCAGGGTGATTTGGTTTAGTAATCCTGCACATTGTTCAACATCTGCTTCAACACATTCATTCACTTCCACGCTTTCAGGTAAACTTAATTCAAGAGTAGGTTGCAAGGTCATTGGTTTAACATTACGATTCAATTCCTGGTCAGTTTCTTTCCTAATTTGTCTAATCATATTTTCTAGATCAGAGAGATTACCTTGATAGCTAGCGCTGAATCTAGCCTTTCTGCGTTTTCGCCTTGTAAGACGTATTGGTTTTGTGCTACCGCTCTGTGGTCCATATGGATCGTGTTCAGGCAACACGTCAGGGTGATAATGTCATTTAGCAGAGTACAGGTACAGAGCCAATGAAATGCAGTTGACATCCAACCAGAAGTGCAAAGAAGCATTAAATACCAAGTGCAGATAGAGTATGGTTGTGTAGACAATAGAGATTAATAATGTACAGTGTATGGATAAAGATTCCAGATGACATGTTTATATATACTGTATACAGTACCCTCCAGAATTATTGGCACCTTGGGTAAAGTTGACTAAAAACAGGTATAAAAAATCTTTTGAAGATTCATTGTACTCTCACAATGAAAACAATGAGGAAAATCCACCCTTGAAGGGAAGAAAATGTATTCTGAGAAAAAGGAAAATCTCATAAAGAAGTAAATATTTTTAATGAAAACACGTTGCTCACAATAATTGGCACCCCTAGAAAAAGCTTATATACAGAACCTAACAGAAGCATTTTCCCATCTAATTTCAACTTATTTAAGTTAATTAGAGTGTCTGTGAACTTTCAGAAGTAGCTCATGACTTTCTTTTTCACTAAGGTATGAAAATAAAGTGACACAGAGGCTAAATCCTCTAGTCATTTTTCAACATCAGAAAGACAAGAGAATACACTAAATTTAAATAAAAAGAAAGTGTGTTGAAATTTTTATAAGTCAGGAAATGTATATACCAACTAGGTACTTTGTTGAAAATGCCTATATTTGCAGTTAAAACAATGATTAAATGGTTCTAATCAACTGGAAATGTGACAAACATGCTTGGACAAAGATCCAAGGTTATCTTGCCCACACGTACAGTATGGAGGATGGTAATATAGGCAAAGAATTCCATAAGAACCACTATTGGAGAGTTACAGACAGAGGTGTCATCTTGGGGTCACCAAGTCCACCAAAAAAACTTCAAAAGTGACCTCATTGCTAATAGCTTATTTAGAGGGCATGCTGGTAACAGCCGGTCTAGTCATTTAATTACCAATGTAAATGGCAGGAGTTACTGAATGGTACAGTGGCTTTGTCTGGAAGTGTGGTCTATTGTCAGATGAAATGAAAATTGCACTCTTTGGCTAGAAACATGTTAGGTGTGTTTGGCATATATAGAAGAATAACTATACTGAAAAGAACCCCATACCTAATGAGAATTATGGTGGAGGGGCTGTGCTATTGTGGGGCTGTTTTTATTTCCAAAGGCCTTGGGAATCTAGTTAAGGTGCATGGTATCCTGATCAACAAGAAGAACCTGAACATTTTCAAAGGAATTCTGTCAATCTCTGACAAGACACTAAAAGTTGGTAATGATTGGATCATTCATCAGGTCAATGAACCAAAACAAACGTCCAGATCAAAACAAATACACAAAATCAAGCTTCGGCCATTGCCATCTCAGTCCCCTGATCTAAACTCCATAGAAAAACAGTGGGGTGAGTCAAAGAGGAGAATGCACAAGTGTGGACCTAGGAATCTGGACGATCTGGGGAGATTGTATAAAGATTAACAGTCTTAAATCTCTTGCTTTGTATTCTCCAACTTTATGGGGTGTCATAGGTGAATATTACAAGCTGTTTTATTGGCAAAGGGAGGCTTAAAATGGTATTATAAGCAGGGGTGCCAATAATTGTGAGCAATGTGTTTTTGTTCAAAATATTTATTTATTTTTGAGATTTTCCTTTTTCTCAAAATAAATTTGCTTCCCTTCAAGGTTGGATTTTTCCTATTTGTTCCATTGTGAGATTACAATGAATCACCAACAGATTATTTTTTATACCCATTTTTACTTTAACTAATAATTCTGGAGGGTACTGTGTATATATACTGTATATATACTGTACACACACACACACACACACATATATATATATATATATATATATATATATATATATATATATATATATATATATATATATATATATATATATATATATATATATATGTACAGTGTATTGCAGTATATTGCAGTATATTGCACAGGTTTATGGGCAGGCTATGGAATATAAAAAATAGCAGTGCAAGGCCATAAGTGAAACAGTGTAGGAGTAAATGTAAACAGGTAAACAGTGCAATACAGTCAATGTAAACAGGTAAACAATGCAGTAGTAAAAAGTAAACATGTAAACTAGTAACAGCTGTGCAAATACTAGACAGGAGGTGTAGTTTTGTTACAGCCTCTGGAATGATGCTGTACCTGGGCCTGCTGTTACGGGAGCGCAGGCTCCTCTGCCACCTGCCAGATGGGAGTAGAAAAGACCATGTTTGGGTGGGTGGCATCCTTGACAATGGATTTGGCTTTGTTTGTACAGCTTTTATTATATGTGTTGTGGATGGAGGGGAGTTGGGAGCCAATAGTCCTTTGGGCAGATTTCACGCGTTGCAGTTGCCGTACCATAGATATGCAGTTAGTGAGTATGCTCTCAATGGTACAACTGTTCAAAGTCATTCAATCAACCCTATCGGCACTGGCATGCACACACTTCTTGAAAAAACAAAAAGGGTGACATGTCACAACATGGGACCCCAACCTTACACAAAAGCTATGATGTGTCTTAGTGTTTTTAACTTATATCATAAAATAAGTAAGCCCACATTTTTCCACTTTCTTGGGCTAGTTTTCAGTGCCAGTTTCATATCAAATCATGAAACATTAAGTTGCCAACAATCTTTAAAAAATACTTCAAGCACCTCTGATCTTGATCATACATATGGCAAAGAAAGACGTTAGATTGTTGGTTTTGGATATCTGAAAATGCTTCGCTCTTGGACCTCATCTTGCCTGCAGTACCCCAACATTACCACAAGATAATGGTCGTACGTAAAGTAGGAACCTGACGTGGAGCAAGCCACTTTTCCACGTCAGACGTTTTTTTTTATAAATCTGAGCGTTGGCGTGCATTTGAGCGTACATACGGGCTAAGATCAAATCTGTGCATATAAGAGCGTTTTATAAATGAGGCCCCTGCTGAACAGCAGTAACTCCACCCTGTGGAAGGGTTTGGTATGTTTAAGCTGCAGATCAGGGAGTGCTGAATGTGTTGCTCTTGGCCTTCTGGTCATCCTGAGGTAACCCCACTGCTCACCCATCTACACTACCTATGGCTGCCCGCAACAAATTCAAATCACTAACACTTGCCTGATGAATCAGTTCTGGGAAATTATCCATCATTCAGACAGGTGCAGCATGATAAAGATATAATATATAAAATAAAATAAAGACAAAATAAAAAAAGACAAAATAAAAACAAAAAGACTATAATTAATGGACCTTGTGAGGACTGTGAAGAGCTATCTGAAGTATGCTGTAGTACTTGACTGGATTAGAATGGTGGCCTGCACCTTTAAGAGCTGGAGGCCACATAAGAGTAAGGAGCAGCACACCACACATATGTTTATTTATTTAATTGGTTTATTTAAAGCAACATTTTTTAATATTGATTGCCCACTGCTGACCACATTCATACAACTGTGCATAGTGTTGCTTACGATCAGATTAAGAGAGATCACAGCTGTATGTGGCTCCACACAATATCACATGTGATTACGCACCTCTCACTTTACTTTACAGATTCTTGAGCACACACTTCATTGTATTGTGTATATGTACCTGTACTACAAAACACTTTATTCTCTTCATTATGTAGGACATTCATCTGTACAGACCACATGTTGAGAATCTCATCTGCCTATTTGGAACCTGAACACCAGGATCAGTGTCTGTGTTGGAGAGAGTGTGTAATCCACTGATCTGGGGCCAGCCTCAGTGTGCAGCTAAATGAACCCATATGTACACTATGTTATCCATATATAAATGTACACAATGTTATCCATGCTAAATTAACCTATACACAACATTATGTTGCACATGTTATCCATGTGACTATGTGGGACTTACAGACTTCTTGCTCTTTTTCAATTTCTTACATTTACGTTCATTTTTAATATGTATTCAAAAACATCTTAATTGCCTCATCAGGCATCAGGGAAAGTCTTGCCTGTCCTGTCCCTGTGCCTCTAGCAGCTACAGTTCTAGGCTGGAACTTTGAACTGAACTCCAGTTGGTGGCAGCAGAGACCAGGGAACTGGCCCGGCAACTACGGCTGGCCAATCAGAATCCTTTCTTACCATAGTCCCTCCCTCTGCCTGACTCGTGCAGGAGCAGGAAGTGAAGTTAAGTGACAGGTTGATTTGTTCCCTCCACTAGACACCTTAATGTGGGATACTTTAGCTAGAACCTTCTTACTTAAACACAGTTTTTAAAAGTAATGAGGGGAACAGTTTGGGTCTGAAGCTGGTGAGGCTGAAAGTTGGCTGGATGAATGTGTGAAACAGAAGAATCTGAGTTTGGGAATGACGCGTGTGCTGTGACTGCTGAAAGTGAAAGTGAAGCTGGCGAACCAGACTGAGGACAACAAACAGGAGACTTTACAGAAAAGACAAAATGGCTTCTAAACATGAAGAGGATCTCACGTGTCCTGTGTGCTGTGACATCTTCAAGGATCCCGTCATTTTATCCTGTGCTCACAGTGTGTGTAAAGCCTGTCTGCAGCAGTTCTGGGAGAGCAAAGGATCCAGAGAATGTCCCTACTGCAGGAGGAAGTGCTCAAAAGATTTGTATCCTCCTAGCAAGGCGTTAAGGAATCTGTGTGAGACCTTCTTACAGGAGAGAAGTCAGAGAGCTTCAGCAGGGTCTGAGGTGCTCTGCAGTCTGCACAGTGAGAAACTCAAGCTCTTCTGTCTGGATGATAAACAGCCTGTGTGTTTGGTGTGTAGAGACTCCAAAAACCACACTGGCCATAAATTCCATCCTATAGATGAAGCAACTCTTGACTGTAAGGTAAGAATGATTTCTCTTAATTATGGTGATCACCTTGGATATGAATGAACGTCACTGTTGATGTAGAGATGCTGCAGTCTGCAGTGAAGTCTGTTATTAATTTCAGGAGGAGCTCAAGATCAAACTGCAGCTCTTACTGGAGAACAAGAAGACTTTGGAGGAGGCTAAAGTGACCTGTGATAAAACAGCAAAACACATCAAGGTGCGGACCAGGCACATGTTACATAACATAGGTGGAGATGTGAATCAAGTCAGATGTACCTATCACTCAAAATATGTTTTTAAAGGAACAAAGTTTGCTGCTAATTGGATAACCTTGACAACAGCTTTAATGGAGAATTCAGGCGATTTTCACAAAGGTCTACAGCTAAAGCCAGGGGCGGGGCTATAGACCCTTTCAAGAGAGTTCCATTATCAGCATCTTAGTTGGCCCCACAAGACTTCCGTTTTAACATTCCATATGTTATCTTAATGCAGAGGAAGTAGATTGGGGCCCAAATAGAACGTTCAAGCATTGTTTTTGTTTGCCTTGTTGAAAGGGGCTATAGGTGGGGCCACTGCCTCTGGGCCCTCCCCCAGCATTTAAATGAGGCCGACAACTGCAGTGCATGATGGGTACGATATCTGGAGGATCCATGAACGTCATCAAATTGCGACTGCACTGACTAGTGAATGATGTATAGCACATGCCTGGTGTATCTTGCTCTTATGCCAAGCATCAGCCCTGGATCATTCTTACGTTTAAAAGACTAACGCAAACAACACAGCATTTATTTATAGTTTTTATTCCAGTAGTGCATTAAAACCTTCAGAAATGAGTTATCAAGGATGTTCAATATTCAAGGATGATATTTTTGGGTCTTGCCTCTCCATTCCGCAGCTCTAGCTTGAACGTTAGTCTACTACACACTAAAGCGTAATTTGGAACAAATCATGAGCATGCAGAAGAGACAGAGAGTAAGAGGCAGGTTCCACGTAGCTTGTCATGGTTGACATCTCCTGTTAAATATAAGAAACGTCAAGAGAAAAGAAATTATAAAGGCAACAAAGACAATTTGCCTGTTGAAACGCTAAGTGGCTACCAGGCTCAAAATTCTCATTTAATTGCAAACAGAAATGTAAAGCTTCCTACATTACATGCTTCCATTTCCAAAGCAACGAGTGAAGGGTGCTTGTATTAACTTAATATTGTGATATCAATGTGGTGCAATCAAACAAGGCTAGAATTGGTGAGACTGTTGAGCAAGAGACTCTACCAAGAGCTGGCAAAAGGGCCTTATAAGAACCATTGAGACTCTTCTTAAAGTGACAGTGCACTGGAGCAATGAATGAACATAAATTGATTTGATCTAGACTCAGGCCCATCACACAGAGAAGCAGATCAAGGAGGAGTTTGTGAAGCTTCACCAGTTTCTACGAGATGAAGAGGCAGCCAGGATAGCTGCACTGAGGGAGGAAGAGGAGCAGAAGAGTCAGATGATGAAGGAGAAGATTGAGAAGATGAGCAGAGAGATCTTATCTCTTTCATACACAATCAGAGCCATGGAAGAAGAGATTGGAGCTGATGACATCACATTACTGCAGGTAAGAACCATCCACTCTCATGAAGTGAGTTATGTAAACATTGGATTACTGATTTTATGGTTATATGTATCATATACTCATGTACTCATATACATGTACTACATGTATTTGAATTCGAAAAGACGGTGCAACACTGATTGACATTTAATTATTTATAATTTTCCAGAACTACAAGAGCACAGTGGAAAGGTGAGTGATCTGCCTCCTGTCTCTCTCTTCTCTGTGGTTCTGAACCCAAACCCACAGCAGCACTGACTCCTGAATGTTATTCCAGAGCCCAGTGCACACTGCAGGATCCAGAGAGGGTTTCAGGAGCTCTGATCAATGTGGCAAAGCACCTGGGCAACCTGAAGTTCAGAGTCTGGGAGAAGATGCAGGAGATTGTTCAGTACAGTAAGTACAGTACAGTCACACACACACACACACACACACATAAAAACAATATTCACTGATACATATCGGTATTTGAACCTTGAAGATGCGAGCAATGGCAGTCTTAGCTTTTATGACGCCCTCGGCAACCAATTTTCAAAACTAAACCAATTTACTTCGGTGAGATGTCAGATTTGTTTTGTTTTAATTTTTTTAACAATTTCACACAATCCTGAAAAATAACACAGGCTACAGTGAAACTATATAAATATGTATTGAAGATGTTATGAATGGACTTGAGGCCATTTGTGGTGTGATTAACTTTAGCTCCTAATTGCGTAAGTTGTGCGCTATTCCCTTTACGCCTGCTCCAGAATGTAGGTAGACGAGGTCCAGTTGTGAACCTGTCCCCAGGCTCTATCACATTGTATCACATCAAATCGAATCACACCTAAACGTTATGTATTCAAATGTATTGTTTCTGAATCAAACAGCCCTATTGATAACGAGTCACATTCTCATCACAAATCTCTGTGTTCTTTCTCTCTGCAGCTCCTGTGACTCTGGATCCCAACACTGCAAAATCCAATCTCATCCTGTCTGAGGATCTGACCAGTGTGAAATGGGGTGATGAGAGGCAGCAGCTTCCTGATAACCCAGAGAGATTTGATCACTTTGCCAGTGCCCTGGGCTCTGAGGGCTTTAACTCAGGGACTCACTGCTGGGATGTGGAGGTTGGAGAGAACACACAGTGGAGTGTGGGTGTGATGACAGAGTCTCTCCAGAGGAAGGGAGACTACACCTCCACAAGTGGATGGTGGTGTGTTGGGTGTAATGATGATATATATGGAGCATGTGCTACACCACAGACCCTCACTCTCCTCACAGTGAAGCAGAAACTCCAGAGGATCAGAGTGCAGCTGGACTGGGACAGAGGAGAGCTGTCATTCTCTGACCCTGATAATAACACCCACCTACACACTCTCACACACACTTTCACTGAGAGAGTGTTTCCGTACTTTAATGGCTGTCGGATGTCTCCTCTGAGGATCTTACCAGTGAAGGTTTCAGTAACAGTAGAGCAGCCCAGTCACATTGCTAAAACTAGTTATCTAAAAACCATGAGAATTATTCATTTTCTATTAAGATAAACAAAAAAATCTAGTTTGTTTTGTTTTAGTATAAAGAAATTTAGCAATTTCTCGTTAAATCATTTGACTCCATTTAAAAAGAGTTATTTTAAGACGTCTCATCATGAAAACAAGGAAATTTGGCTGCCAGTGCTTTAAGCAAATTTGTCTTAAAAACAAGCCAACTTGGTTGCCAGTATATTAGCCAACTTTGTCTTGATAAGACGTCTGGTCCCCCGGCGGTGGAGCGATCGGCCAAGTGTCATCAGAGCAGGGGCATTCGTCTCTCTCTTCGAAAAACTCTTGAAGATGCAACTCTTCCAATACCTCCTCTCCTAGCACTTCTGACAACCTTATACACACCTGATGCACACTTGCCGTGCTCTTCCCTCTCTCTCCCCTCCTCAACTTCCTTTTTCTCCACTTCCTTCTCTTCCCCTCTCTACCTCCTTCCTCTACCACTTTCTCCTCCTACCACACTGTATTAGTATGTATAAAGTAGGCTCTCCTATCCTCTAGTGTTGACAGATGCAGTGGTAATTCCTTGCTAAGGCATCGTCTTCTGGCTACTTTAATTTTGTTCAGAATTGTCTGATATGTTGAATATCCTCTAAAATAATTGCTGGTGTTTTGCCATTTATTACTCTATGACAGTGTTTCTATGTTGCAGATTTGTTGTATTACACCGCTGGCATCGACTTGAAATAAGGACACCGGTGTTAGAAAAGTTCGTCGTTTATTCTGCTATTCAGCACACTTCAGAACCCACGTTAAAACTGAACACACTCTTCTTCTTTTCTACTAGCCATAGCATTTTGGATACTGATATAAACGCTCTACTGCCACCCCCTGGACAAACATTATAGCTGTAACAGACTGAAATACTGAATACTACATAGGTCTTACATTTCTCCCCCACAAAATTAATGTTGTCCCCAACATATGGATATTTAGGCAGTACACAGCAAAGCTAACATTTCAACATGTAACAATAACAAAGGTTTTTTTCCGCTTCACTAGAACAACATCTACCTATGGTGGTTAACCATTTTCTTCCAGATGAAAACATACATTTTACACAGAAAACTGATTGAACATTGGCTGTACAACCAGATTAATCATTACTCTATAATCATCATCCCAATTTATCAGTCTTGAACTACTGCATAACATAGACCATGTATCTTATTAGTGCGTGCACTTTACCATCCTGCCACAGGACATCTCCAAGGCACATTTCCTTGAGTAACTGTTCTTCTGCTGCTCTTACTGCTCACATTAAACTTTACCAGTGAAACTGTTCTTTCTTTATAATTTTCACACTCCAGAGCATTCACAATAAGTATCCTTTTTAACATACAGAATTTTTTTTTTTTTTTTTTTTTTTCACATTAAACTGATTTTTTTTTTTTCGTCCAACCCCGAAAGTCAACAAGTTCAAAGTTCCAGATCCCAAGTGCTCAAGTATGAAGTAGTTCAGGAATCATAGTTCAAACTGTCACAGTCCATATCGTCACAGTCTATAGTTCTCAGTCACAGTCCATGGTTTTCAATCAGTCCATGTATAGTCAAACAGGTCAAACAGTCCATAGTGTCATCACCGTCCATTAATAATATCCAACTGAGACAGGAGTGGGGTACATCACAGGTGGTCCCCACCAGTACGGGGTCAGCCAAGGTCCACTGTAATGTTCGTTCCATGGACTCAGTGTGTTTACATACACTGGGTTATTGTGCAGTTGAACGACACGACTGCTGGGTTGACCCAGGCTCTCATACGTCAGAGTCTCTCTGGGTCGCCTCACTCTTTGCGACCTTCGGACCGGAGTATCAGGCTGTGATGACTCCGGGCTGTCGGACTGTTCACCAGAGTCCGATCCCTCTGTTGGCTGCACTGTTTCTGGATCAGCACTCTCCTCAACAGCAAGCTCCTGCTCAGGACCCACAGAGCTGAATTCCACTTCATCAGGCTGTCTCACACTTTCAGGATGGAAAACTGGTTCAGGTGCTTGCTCTGTTTCTTCTGGCTGCTGATGCCTGTAACTGTGGGCCCAATAGTAGTCCTCCTCAGCAGAACTCTCAGAATCCTCATACGGCTGTACTGCTTCAGTTTGTCTGAGGCATTTTCTCAGGCCACCTCGTTTCTGTCTCTGATTCTGGGTTACATCTGGGATCGGTTCTTCCAGTGGTAACGCATTACAGGGCATTAACATATTGCGGTGGAGTATTCTGCTTCTGCCTGACCCACGTTCTGGCTTTACTTCATACACTGGACTATCTTTTCCCTTTTGGGCAACAACAATGTGTATCTGGTCTTCCCAATAAGCTCTTAGTTTCCCAGGCCCTCCCCGTTCTGACATATTTCTAACAAGGACCCTGTCTCCTGGCACAAGTACAGCACTTTGTCTTTTCCGGTCATAGTAGGCTTTACCTCTTCCAGTAGTTTTCACGATTGTCCTTGATGCAATGTCATATGCCTCCTTCATCTGTTTCTGCCAGTTGAGGGCATAGTCTTGATAAGACTTGCTTTCTCCCTCTATTTGAAGTCCAAAGATCAGGTCAATTGGCAGACGGGGTTTTCTTCCAAACAGCAAATAAAAGGGTGAGTAACCAGTAGCTTCACTAGTCGTGCAATTGTAAGCATGAATTACTTTATTCAAGTATGCACTCCAATGTGCTTTCTTTTCCTCATCCAGGGTTCTTAACATAGCCAACAGTGTTCGATTAAATCTCTCGACTGGGTTCCCCTGAGGATGGTAAGGTGTCGTCTTTGAATTTGTCATGCCTGTGTACTTTTGCAGCTTTCTGAACAACTCATTTTCAAATTCTTTACCTTGGTCATGATGAATCTTTGCAGGAAACCCAAATTTCAAAGCGAAATCATTGAAGATTTTGTCTGCAGCGGTCCTGCCAGATTTGTTGCGTGTTGGGTAGGCCTGGGCAAACTTAGTGAAACAGTCAATGACCACTAAAATATATTCATACCCTCCCCTGCTTTTTTCAAGATGCACATAGTCTATTGAAACCAATTCAAACGGTGCTGTTGCATGTACATGACACATGGGTGCTCTACTGACGACGGTGGGCTTCTTCTGTTTTATACATCTGCAGACTTTAGTTATGAAATGTTCAATATCACCTTGCATTCCTGGCCAATAAAATCTGTCTCTAGCCAAATTCAAAACTCGCTCTACGCCTAAGTGACCCATCTCAGCATGCAAATGTTTGTAAACCAGTTGCTTGTAATGTTCTGGAAGCACTATTTGTGTCCGAGATGCTGTTTTTCTTTTAAGTAGGCCTTCTTTGGACACAACCAGCTTTTTCCATTCATGCAACAGCTGTTTCACTTTCACTGGTTCTTGAAACATTGTTTTCCTATCAGGTTTTTTTCCTCCTCTTTTTAGTTGCAATACTCTGTTTAAGACCGGATCACATAACTGAGCTTGTACCAGTTCATGCTGTGACAAACGCAACTCTGTTCCATGTTTCTCTTCCCCAGCACCATCATGAACTGCAGGGTTTACGGTAACAGCTGTAATCCACTCAACATCATTCTGTCTCTCAGTGGCATTGACAACAGCGCTGATCACTTCAGGTGAACACTGCTCTGTACACTCACCCATGTAGTCCTCTATGTCCCGGTGTGTGCGGGACAGGAAGTCGGTGTCGATGTTCACTTTTCCAGGTCTGTACTTCAAAGTGATGTTAAAGTCTGCTAACTCTGACACCCATCGATGCCCCGTTGCATTCAACTTCGCCGTCGTCATCACATAGGTGAGTGGGTTGTTGTCACTGTAAACAGTTACTGCAGGAGCATAAAACAGGTAATCTCTGAAGCGTTCTGTGACTGCCCATTTCAGGGCTAAAAACTCCAGCTTTCCTGAATGTAGTCTGTAGTTTTTTTCTGCAGGTGTCAAGGTACGTGAACCGTAACCTATCACTCGAAGTTTACCTTCTTGCCTTTGATACAACACAGCTCCTAGTCCCTCCTCAGAAGCATCAATATGCAGAATAAATGGATCCTCAAACTTTGGATAGGCCATAACAGGTGGGTTAGTCAGTACACTAGTGAGATACTCTAAGGCATGTTGGTGTACAGGTTTCCAGTTTACCTTTTGATGTGGTGGTGCTTGTCCAGCTCTCTTTAATTTTCTGGTGTTCTTGTTCCCAGGATTTATGGCAGGCTCCTCAGTCAACAGGTCATAGAGACATTTTGCATGGCGAGAGAAATCTTGCACATAACCTCTGTAGTACCCCAGGAAGCCCAAAAGTTTCCTTAATTCTTTGACATTAGTAGGTGGCTTATTTTTCAATGCTTGTACAGCTTCAACTTCTTTCTCGTCCATTCTATAGCCCTCTGCTGAAATCACTTTTCCAATGTAACGAACTTCATTTTTAAACAGGTCACACTTATCAGGTCTTAATTTGATGCCATACTCCTTCTGTCGCCTCAGAACACACTTGACATCCTCAATGTGTTGTTCAAATGTTTTGCTATAGACTAGCACATCATCGAGGTACGGGATGCAAATTTGGTCTCGTAGCCCCTCTAAACTTTCCTCCATACTACGCTGAAAAGCTGCAGGCCCGTTAGTCAACCCAAATGGGATTCTATTCCATTCATATAGCCCCCAAGGAGTTGTAAAGGCTGTGAATGGTTTTGAGTTCTCACTTATGCTGCCCTGATGATACGCCTTACCCTGATCTAGTACACTGAACCAGGCATTACCCCCAAGGCCATCAATGATCTCCTGGATACGGGGTATAGGGTGTCTATCAGGAAGGGTTTTTTTGTTAATCTCACGAAAGTCCACACATAGTCTTAAGCCACCGTCCTTTTTCCTGACACACACTACTGGAGATGCATAGGAAGAGTTGGATTTTCGAATGAACTCTTTCTTCAGCAAATCCTGCAAATGATTTTTCACTTCTTCGTACAGAGGACGTGGAATGGCATTGTATGTTTTAGCCACTGGGATATTATCTGTGAGTTTAATGTCCATTTTCAGATTTTCAATATAGCCAATCTCATCTTTAGTTCTAGCAAAGGTGCCAGACTCTTCTCTGAGCATTGCTCTTACAATGGCTTGCTGCGCGTTTGTTAAATGTTCAAGGTTTACAGGGGGATCCCACACAGTGTCTCTGGTTTTACTTACTTGTCCGTCTGATGTTGTGGTATCTATCCGCTGGGTAGAGGCTACTGAAACTGTTTTTCGCCCTTCAGTGCATACAGGATAACAGTCTTTCACTTTCTGGACACGGCCTATAACTGCTCTGGGTGGCAAGGAGATTTCATGGTTAGTAGCATTGTAAACATTGACATTAATTTTGCGAGGCTTGTGAAGGTTTACTAACTGACAGTGTATCTCCAACCCCTCATTCCATAACATTCCTTCATCTGGTTCAAACAGCATCTTTGCGTTGAGATCTTCAATACCGCATTTGACGTAACAGCCAATTTGTTTCCATTGTCCACTCAGAATGGTCAAGGGTGTCTTTTCAGTTTTGACTTGATACCCGTCATTGTCATCTGCCTCCTTCTGGATGAGACTGAGCAATGCCTCAGCTTTTCCTTTTCCCAGCCTCAATGCATTTCTCAGCAGATACACACTGTCTGTAGTCTCTGAAGTGCCCCTGTCAATGTTCTTCATGACTTGTTCAATGACGTTAAAACCAACAATCGGTTTCTCCCCCACATCTTTACTAACTAACATTGGCACCAACATGCATGAAGTTACTTTAGACTTTGGTTCAAACAGACTGAAATTCACTTCCACCCACCCCTGAAATGGAATTTCTGTGTCATTTGCTGCTTTCAAATTCAACAGTTCTTCATTTTCTAGCAGGTCACTGATGGGCTGAATTGGGGTGTTCGGCAAATGCTTAGACTTCCATTCTTCACTCATAATTGAGACTTGCGCTCCTGTATCCCACAGCGCTTGAGTTTTAACGTTGTTCATTGTACACCACACTAAACACTTTTTGCCAATTAATTGTGCAATGTTTTTGCGCCTGGTAGGCCAATGATCATTTTCATAGCTTGCTGTCCTACACTGTTGGGGTACAGTCTGATGGTTTGCAGTGTGGCTTACAATTTGCTTTCTATGTCCTACTGTGCCAATGTGTGGATTGTCCCCACACATTTTCAACTCACCCAGTGCACGTGGGTCCGATAGCAAGCTTTGTTGACCAGCGTGGTTGTGGGACTTCTCTGCAGAAGAGGCCATGACTCGTCCCTCAGTCACAACCTCCGGCTGTTTTCCGACCACCTACGGCTGTTCTCCAGTCTGCATCCCCTAGACCAGTGAGAGTCACTGCCACACTTGAAACAATGGTTACAGTCGGGTGCTTCCTCCTGCTGACACTTGTTGCACTGTCTTTTGGGTCTTCTACTCACTGATGTAGCAGGTCTGGTAGAAGGCCTAGCACCAGTTCCTCTCTCACGTTGGACAGTCTGGACTAATGAAGCTACTTGACAGGTAAGCTCCCTGATAACAGAATTGCTCTCCTCCAATTTAGAAAACAAGGGGTTCTCTCTGGCCTGTTTAGTAGCTCGGACTGGGGCCACATTAGGCACATCCGCATTGTCAGTCAATTCCACTGAATTCACACTAACCTTGAGAGATGTTCTGGCAACTGTTTTTGTTTTCTGAGCCCGCTCATTTTCATTGTACTGTGCAATCTGCATTTTCTCTAGTAGCAGTTCATCACTGATGTCTACATTTTGCAGATAACTTCTCATTTCTGCTCGTATGTTATCATTTGACAAGCCTGTCACAATGGATTGAAAACACTGGCGTTGCACTAACTCACAGTTGTATTTCAGGCCTGATGGAGCTCGCTCTGATGCATTCAATACTCTCTGCCGCAGGTCCAGCACTCGAACAATAAAATCCAGAGCTGTTTCGCATGGACCCTGCACGGCTTTAGCTAATTGCTGGTACAAATCAGTGGCATCTTTTTCAGCATAGTGAGCACGTAATATGTGTCTGAGAGTCTGTAGAGTTAAGTCTGTTTTGCCCTCTAAATAACTCCTCAGTTTCACTCCAGGACTCACTGCACGGATTACCGCCTCCACTATTTCCAAATCAGGATAGCCTTTTCTTAAACCATTTTCAATTTGATGTTCAAGGCTGGTAAAAGTCAATTTATCTTTTTGGTTTGCCTCACCAATTTGTCCGCTGATTTTGAAGTCCTTTCTGTAGCCATTCCATGCCACACTGTGATTCTGGCTCCCGATCGACTCTCTGCCCCTATGAGGTGCATTGCTCCTCCCTCTTGGCATGGTCTCCGACTCCCGCGCTTGCGGTGACTGCATAGCCTCTGTCTTGGATTCTGCGGTGGGATCTGTGTGACCCTCAGGCTCAGTAGCAGGCTTCGGTGCACCTTCCTGCTGTATGTTGCTCACAAAGTCCATCAATTCCAAAAGCACTGACATGCCTGTATCCTCTGACTCCAATAAATCATCATGATCACAGAACTCCATCACATGTTTAATCAATGCACGTCGGCTTTTCCGGTTAATGTCTGCATCTTCACTGTTCTTTGTCTGACAATGTAGACACACGTGTATACACACACGTTGCAATTGTTCCACTGATAATCCGAGCAGTGTTTTTTCAATGTCATTTAATAATTCTTCGCGTGTTTCAGACATTTTCTTGGATGACTGACACTAAAAAGTAGAATGGGGTCTTGGGCTTCAGCTAGATATCAACGTTATCCTGACGTAAGCTAGCTCCAAACTTTTGCTAACTCAGCTCACAGTTATATCTCTTCCACTTCCCTCAACAAGAGTACCTTTTTAGTATCCGTCTCCAATGTCTCTCACTGCAGAATAAACATCCCCGTACGGGCCACCAAATTATTACACCGCTGGCATCGACTTGAAATAAGGACACCGGTGTTAGAAAAGTTCGTCGTTTATTCTGCTATTCAGCACACTTCAGAACCCACGTTAAAACTGAACACACTCTTCTTCTTTTCTACTAGCCATAGCATTTTGGATACTGATATAAACGCTCTACTGCCACCCCCTGGACAAACATTATAGCTGTAACAGACTGAAATACTGAATACTACATAGGTCTTACAGTTGCATGCAGGCATTTTGATGATGTTTTTGGATCTATGTTTTTCTGCACTGCTGCAACAAGCACATTAAAATATCACCACTGCAGTGAATCTAATAGCTGTTCTGTTCTATGAGGCATTGTCTTCTGGGTACTTGAATTGCATTTCTGATGTTCTGTGTTTAGAATCCTCTGAAATAATTGCTGATTTTATATAATTTATTACACTATGATGGTTTGTTATCCAGGTCTGTGTTTTTACACTGCTGCCACAAGCACATCAAAATATCAGTTCAATAAATGATGTGGATTTTTCTGCTTGGTCTCTCCTTTTTAGAACTTTGCAAGTGATTATTGGCTATATACATTAAAATACAATTAATTTAGTTTTCTTTTTTAATTATTGGCAAATTGGTTATGTATATATAACGCCTACAGTATGCTGTGCACACTTGTACATCATTTCATATGAGTTACATTTAAAGATGTATACTGCCATCTAGTGGTGGTTATTGTGTAACTACACTCTTCTCTCACATGTGAGGTTTCCAGTAGCAGAGCAGCAACACAGCACAGGGACAGAGTCAGAGGACAGTTTCCAGTAGCAGAGCAGCAACACAGCACAGGGACAGAGTCTCTGTCTCTGTCCTTCATAACCAGATGGAAGGTCTAATCTACACCAGGGAGCTTTGGGCTTTGCTGAGTTTGAACACAATGAGAAGGAGGAATAAACAGTCAGAACTGTGTGATTTCCACAGACAGATAAAACAGCTCTAATGATACAACCCACATCATTACAATTGCATTAATGAATCCCTTATGGAAATATCAACAGGACTCAATAATGACACTACAACCCACATCATTACAGTTGCATTAATGAATCCCTTATGGAAATATCAACAGGACACAATAATGATACTACAACCCACATCATTACAGTTGCATTAATGAATCCCTTATGGGAATATCAACAGGACTCAATAATGCTGTTTCATATTCATCCCTTTTCATACCCTACCTGCCTAACAGGTAGCTAACAGGAAGTAAAAAGAGAAATGCAGTAACTGAATGGGTACAGGGAGCACACACCACACACACACACACACACACACACACACACACACACACACAGGTGTTGTGTGGAGACTCACTGCAGTGCATATTCACACACATCACCAGGAGCTGTGTGTGACTCTAGGCTGTTCAGGACAGATTTCTGTTGAAGATGGTGTGACCTTAATGCAAATACACACATTCAAAATACTGAACATGACAGTTGAGAGAATCAGCTGTTCTTACCTGGGGTCAGTAATTCTTACCTGGAGTCAGTAATTCTTACCTGGAGTAAGAAGTTCTTACCTGGGGTCAGTGGTTATTACCTGTGGTTAGCACTCTGGACTTGTAAGCTGTTCTTACCTGGGGTGGGTCAGCTGTTCTTACCTGGGGTCAGTAATTCACACCTGTGGTTAGTTGGTGTTTCAGGACTTCATCATCAGATGACCTGACTGAGGTTGGTGAGGCCCCAGCCTGTGCCCATCACATTTGTTGGATCTGTTAGTGTACACAGTGACCAGTGACCATACTGCGCTGTGTCCAGGTGACCAATGTCCATACTGCACTTTGTCCAGGTGAGCAGTGTCCATACTGCGCTGTGTCCAGGTGAGCAGTGTCCATACTGCGCTGTGTCCAGGTGAGCAGTGTCCATACTGCGCTGTGTCCAGGTGAGCAGTGTCCATACTGCACTGTGTCCAGGTGAGCAGTGACCAGTGTCCATACTGCGCTGTGTCCAGGTGAGCAGTGTCCATACTGCGCTGTGTCCAGGTGACCAGTGTCCATACTGCACTGTGTCCAGGTGACCAGTGTCCATTCTGCGCTGTGTCCAGGTGAGCAGTGTCCATACTGCGCTGTGTCCAGGTGACCAATGACCAGTGTCCATACTGCACTGTGTCCAGGTGAGCAGTGACCAGTGTCCATACTGCACTGTGTCCAGGTGACCAGTGTCCATACTGCGCTGTGTCCAGGTGAGCAGTGACCATACTGCACTGTGTCCAGGTGACCAGTGACCAGTGTCCATACTGCACTGTGTCCAGGTGAGCAGTGTCCATACTGCGCTGTGTCCAGGTGAGCAGTGTCCATACTGCGCTGTGTCCAGGTAGCGCTGCCCCTCCTGACCCCCAGCTTCCTCTGTGTGTGTCCAGCTGGATGACCTTTGACCTGCAGGCTCCTGTGATGACCAGCATGCTGTGGGCCCTGCAGAGGGACTGGACAGTCAAAACTCTGCAGCTGACCTCTACAGACTCACACCTGGTCCCTCGTCGCTGCATCATATGCAAATAAAATGAGCCACATACACACTGATACAGCAGCCAGACTGAATGAATATTATTCTAAAATGGTTGTGGTGTGATTAAAAACCAGAAACAGTGTATGTTGTAACAGTCTGATAAACCATGTGCAATGTATACTTTGGCACGGTGTTCAGGCTTGTAAATGACTAAACTCCACAGATAATATGTATTCACTGATAGACAGCAGAACATGCAAAACAGTTTCACTCTTCATATGAGGTTTAGTAGAATATGCATTCACATACACTTCAGGTGGATTGAGATCATTGTGTAAACAGCAGAGGAAAAGCATATTTTACTTGTTTGAATCTGTTGAAACATTCAGAGATGTAAAAGTAGAAAGTACTGCCAACACGGGTGATATCACAAATTAGCTGATCTACCTGGCTTAAGAGTTGTGCTAATTAGAATCAGCTGATTAAGTGAATGGTTTGAACAAACATGTGAAGCCAGACTTTTACACCTCAAACATTATAAATAGAAAGTACACCCATAATCAACCAATAAGTTACCCATAATCCCTAATTGCTGCAGTGTAAAAAATAGAACTTGCCTTTTGTTCTGCCAAATACATTCACACATTCTGGTATTTTGAATTTAAATCTGGAAAAAAAGGAAATGCTGTGAGACCGACCAATCAGCTTCCTGCTCCTCCAGATCCCTCCCTCTAACTCTCGTTTCCTGAATGAGGAAGTGAAACTCAGGCACAGACTGCTGCTCTGCTCAACATTACTCCTGTAGAACTCGTCAGGCATGCGGACTTTTCTGGGGGAAATATCAAGGAAGAGTTACATTGCTTCTGTTCAGAACCTTACAGACATTTGGATAAGTTTGCAGATTGACAACTAAAACACAAACGGGACTCAGAGACTCAGTAGATTGATCAAACCTGTGAAAGTGAAAGTACAGATTGTCAACCAGTCATAACCAGAGGGAAACTTTTACTTGGATTGCATTTATTCTTTGAAAATGGCCTCTAAACTAGAAGAGGAGATATCTTGTCCTGTGTGCACGGAGATCTTCAAGGATCCTGTCATCCTGACCTGTAGTCACAGTGTGTGTAGAGTCTGTCTGCAGCAGTTCTGGGACACCAAAGGATCCAGAGAATGTCCGGTCTGCAGGAATACATCGCTGAAAGATTCTCCCCTCCCAAATCTGACTTTAAAGAACCTCTGTGAGGTTTACTTACAAGAGAGAGATCATACGGACGCACTCTGCAAAGAGCACAAAAGAAAACTGGAGCTCTTCTGCCAAGACGACAAACAGCTTGTGTGCCTGCTGTGTCTGTGCTCAAAATTACACAAACATCACAACTTCAGTCCTACTGTGGAAGCTGCCTGTGAGATGAAGGTAAGGCCTTTTGTATCAGTATAGCAGCACCTCCTTGCTTGTCCTTCTATAGAGAAGATACTGCTGCTCACTATAACTGTACACATACAAATTACACTTTACTGTTGAGCCCTAATGAAGCACTCACAGTTTTAACATTATGGGATGTGTGCACCTCAAGCCCATAATGTACATAGAAAAGTACATGTTTGTTATGCGTCTCACAGTATCCTTACAAACATGTGTGCACATACAGTATGTGATTAATAACATGCGGTTGTTGAGTTTGATAATGGAGTGAGTTTGCTAAAGTGATCCGTTCATTTCAGGAGGAGCTCAAGAACAAGCTGCAGCCTCTACAGGAGAAGCTGGAGGAGTTTGAGGAAGCTAAAGTGACCTGTGATGAAACAGCTGAGTATATTAAGGTCAGTGTTCTAGTGTCATATGAGTTCACTGTTTGTACACATCCAAGGATGCTTCTGGCAGTCATTTCATAATGCCATGACCTGGAGACCATATTGTCAGGTGACATATTGCTGGTGAATCATCAGGTGCTTTGTTTCCTACCTATCTGCCACCTCCCCCAATCATATTTAAGTCATATTAATCAATGATATTTTCTGTATTTTATCAATGTGTGAAACTTCACTCATGTAGCTGATGTAATTTGATTCAGACTCAAGCCCAGAACACAGAAAAGCAGATCAAGGAGGAGTTTGAGAAGCTTCACCAGTTTCTACAAGATGAAGAGGCAGCCAGGATTGCTGCACTGAGGGAGGAAGAGGAGCAGAAGAGTCAGATGATGAAGGAGAAGATTGAGAAGATGAGCAGAGAGATCTCATCTCTTTCAGACTCAATCAGAGACATAGAAGAGAAGATGGGAGCTGATGACATCACATTCCTGCAGGTAGGAACATCCACTGTCTGTAAGGGTGTCTAACTCTAAGTCCAGTGATAATTTAACAATAGCACATCTGGCTGTAAGGGTGTTAGATTTACAACTCTAAGTCCAGTGATAATCTAACAATAGCACATCTGGCTGTTTTGTTGAGGTGTCCTGCCAGTGCCACCCACCCCCATTCGTCCATGTTTGCCTCAATAATATGTGCTGATGATATGGTGTGAGGCAATGTTCTCATTTGAGGGGATTCTAGACAGGAGAGCAGGAACACTATACGGGTAAGTGGAAAAAACAACATGGTCTGAATGAACAGAATGAGAAAGAGAGAGATAGAAAGAGAGAGAGAGAGAGAGGAAGAGAGAGAGTGAGAGAACAGTGACACCTTCACTTGAATGACCTTGCAGCTATGGGAGTACCTGCAACCATAAAGGGGGCTTCACGGCATGCACTTCACTCGCCACTAGGTTGCTCAGCACAGCGGCTGACCAGTTCTTGCGCACGCAAGCCATTGAAAATAATATGTTCCATAGTGCAGCGCTGCCGTTTGCACGTGCAATGTGAATCCCGCTTGAAGAGTACACAGATAAGTACAGATAAGTAAGATGAGGCCGCCAGGATGGAGTGCTCTAAGGAGGAACCAATGAGAGAGAGAGACAACGAAAGAAAGAGCGAGAGAACAAGAAAGAACGAGTGAGAGACAGATTCTCACAGCACATAACAGGGACACATTCAACCTAACACCCTAATGTGTTACCACAAGGCCATGTTGTAACATTTAATCCCATGAGCACATTTAAGGATGCTATGGCAGAAGGTGCACTAATTCTACTGTAGCGTAGCCGTTTTCAAGCCCCTGAGTGAGTCTGGTGATATCAGGCTGCTGTAGTTCTGTAGCCCCTGAGTGAGTCTGGTGATATCAGGCTGCTGTAGTTCTACTGTAGCTCCTGAGTGAGTCTGGTGATATCAGGCTGCTGTAGTTCTACTGTAGTACCTGAGTGAGTCTGGTGTATATAAGTATATATATATAGCCTAAAATTTCAAATAATTCACAGATATGGCCTTATTATGGCTTCTATGCAAGACCTGCTCAATAAAACAAGCGCCCTCTGTTTCATTTGTAGGTGACTATATCTAATTGAATTGTTGTTATGAACTGTATATGTGATAATTCTGTGAATACTGGATATGGGGCCCCCGTTGTACAATGCCTGCATACCACAAATTGTGCAATCATACAATCAATGAGAGCATGTGGTTATACATTCTTTGATGCAACAGTTGCTTTGTGAGTGACCAGTGAGTGACATTTGGATAATTTTCTGCGGCACACCTGATGATCTCTCACGGCACACTAGTGTGCCCCGGCACAGTGGTTGAATAACACTGAATTAGTGAACACACTGCACACAGTGAACACACAGTGAGGTGAAGCACACACTAATCCCGGCGCAGTGAGGCAACAACAGCAGTGCTCGGGGAGCAGTGAGGGGTTAGGTGCATTGCTCAAGGGCACTTCAGCTGTGCCTACTGGTCAGGGTTTGAACCGGTAACCCTTCGGTTACAAGTCCGAAGCGCTAACCAGTAGGCCACGGCTGCCCACAGATATCAGGCTGCTGTATCTTCCCCTGATGGGAGTCATGTGGAGAAGGAGTTGAGGGGGGACTGGGCTCATGTGCAGGTGCTCTGTGATTGGTGGAGAAGGGGTTGAGGGGGGAATGGGCTCATGTGCGGGTGCTCCGTGCTCTGTGATTGGTGGCTTTACTGTTGAGCTCTGATAGGTTGGGGGAAGGGAGGCCAGTTATTTTGGATGCTGTTTGGGTGATGTCATGTGTATGAGTTAGTTTTTATTGAAGCAGCAGGGGGAGCAGTGTTGTCAGGGTGTGTTGATTAGTTTATTGAACACTCCACCATTTCAGCAGATTGGTTATGAATACAGGTGGGGTTGTGGGTGATGCAGATTGGTTATGAATGCAGGTGGGGTTGTGGGTGATGCAGATTCAATAATAGTTCTTTGCTTGGTTGGAGTTGGACAAGTGAGAGTCATGACACACATCCAAACCCCCTCATCATATGCACACTGACCCTTCTTCACTAAAGGTAGAATGTGTTTGATACCACATCATGCCATTGGCATCCTGCTACATGTAGCCATAATCAATAAAGTGATCATCAAGGAACGAATACATCTGATCAACATCTGTGCAGTGCTATAAAGACATACTATATTGTGTGTGTGTGTGTGTGTGTTTGTATGTATGAGAGTCTGTGTGTGTTTGCATGTTTATGTGTGTGTGTGTGTGTGTGTGTGTGCCGATTTTGCCGGGGCTTCAGCCCCGAATGTTTTGAGTGTAGAATGTATTTTACAAAGTTGACTAACAAATATGAAACCATTATTCCGATCGTGCATTGAAACTTTGAGATGAGATGGACCTATTTATCAAACATAAAAGCAGGACACAGGTGTCCTCTCACTCTCCTTCATGCAGCAGATCTAACTTGAACGTGACCATAAAACATCATTTGGAATGTAGGCTACTTAGAGCATGCGCGTGCGCGAGAAAGAGATACAGTCAGTCAGTTCCAGGGTTGGGCATGTCATGGTTTGCATTTCCTATTTGGTATAAGAAAGTTATAAGGAAATCATAAAAGCAACAAAAACAAGGAGGTGGTGGAGTAATGCTGTTATGGTCATTTAGGCTACAAGTTCAGGTTTGTCATCAGCCTGCCCTGCACTCACTGGCCTACAGTTTGGAGCTGACCAAACAGTGCTGGCCTGTCTAGGCTACTTAGATACTTTGCCTTTGTAGAATCAAATTAGTGAGTCTTCAATGATTTTTTCTCCTTAAGCTAAGCATAACATGAACCATATGATGCATCCTGCCATTTAAAATGCCACTTTGCTTGGTGGCTATAGGCTATTGCCTATATACAGTAACCTATAGACAGAAATGTCAAGATAGCAACATGTAACTACATCCTTTAATTGTCAAAATTAGTCTCCATAATATGGCATTAATGTGGTGCAAATGAGGCTAGAGTTGATGGATTCATTTATGAAAAGTGAGC
>NC_055958.1:33933194-34008194 GCF_018492685.1 Alosa sapidissima | reverse complement strand
CAAGTGTAGTAATGTGTGTTCAAAAGAGTGTGTGCCGTATAGGATCTGTGATGTGATCAGGGATGTAGTTCATTAGATGGACACTCAGTGATGTAGTTCTTTAGATGGACACTCAGTGATGTAGTTAGATGGACAATCAGTGATATAGTTCATTAGATGGACACTCAGTGATGTAGTTCTTTAGATGGACACTCAGTGATGTAGTTCTTTAGATGGACACTCAGTGATGTAGTTCATTAGATGAACACTCAGTGATGTAGTTCACTAGATGGACACTCAGTGATGTAGTTCACTAGATGGAGTTCATTAGATGGACACTCAGTGATGTAGTTCGCTAGATGGACACTCAGTGATGTAGTTCATTGATGGACACTCAGTGATGTAGTTCTTTAGATGGACACTCAGTGATGTAGTTCATTAGATGGACACTCAGTGATGACAGAGTTACAAGATGACAGTGTGGTTACTTGTGACTTATAGACACCTTGTTCTATTTTAGATTATTTGTTCACATTACTAATAAATTGTAATGTGTACATGTATCCCAAATAAGTTTATTACAGGTAGTTTTATCATGTTAAGAAGTTATTTGCACACATCACGCATGGAGCCTTTCCTGCCTACTGCTTATTTTGAACCTGAATTTCAGGATCAAAGTCTGTGTGGGGAGAGAGTCTGTGTGTAATCCACTGATCTGGGTTCAGCATGTGTCTCTGGAAGGAGACACCCACAACTGGAACTTTGAACTGAACTCCAGCAGTGAACAAGGAACTGGTCTAGCAACTAAAGTTGACCAATCAGAATGCATCTTTACCATAGTCCCTCTCTCCGACTGTCTGTCACCAGAGCAGGAAGTGAAGTTGTGTGACAGGTTGATTCTCTTGTCCTCCACTAAACGCTCTCCTGTGGAATACTTTTGAAAGAGAGAAGAATCTGAGTTTGTGACACGTCTGCTCTGACTGCTGAAAGTGAAAGTGAAGCTGGTGAACCAGAGGACAGACAGAGCAGAGAGTTTACAGTGAAGACAAAATGGAGCTTCAGCAGGGTCTGAGGTGCTCTGCAGTCTGCACAGTGAGAAACTCAAGCTCTTCTGTCTGGAGGATAAACAGCCTATGTGTGTGGTGTGTCGAGACTCAAAGAAACATAAAAGTCACAACTTCAGCCCAATAGATGAAGCAGCACTTGACTGTAAGGTAAGGATCTTACTCTGATAAATGATACAGTTCTAGTACTCTAGATGAACAACAACAAATCTTGATATTTACCCTGGACATAAAGTAATACAGTGAGCCTATCCAGTGTGGATGATTCATGGCAGGAGGTACTGCAGTTCCTTTAATATAACAGTAGATGGCGGTGTCTGCTGTTTTGTGTGTTGGGCGTTGTGGGCTTTTCCCCTGTGGGCTGGTTCCTCTGTGCTCAACACTCCCACTCTGACTCTCACTGAGAATACAGCAGTAAACTTAAGGAAGCCCTCAAATCCCTCCAAATCACCACTTCCACTCCCAATGTCTCTTATAGTCATAGTCATTACCAATAACAAAGTGAGTTTTTTTTGGTACACTTTGTAGAACAGTGACACCTTCACTTGAATGACCTTGCAGCTATGGGAGTACCTGCAACCATAAAGGGGGCTTCACGGCATGCACTTCACTCGCCACTAGGTTGCTCAGCACAGCGGCTGACCAGTTCTTGCGCACGCAAGCCATTGAAAATAATATGTTCCATAGTGCAGCGCTGCCGTTTGCACGTGCAATGTGAATCCCGCTTGAAGAGTACACAGATAAGTACAGATAAGTAAGATGAGGCCGCCAGGATGGAGTGCTCTAAGGAGGAGTATAGACACAGAGGAACCAATGAGAGAGAGAGACAACGAAAGAAAGAGAGAGAGAACGAGAAAGATTCTCACAGCACATAACAGGGACACATTCACCCTAACATCCTATAGTGCACACAGTTACCCACAAGCCCATGTTGTAACATTTAATCCCATGAGCACATTTAAGGATGCTATGACAGAAGGTGCACCAATTCTACTGCAGTGTAGCTGGTGATATCAGGCTGCTGTATCTTCCCCTGATGGGTGTTCTGTGATTGGTGGCTGTACTGTTGAGGTCTGATAGCTTGGGGGTGGTGAGGCCAGTTATTTTTGCAATGTGGGTTGGCTGCAGTTAGCATACTGAAGCAGCAGGGGGAGCAGTAGAGGAGAATGGGTTGGATATGCTCTGGTACAGCAGTAGCAGGTGACAGGGGGGCAACAGAAAGGGCTTTGAGTTTGAGACGGAAGAGAGTCACTGTGGGCAGTGTTTATGGGTGTCAGTGAGGAGTTGATCAAAACTCAGTTTATTGTCCAGGGTGAGGTGTCTGGGGTATTTGAAACACCATTTCAGCAGATTGGTTATGAATGCAGGTGGGGTTGTGGGTGATGCAGATTGGTTATGAATGCAGGTGGGGTTGTGGGTGATGTTATGGGCTGGTCTGTGTTTTCTGGGGGTGTTGATGAGGAGTTCTTTGCTTGGTTGGAGTTGGACAAGTGAGAGCCTTGACACACATCCAAACCTCCTCATCATATGCACACTGACCCTTCTTCACTACAGGTAGAGTGTGTTTGATACCACATCATTAGTTCATGCCATTGGCATCCTGCTACATGTAACCATAATCAATAAAGTGATCATCAAGGAACAAGATAGATAGATCTGATCAACATTGGTGCAGTGCTATATAAAGACATACTACATTGTGTGTGTGTGTGTGTGTGTGTGTGTGTGTGTGTGTGTGTGTGTCAAGTCAAGTCAAGTCAAGTTTATTTATATAGCGCATTTCATACACAGAGGTCATTCAATGTGCTTTACATAAACAAAACCAAACAATAATAACAAATAAAAAGCATAGAAAGGCAATATAGTCAAAGAATAGTTAAAAGGTAAAGATTATAATAAAAAGAAAACATAAAACACAAGGTAAAATAATTTAAAAATAAAGGATAATTAGTAAGCAAAAAACAAAGGCAAAAGTAGTAAAAGATAAAGTAGAATAATTATCAAGGCAGATTCAGAATTTGTAACTCGGCACAGTTAGCAGAAAGCATCTGAGAACAGTTTGGTCTTAAGTCTAGATTTAAAACTGGCTACAGTTGGGGCCTTTTTGATGTCATCCGAAAGTTGATTCCACAGCTGAGCCGCATAGCAGCTAAAAGCTGCTTCACCATGTTTAGTTCTAAAAGTAGGTTTTACTAGCAGGTTTTTCACCTGGGACCTGAGAGGACGAGGTGTGTACTGCTGAAGCATGTCTGACAGGTATTTAGGTCCTGCTCCATTTACTGATTTATAAACAAGCAATAGAGCTTTAAAGTCAGTTCTGTGACTTACTGGAAGCCAGTGCAAGGACTTAAGAATTGGAGTAATGTGGTCAGTTCTTTTAGTTTTTGTTAGAATCCTAGCTGCTGCATTTTGTATCATCTGAAGCTGTTTAATAGTCTTTTTTAGGAAGGCCTGTGAACAGTCCATTGCAGTAATCAACCCTGCTGGAGATAAATGCATGAATGAGTTTTTCTAAGTCATATTTTGACATCAACCCTCTGAGTCTGGCAATATTTTTGAGGTGGTAAAAAGCTGATTTAGTTGTCGCTTTCATGTGGCTGTTGAAATTTAGATCACTGATACAATACACTGATCACCTCAATTAATACACCAAGATTTTTAACTGTATCCTTTGCCTTCAACCCTTTTGTGTCAAGGAGAGTGGCAACCCTAAGTCTTTCCTCCTTTTTACCAAATATAATTACTTCAGTTTTTTCTTTGTTCAGCTGAAGAAAATGTTGAGACATCCAGGTGTTGATTTGTTCTATACACTGACACATAGATTCAAGAGGACCATAGTCGTTTGGTGACAGAGCTAAGTAAATTTGTGTCATCTGCATAGCTATGATATGAAATCAAGTTATTTTGGATGATTTGTCCAAGTGGGAGCATATAGAGGTTGAATAATAGTGGCCCTAAGATCGACCCCTGGGGAACACCACAGGTCAAGGACGTTGGTGTTGAGGTACAGTTTCCGATGGCAACAATGAAGCTCCTTTCTTGTAGATATGATTTTAGCCAGCTGATAACTATGCATGTAAATCCAACCCAGTGTTCTAGTCTGTGTAGGCTAGTTCAATCCCTGACCAGTATAGGAAAAGTGGGTGGGGGAAGTGGTTGAGCACTGCTCTCCCATGCCCACATCCACGGCTGAAGAATCCTTGAGCAAGGCACCTAACCCCTCACTGCTCCCCGAGTGCCGCTTAGCAAGGCAGCTCACTGTTCCATGTTATTGTGTTTCACCTCACTGTGTGTTCATTGTGTGCTTCACTAATTCACAGATGGGATAAATGCAGAGACCAAATTCCTTGTATACGCAAGTATACTTGGCCTATAAACATGATTTACATTTACATGACACCTTACATTATCCAAATTCTGTCTTTGGGTTGACCTTTAATAATTCTATGAAAGGTGTCATATCTAAGAACGACCACACACGTTTAAAATGGGCATTACATTCCAAAATCAAAACATTTAAGAGCATTACTCTGGCAGTCCAAAGGTTGCAATTCTATTAGCTTTGTGATTGGTAAATAGGTGGAGGGTGGTGCAGCAGCCCAAAGCACAAACTCAAAATATAAACAGTATTTGCAGGCTGCAAATGAAAGTTTGAAATGTACGTAAATATCCTGGCTGTACCATTGTTGTCAGTGAAGCCAGTATTTGAAAATAACATGTTTCTTTAATCTCTGATGTCATATCATGGTCATTTTGATTTAGTGCCTTTACAGCACGTTTAATTATGTATTAAATGCAAACTACCTATTGAAGCTATAATTTCCCCTCTGAAACTAGATGATGAACATGAAATGTAAACATGAATGTCAAGAAGCTTAATGTTAATTTTGTCAAACACAAATGTTAAAATGTTGTACACTTTGATGAACATTAACTGAAAGAACATTAACTGAAAGAGGTAGCAAGTTACATTTAAAGCAACTTACATTATGTCAATTTAATATGACATTTTCCCTGGAGCAACTTGGGGTTAGGTGCCTTGCTCAAGGGCAGAACAGCGAAGGCCAAGAAGTGAACTACATGCAACTATGCTAGCCCATCTCCTTAGCCACTACGCTACCCCCCCCCCCCCCCCCTCCCTCCCTCATGGTATTGAGACAAATTTAGAAAACACATAAAAACTGTATATGTATATGTGTGTGTGTCTGCGTGTCAGTGAGTGCTAGTGTATGTGATGACACCCCCATTATTCCAGTAACACCCTCCTCTCCTGTGAGTACACTCCTGTACAGCTGTGATCCCTTCATACTGATGACTAAAGAACATTTCACTGTTACTACTTCTCCTGCCATTACACCTGGTAACACCCAGTAGCGTGCAGTGACCATACATTTTGGTAGGGCAGAAAGCTTGTCTGACTTTTTTTTTTTAAAAAAAGCTAAATGCAAAGTTTAAAAAAATGAGAATGAAAGAGTCAAAATGTTCCTAGGTTATGATGATTTACCTGAAATGCATTTGATCAGAAAAGAGATCAATGGGATGATGACAAAACCAATTTAATATCAAGATTTACACAAGAGGTAGAATAGGCTGTTGTCCCAGTTACAGTGGCTAAGATTCAGACGTCCGCGCAGCCAAGTAACCACTGGCTCATGGGTAACATAGTCAGTTTCAATGTCATATCTTGTGGACGTTTTCTTCATTTAAAGCACAATCACACTATGAAGTGTTCTGATGTTGTACTTTACCAGACAGCTCACATATATTAGTCTTTACCCATTGGCAACTCTGATTAAAGCCCCCCTTAGTAGGATGATTTCCCCCCTCTGCTGGAGAAGTTGTGCATTATGCTTTTTCAAACTGTGGAAAAAAAGTAACAATAAAGCACAAGGATTTGTTTACAAGCTAGCGAAACTGATAGCATAAGTTCGGCAGAACAATGTGGATGTTACAAGGTAAGAAACACGATTTAAAACAAGTTTCTTATTTCTCACTTCTCTTAACGGGACGGTAGTCAGATGTCCCAATGTTGCAATTCTGGTTTTCCGCCTGGGACGCTAGGGGAAGCGGGGAAAGTCACCATTTTTTTACCAGAACAGGTCATTTAACCATCCAAATGATTTCTAAACGGCTTTGTTAAGTTGAAATAGTTGCCAAGTTCCACAACTACTAAAGTATAGTTGGACTTTCCCATAGAGTTTCACTTTCAAATATATTTTTTTGATAATACATCAGGCTGCAATAAGGCGATAGGCGGTGTTAACCTGTAAATAAGTCTGTTTCCTCTGCCAGTGCTATTCTACGTTGGCGCATTGCATTCACATCACAAAAAAAAAAAATCAGGTAATCTTATGACATATTATCTCATAATTACGAGATAATTATCTCATAATAACGAGATAATTATCTCGTAATTACGTAATTACGAGATAATTATGATGACACATTTCCAATTCTGCCCCCACTTGTGTGTGGCAATGACATGGTCTAGCTAGCTACATTAGAGATGATAGACCTATCAGCTTCCCAAGAGAAAGTCTGAAGCTGAAGTTCCTTTCAAACCTTTACTTAGGATTCACTAAGCAGACCAACAGAGTATATCTCAGTTGATTCCTTCGATGTTTTGTTTAAGAGCAATCATGTTGACTAGAATTTCAAGTTACAGAAACTAATGTGTTAGCTTATGGCTAATGTATATGAGAAATCCCATAGATCATGCTAACGGTTAGCATAATCGATAAAAGTAAATATTTAGAGCCAACTTCAGTCCATTTACGAAAGGGTAACATAAGACGAATTCTTTGTTTACAACTGACTATTTTCTCTCAATATAATATGTGTAGGAAAATATGTGACTGTTTAACTCATCAATGCCACTTGAACAAGTAGCCTAGCTGCACAAAATAAACAATAGGCGTGCGTGTGACAAAGTGGATACGCCCTATGCGTAGTAGGCCTAGTACCTCCTGTCAACGTGCACATTGTATTGCCTTTGGCCGTTGTTGGCGATTTGACAGGCTTATTTTTCATGCCACTTAAAGACATGTTAATCTCTCAAAGTACGAAAGTCATTCAAAGCAGGAAATCAGTAGGAAATATGTGCTTGTTTTTATTGAAAGGCTGTTTAGATCCTCAGCACTGATCCTATCCTTATCTCATATCAGATAGTTATCTCGTAATTATGAGAGAGCCTGATTTTTTGTGTGTGTGATGTGAATGCAATGCGCCACTGTACTATTCACCTTCAAGTAAAACAAACAAACAAACAAAACTACTTCTCAACTATGCTCTCTTATTTTTGTGTTGTTTCCCGTTTCCTGTGCACTTCCTAAAGCAGAACATACAAGATTTAATGGTGACAAGAACAACAGTGAGTATGGCGGCTGTAAGCAACGCGATCACATCAAGGCTGTGGTACTGGACCCAGTTCAGCTCGTGGGCAGTGGATCGCAAGTGGTCCGCTCCTTTGTGTCTCATTACAAACTCGGTCCAGAAGACGGCCAGGTCAAGAGGTTCAATCGGACGGTCCTTGTGCACAGCTGACAGCTTCATCATAGTTGCCTTGTAACTAGAGAATTCAGGGAAATAGTGCTTTTTATACAATGTCATATCATATCAATCCATCAAACGGAGAATTAAGAGGCTTCAGTAAATGGCAATTTACAATCAAACGCATCATACTGTACCTCTTGTCACCAATGACTTTGTTGAGTGTTTCCAACACTTTGGCTGTGGTCACATCAGCAATGGTCAAAGACTCCGCAACACCACGCGCAACCATGCGCTGGGCGTTGTCACCCTGGTCCCCAAACAGTGGGATCGTCACCATGGGAACACCGCTATATATACCCTCGTAGATGCCATGGGACCCTCCATGTGTGATGAAAGCCTTCACCTTCGGGTGACCTGAATTCACAGACACAAAATGGTTGCTCAACAAGCAAAATAGAATATGACACCATAGACTAACATTGTACGGGTCAAAATAACACATTGTTTTATTTATTTATTTCAACAGCAAAGCTTTTTTCAAACAGACAGAACTGCATTGCATAGAACAAACCTAAAAGGTCATTTTGAGGCAACCACTTCATGAGTTTGACATTCTTGGGGGCATTCTCAGGCACGGGTCCAGTGTACCTCCACAAAACCTGGAAGGAAGACGACAGAACTCAAACCATCTAAAGACACAAACGCCCTCTTTAGGGAACAGTTTGTGCTGTTTGATTGTCATACAGCACATCTCTATTCTTATAAATAACATTGTGACACAAATGAACACCAAAGACATTTACTGTCATTAGTGGGGACAGAATATCTTCAACAAACTTGTGTTCTGGATAAATTAAAAAATGTTCAAGTTACAGCATGTTTAGAACTGTGTGTTTACAAATAACTATGTGTTCCCCATGTGTGACCTGCGTGTGTCAAACTTGTGTTCTGGATAAATTATTTATCATGTGTTCCCCATGTGTGACCTGCGTGTGTCTGCATTGTGAGCCGAGTTTCAGTGAATGTCTTTCCTTTTGTTGCATTCCTGATGTATGTACCCTTCAGGCGCGCCTGCAGGTGTACGTCCATACGCACTGTGCGTACCATCAGGCTACTCAACAGCAAGAGGAAATTTCCCTTGTGTGTGCATTCACACCAAATTGGCCCACCATACCTTCCCAACTATGGACCGTATCCCATTAGCTGCATGCCATCAGGCTGCAATTTACAATTTTCTATTACATAAAGTTAGTGAAAACGTTGTCAAAATTAACGCGCACACATTTTGTTTGAGCAGGAGAGAGAGAATACGCACGCAGGCATGCAACTAGGCAACTTGTTGTTTTCTTTTACTCGGCTATATATATATATATGGTTATCAGCACACAATGATGAGCTCCATCATGGATATCACAAGTTTAAACAACGAAAACAGAAAGGATGGATGCAGCAAAGCTAGAGGAGTTATTCCAGATGGGCAAGAACAGGCAATTGCTTGTCAGAACGTTAGACTGCATTAGACAGCTGTTTAAAGTCAGACGTCACGGTAAGCTAGAACAAAACTAAAGGTAACTTTAGCCTGTATAGGGCTTTATCAAGTTGTCCAAACGAATAGGTCATTGTATACGTTGTTGTATTATTACATGTGAATGTTGCTGTGCTATGTAGGCTACTATTTTGCTGACCAATGCACGGACCTAAAACCGGGAAACGGACAAATATTGTCCATGCGTAATTAATTTTTTTTTGTGATGGGTGTGCGTACCATACCATTAATTCCTGCAGGCGCCCCTGGTACCCTTTATCCCATCCTGTGCCAACCTACAGCCAGTCAGTGTCAGCATGTGTTTGAATGTTTGTGTACGTCAATAAACACAAACTACAGTACATTAAAGCTAGCAGACTAGGTGAACCCAAAACAATGATCAAAAGTAAATCTGCTAAATGCCCCTCACCCTCTGTGGAATCCGCCGGAATGCCTCGAAGAACACTCGGGCCTTCTCTTCTGGCATCTGGGACACCATTGAGCCCAGGGTGAAGATCACAAAGCCGTGCTCTCCAGATCCATTCACAAACTCCTCCACCTCCTGAGAGGAAAACACAACACAGATACTGTTCACAAAACCCAGATCCATTCACAAACTCACAAACCCCACACATTCCTCCACCTCCTGAAATTAAAACACAATACATATACTCTTCTCCAGACCCATTCACAATGTTCTGCACCTCCTGAAATGAAAACACAACACAGATATTTTTCACGAGCCACAGGTTGCATTGGGGAATAGAATGACCCGTTTACCAACAATTCCACACAATGTCCTAGATATAGCACAACATGCATTGACAAGATATGCACATTTAACACTACAATACATTAAGAAAGGAGGCCCTCTTGGACATTTGATAATGCAAATATCTAATACTGTACTGCGAGTCAAACATACCAGCCCAAAAGAAAAATATTTCTCTGCAACGTGTAGGGTTGTGCTGGATTATACAACGGCATTGAGCGTGATTCAGCCAATCATAATCAAGGATCGGAAGTGTCTGTTTTAGAACTTTTGTTTGGCTCTATGGTTAAAAACCACTTGTCAAAGGCAAGGCTGAGCATTTCTCTTGGCACTGTTAATCCCTCTATTTAGACCATGTTGGACATCAGTGGATACTCGATGTTAAAGTCCCTCATGACCTAACAGCTCCCCGTAGGTGAGCTCTTTCTCCAGATAACAATTCAACAACTCGTCAAGGGCGTACACAAACATACACAAAAACATGCATGCTCATTAATGAAGGAAGCTTTATTACTCAAGTCCATGAATACACACATAAGACAAGACAGATAACATACACAGAATATATATAGACTTTCTTCAAAAAAATCCTGAAGACCCAGCTCTTCAGAGAACATCTCCACCCGTCTAGAACTGACACTTAACTGTTTAAAATCAGCACTCACTGATGCACTTATTCTTACTGTACTCTACCTTTTCTTAAAATTGTCCTATAATTGTTGAGAGAATTGCTGTATAGACTTAAACTGTTTACCATGTTGTTAGTCGCTTTGGTTAAAAATGGTGTTTTATGCCCCCAATGTCGTCTTCCAGGCAGCGCTGCCACTGCTGACTTAAAGGCACCTAACCCTTACCCTAACCTTAACCCATGCTTAACCCTAATGCTTTCCAGGCAGCGCTGCTTTGAAGACAACGTTGGGGGCATAAAATACCAAGAAACAAAATGTGTCAGCCAAATGTAATGTAATGTACTAAAAATAAAAAATAAAACAGTTCACATATTTCAGCCAGTACACCCTCTGGATGAGTAGCTCAAAATGGGATTTGAGAGTGCCACAATACCATTTACAGATCCCTCCAGACGTTGCATAAATGTAAACATTACATTTCTTAAAAGCGGTTTGAATGTGCTCACTCCTGCAGTGGCAAACATTTGACTGGGCCTCACCTCTATGGAAACTTTTAGGAGGATTCTCATGGCATCATTGTACGCAACTTGCAGATTCTGCATGCTGTTTTTGTAGATTGACTACAGATGGGCCGTGTAAAGTGGTGTGTAGTATGCTTTAAATTAAGCCACTTTTACTTGTGTAAAACAGAAGCTGAAATTGCGTGCTATCGTGTTGGCCTGAACATATAACTTACAACGTTGTCTGTATACATATATTCATCATCCATTTGATCGGTTTTAAGATGACCAAGGTATTTAATATTTTTTACAGTCCTCAAAACTGTTGCCAAATACAGGAATACAGGAAAATTGAGGCATTCTTCCTGCTTGATTCTACATATTTACTGTGAACAGGTAGCCTGGGTTTTCCCATGCTACCTTACGCGCGTGATTTTATTCACGCTGCTAGGCAGCCTGGATTCTATGGACTTCGTTTTCACCTCAACGAAGGAACCAATCACAGAACGGAGGGAGGGCAGCAAGATGATGACGACACACCAAAGCCGTTATGAGCTACGTACAGACGCATTTGATAGACATTCGTAGCGCCCAACAAACGGCTCTGGGCATTCGTAAACCACGTTTCAAATACGAGAAAATGAATGCCTAGTTCCCAGACGCCATCTCAATGAGATGAGGTCTGACGTTAGCCAGGCTAGGCATTATAAATCATATTTTATGTGACCTGTACAAAATTCCTGTGGGAAATTAGTCCTCTGCATTTGATCCATCCGGTAGTGTACACACGTACATACACACAGTTGGAGCAGTGAACTCACCAGGAGCGCGCACACACACATACACACACGTACACACACACCTGGAGCAGTAGGCATCACTTCATCCGTCACCCGGGGAACATTTGGGGGTTAGGGGCCTTGCTCAAAGGCACCTCATGTGGCGATTCACTCTCCTCTCCCACATGAGATGGTGGTGGATTTCCGCAGGTCTAAGCCCACTCTGCTACCAGTCTCCATTAATGGGGTCAATGTGGAGGTGGTAAGCACCTACAAGTATCTGGGTCTCCACCTGGACAATAAACTGGACTGGTCAGCCAACACTGATGCACTCTACACGAAAGGACAGAGCAGGCAGTACTTCCTGAGGAGGCTGCGGTCCTTCAATGTGTGCAGCAAGCTCCTCAGGATGTTCTACCAGTCTGTTGTGGCCAGCGCCCTCTTCTATGCAGTGGTATGCTGGGGAGGAAGCACAAAGAAGAAGGATGCTGGGCGACTTGACAGGCTGGTAAGGAAGGCTGGCTCTGTAGTGGGAGCTGAACTGGAGTGCATCACTTCAATATCTGACAAAAGGACCCTGAACAAACTGATCAACATCTTGGACAATGAATGTCATCCACTCTACAGCACTATTAAAAAGCAAAAAAGGTTGATCAGCTGGAGACTTCGCTCACTGCCATGCACAACTGAAAGGCTGAGGAAGTCATTTGTCCCCAGGGCCATTGAACTGTTCAATGCCTCACTAATGGGAAGAGGAGAGATAGACTTCTCTGCTTAGTCTGTCTGCCTCTCCACCCTCTCCATATTTGACTGCCCACTACTGCTTTACTACTGTTTTACTAATGTCCACAGCCTAATGTTTTCACTACTGTTTTACTGCTACACTGTTTTTCATGCTATATTAGCACACATAATCAATGGCTGCGGTCAGGCTTCTGCTACAATACTGAATGAATGAATGGCTACAACCCTATTACCTCAACCTGTTCTTGCACTGACAGTTTTTTTTATATTACCTTGTCAACATTATACTTTACTCTCCTATTTGTCCATATTATTTATGCTGGTCTCTAGACCTTATTCTTGCACTGTTGGACTAATGTTGGACTACTTTTTCCACCTTCACCATGACACTCACTCTCTTGAGCACCTTGCCAGGCAAACATAACTAAAGGACTATGGTTGGACTACTTTTTGCACCTTCACCATGACACTCACTCCTTTTAGCACCTTACCAGTCCTGGCCCTGTCACTACAAGCGTCTTATGCTTGATCACCCTCAAGCACATTGGACTTTTTAAATGTAATTTATATAGTATATTTAGTATTTAGTTTTGTTAGTTTTCTTATCTTTCTTACCTTCTACTGTCTTTATTGTACAGTGGAGTTTGGTTATATGTTTATACTTATACTTATGTTTACCATTTCTGCTGTAAGTGCATGTTGTGTGTGATGTCTGTATGCTACTGAGACCCTTGAATTTCCCCTTGGGGATCAATAAAGTATCTATCTATCTATCTATATCTATCTATCGACTCTTACCCTTCAGGGGTCAAACCGACCAGTCTACAATCACAAGTCTGATTCCCTAACCCAGAGGTTCTCAACCTTTTCGGGGCTAAAGCACACCAAAGATCAAACCAAAACATCAATGCACACCGTCTTATGGTTACTGATTGTCACACACATTATTATCTAGGCTATCTAAGTATGTCACACACATTATTATCTAGGCAATAACAGGAGTGTTCATTCTCATGCCCATATGTTTCTCTATACAATGTGTTCATGAGCTGAGACCACAGTAATAGGCATATGCTCACATGATGTTGATTAAGCTTCTTAATCAAGAAGCTGTCATTTATTTATTTTAAAAAGCCCTCTAGCCTATTTCATGAGTCTGTATGAATCAGTGGTCCCCAAACTACGGCCCGCCACCTCATTTTGGGTGGCCCCCCAAAACATGTCTGTGGTATATAGCATCTGGCCCACACGATAGTACGACATCGTCAAACTATAACCTCCGTAATTTCCCCCATTCATTCTCTATGGCGAGTCTTAACAGTACACGTGTAATACTCTTTTTGTCCACTGGTGGTTTTGGCGCTGTTTCACATTTACCATCGAAAACGGAACTAGATGTACCGCAGAGCGGTACAAAATATGACCGCCGCCCAGTCCAGCACATTTTTTCCACAAAAATAAGTCACGCTGAAAGGCATATATGATTCTAACTGTCTCACTGAATATCTGCTAGACAACAAGTATCTGGTATCTGCTAGACAACAAGTACCAAAACATGATTAGTTCATAGATTTCACATGTAATATACATTTTATACAACCCCACCCCCATCTTGCCTGTTCATAATTCTGAGAAATTCTTGAATTGTGTGCATGTGTGCGTGTACATGTTTATGTTTATGTGTGTGTGGGTGTGTGTGCGTGCATGTGTGTGTTTGCCTGTTTATGTGCCTGTGTGTGTGCATGTGCATGCATATATATGTCTACTGTGTGAGTATGTGTCATATGTAGGATTACTGTGAATGTATGTGTGTGCGTGTGTATCTGTTTATGCACATGTGTGCATATGGAATGGGTTTGGGAGGCAAACATACGCAAAAAATTGGTCATCCTAGGCCCTACGGTTCTCAAGATATTCACAGAAAACTGTGTCTGCCCTACCCTCCTTTCGGGGGGTCCAGTCCAGCGGGGGGGCTACAGATCAAAACGAAAACAGGAGGTTCCATGCTATCCATATGGGGTTACATGCCCACTAAGTTTCGTGTACCCCGGTCTTTCAGTGTCCCGGGAATCCTTGACGGAAATTTGGGCATGCGAAAAAGAAAAAAAACCTATATGACTGCCGCTTCGCTGCGCGGCGGTCATAATAAGATGTAGGCTTACCTACAAACAATGTAAGAGGCCTATGCTGACTGCATCAGTGCTCAAAGTATTCTAAACGTTTATCAAATGAATTGTTAACTAGATGTACCGCAGAGCGGTACAAAATATGACCGCCGCCCAGTCCAGCACATTTTTTCCACAAAAATAAATCACGCTGAAAGGCCTATATGATTCTAACTGTCTCACTAAATTGCATTATCCACACTCAATTCTCACTGATATCTGCTAGACAACAAGTACCAAAACACATGTACAATTCATTTTATACAACCCCACCTCCATCTTGCCTGTTCATAATTCTGAGAAATTCTTGAATTGTGTGCATGTGTGCATGTACATGTTTATGTTATGTGTGTGTGTGTGTGTGTGTGTGTGCGTGCTTGTGTGTGTGCCTGCGTATGTGCCTGTGCATGCAAGCGTACATATGTCTACTGTGTGAGTATGTGTCACACGTATGATTACTGTGAATGTATGTATATGTGTGTGTGTGTATCTGTTTGTGCACATGTGTGCACATGAAATGGGTTAACATCACCCCTGGAGGCAAACATACGGAAAAAAATGGTCATCCTAGTCCCTACAGTTCTCAAGATATTCACAGAGAACTGTGTCTGCCCTACCCTCCTTTCGGGGGGTCCAGTCCAGCGGGGGGGCTACAGATCAAAACGAAAAACAACGGTTCCATGCTATCCATGTGGGGTTACATGCCCACCAAGTTTTGTGTACCCCGGTCTTTCAGTGTCCCGGGAATCCTTGTTGGTGTACGTCACTAAATGTACACATACATTATTTTATTGTAAGGCCCCCCATGAACGAAAGTACACAAAACTTGGCATGCATTCGGAGGGTGTCATAATGATCCTACACTTTTAATTCCGTGCAGTTTTGACCTTGTCAGCCAGAGATATACCTAATTTTTTGCTTTTTAATTTTTAACTAGGTGGCGCTATACATGAAATAAGTGGTAATGGGATGGGTTGACATGCCCCCTTAAGACCAACATACATAAAAAAGGTGGACCTCCTAGGCCCTACGGTTCTCGAAATATTCACAGAAAACTGTCTCCGGCCACCTACAGGCCAGTTGGTGTATAGTAACATAAATTAATTTATTGTGTGGCCCCCCATGAACGGAATTCCACGAAACTTGGCGTGCATACAGAGGGTGTCATAATGATCCTACACCTCCAATTTTGTGCAGTTTTGACTATGTTAGGTCACAGATACCTGCGATTGCAACACCTCATTTTTACTTTTTTGTGTTTAACTAGGTGGCGCTATACATGAAATGAGTGGTTATGGAGTGGGTTGACATGGCCCCTTGAGATCAACATACAAAAAAAAATGGTCCTCCTAAACGGTTCTCGAGATATTCACAGAAAACTGTGTCTGCCCTACCCTCCTTTCGGGGGGTCCAGTCCAACGGGGGGGCTACAGATCAAAACGAAAAACGATGGTTCCATGCTATCCATGTGGGGTTACATTCCCACAAAGTTTCGTGTACCCCGGTCTTTCAGTGTCCCGGGAATCATTGACGGAAATTTGGGCATGCGAAAAAAAAAAAAAAAAAAAAAAAATATGACTAAACCTATATGACCGCCGCTTCGCTGCACGGCGATCATAATAACTAACTAACTTCTATTCAAGTCATATTTCTGGGACTTCCTGGGATAATTATTTCTATTTTTTATTCACTTGTTCAAATTTTCTTCCAAATTCACAATTCACAAAGTTCTCATCAGGTGAGTGAAAGTTTGAATGGTGGTCATTCGAACATGAAGTGCTGTTTTTGCCAGCAGTTCATAAAACTCTCATAGAACTTTAAATTATTTGTAGGATATTGCTTGTTCACAACTTGAGTAGCAGTAGAGGCATCAGTGATCATGTATTGGCGCAGGTATTCCTCTACGTCCATGTCAAAGCTTTCATTGGAATGTGGTACAGAATAGGTCAGAGTGGTGGTGTGCTCGGAGGGGCCCAAGCTGAGACTGACCTCTGGGATCACGACCACCACCTGGTGACCTCTCCTCCCCAGTTCCTCCACCAGAGGTTTCATTTCTCTCCAGGGACTGCCGTCTACTGGCATCACCAACAGCTTCCCACCCTGAACCGAGCCCAGGCACAGGAGAGTGATCAGCAGCGCGATGACAGCCCGCCTCATGGATGTATGCACAGCAGCCATGGACAAGTCCCCAATGACTAAGAAATACCGTGTGCTTACTTTGTCTGCTGTGAGCTGGACTTTGTATCCTTTCTGATTAATCATCACACAACAGTGATGACAGCCAGCCATATAAGAAGAGAATTGCTCTTTAGTTTGTATGCCATGGTTGACCTCCCAAGAAGTTCAGGGGCACCAAACTCTGAAGTTACCAAGTTTACTCTCTTACCTACATATGTCAACATCAACATTGCAATTAACTTGCAATGTTGCTGTCCCCTTGCCCGGATTTCTGGCCTGTGCATCCTAGCGACCCACTACTTGCCCTATGACACTTCCTAATCCCTATGGACAATTAATTTCCAACACTGGACTATTTGAACTTCCTGACACTAAATGGGATTCATGCATCATCATACTGGTTATGTAACCATCCTACCTCTTTGTAACACATACTTCAGGTGGCTTTAAACAGCATGTTCTATTCTCTACACTTACTGTAACTAACTCTATTCACTTGTACAGACCTTACTGCCCTGTAACTGACCCTAGGCAGATGAGTTGTGGATCTGCCCGAGGTTTCTTCGTATATGTATCTCCAATTCCAGGGAGTTTTTCCTCGCCCCTGTTACTCATGGGCTCTCCTTGAATGTTTAATACTCTGTAAAGCGCCATGAGATGTGTAATGTTTTGGCGCTCTATAAGTGAAATTAAATTATTGGAGGCACTCCAACTTTCAACAACTGAACGGAGTATAATGGAGTATTGGGCGCTTTGGAAACTTAATAGTGAATGTAGCGATGTCTAAACAACAGAAAAGCTCATCCAAACGCATCCAAGATAGGGAAAGACTTTGACCACAAGAAAAGGTGCGATATTTTGAGAAATTACGGTTTATTGGTGGTGCAGATCCCTACGAGTTGGGTGAGGGAGACGCAGTACCAAATCCAACCACAAGCGCCTCCTTTCCTCTGATAACTTCTGGCATTCCTCCCTGGTTTTTAATGACTTTTGGAAGTCGAAAATAATCCAAATGTTTTACTCTATCTGACCTATTGGTACAACCTAAAACACAGCAATAATTAACCATTTTCCTTGACGACGTACAGAATCGACTTAAGTGCCTGTGCTTTGTTGTGATGTGGAGTATCTCTAATATGGCGACTTACAGTCTGATGATGCGTCGTGAAAACCCTCAATTGGTTAACAGTGTCGGGGGTGGAATTTCAATGTTAAAACAATGTCACAACAACGGCAGCCCCTCAAGTAATTGTATATCTATACATATAACATGACATTTATAGTCATGTTCTGCGACAATGCCAACGATTAGTTGCAATGTCGACTTTAATATTAGGTAAGAGGATTTACAACATTGAAACACTGTCGCAACAACGTCAGTCCATGACTGGCTGTTTGCAACTGCAGCAGCGATTGTCAATAATGCAACAATTTGGGTTTTATTAAGTGATAGGCCTACCTTATACCTGCATTTGTTTGTAAGACAAGGATACCCCTCACAGCCTCTTATGACAAGAGGATTTACAACATTGAAACACGGTCACGCTAACGGGAGTCCACCGACTGGCTGCATCAATGACTATATGCACACAATCATGATAGGCCTATGTAGCCTCGCTATATTAATTTAATCAGCATGGCACAGTGGGCATAATTCCAACAGTTGACAAATGGGCTATAATAAGAAAAATAAACCTGTAACTCACCCATTACAGCAAAGTTCAGCGAAGTTACTCACGATTGCTTCCTAGCAAAAGATTAGATCAGTGATATTTAACCGGGGGTTCGCGACCCCTAGGGGGTCCACGGAGGTACTGCAGGTGGTCCGCCAAATTATTTCATCTGAAGCATTGTTTTTCCTCTTCAGAAAAAATAAAAACGTCCTATTGGCTACATAAACATAAACAGAAAGTAGAAAAGATGCTTTCTATTTGTTTATAAAATATCATATCAGGGACATTCCAGGATTTTGGTACATTTCAGGGGTGGCCACTTCTGAAAAATTGATCTTCAAATTGATCATTTTTAGTCATATATTTATTAACTACAGGTAATAGACTATCAAAAAGTTTGATTCGTCAAGCTCAGGTATCGAAGCAGTTTTTTTACATTAGATGCTTATGTTGGTATGCAACTTACAGTAACAGGGTTGCAAATCTAGGCTAAGTTGTGGTTTACCCCAGGAACAGGTGCTAAGTGCTAACTGTAAAATTTAGCTATGTATACAAGATCAGGGACAAACATGGTTATATAAGTATATAAAGTAAATTTTGACTCTACTCAATATTAGTCGTACAATATGAGTAACAGAGATGCGTTCACTGAGTGAAGTTTATTAGCAGATGCAATTTTGTGCAAAAAAACGTAGCCTGCTACTGTACTTAACCAAGGAACCAAATTAAACACGCCAGCGAGGTAGCTCGCCCCTACCTTCAGTAGCCTATTCCCAGATAAATTCCACGCAGTGTTTCGTTTTTGTTTGTGATACAGGCAATGCTTTCAAGCCCTGTGTTGCTAAAATACCTAGGCTGTGAAACTAAGGTCTAGCTAGCCTATTGGTGGGTTTAATTGAATTTGAGTAACAGGATACGCAACCATTTACATCTGGAGATAGTTTGTAATTCCTGTAGAGCTCATCAAAATTATAGAAATGATACAAGACACTTATCTCCTACAGTATAATCCAAGATAGATTTTCTTCAAGTTTTTGAGCATTTATTTTACCAAATGACATGGAAAACATAATTCATTTCATCCACATATTCTTATGCACCATGAACGTTCAAAGAAATTATGCCGGAATTGTTTCAAGGCAAACACTGAAGTGTAGCATTCGGGTTATGCTCGCATAGCACACCAATTCAAAAGTAGCCTATGTGTTTTCTGTCGGCTACGTGTCCAGCTACTGTAGGCCTATAAATTAACAGAATATCAAACCGTTTTCAGTAGCCTACCACTGTTGCAGATATCACATAGGTACCCCTTACATGTTTGTACAATGTTGCATATTCCAACATAAGGAAGCAGTTAAGAAACTTCTAACTCCCTGTCTTAAACCAACGTGATAACAGCTTCAAACAAGCGGCCGCAGCAATCGTTGATGTTTTTTTTAAAAACCCCGGCTTCTTCAACAGGGTGCGCTATTGTCATCGTGTAAAGCCCGCCTCAAGGGTTCTGATTGGTGCCTAGATCTAGGAAAATTGGAAATAGGCTAGAATGGGTTCTTGGAATTGGTCCTTTAATTTAGGCACAGGTGGGCTCTAATCAAGTTGTAGAAGCATCTCAAGGACCATTGATAGAAGTAGGATGCACCAGAGCTCAATTTCAAGTGTTCAACAAAGGGTCTGTATACTTATTTTTTATAAATTTACACTCCAGTGTTGGAGCATTGTGTGTAGATTGATGAGAAAAAAAAAATTGAATCCATTTCAAGATGAGTCTGAAATATAACAAAATGTGGAAAACTTGAAAGGGTCTGAATACTTTCCGGTTGCACTGTATATATGGATGGATGGATGGAGCCTAGTTGTAGGCTTAGGCCTAATGTTTAATGTGAAATAAAATAAGTAGCCTAAAAGGCAACATTTGAAATGAGGAGAAATCAGGGAATTGGGGAGAAAAACTGAGTAGCCTTGACTAATCTTAACGTGTACTTAAAATACAATTTCAGCTGAGACAAGGATGGATATTCCACAGCTGGTTCCTTGAACCCATCAATCAGCAAGTTCAATTTAATTTTTTTTATGTTGACCCGAAATCCTGGAAACCCAGGAACATCACATTGTTGGACGTAGGCCTAACTAGATTGTGGTGGATTATAATTATATTATATAATACGTTTCTTGTACAAAATGCTATTCTGTTTTTACCTGGGTAAGGCCACTGCACATCCAAATGCATAGTAGCCTACTGCCGTTTCCTCAGCCGATTTCGCAAGGCCCACCAGTCCGCCCCAGCTCAAGCCGGTCCGGGCTTTCTACTAACTGACAGGCAGGTCTTACTGCAGGCCTCCTAGTTCCTCAATCATCCTCAACTGTTCAGCGCCAGGTAGTTACATGCATCGTATTCGCACACAAGATTTTCAGAATCCCCATTTGCCCCATTTCAAAATTACCATCCGCCATCGTTGTTACTTATCAGCTTTGGCCTATAGGACACTGACTGGATCTGCTCCTAGTTATTTTAATTCAATAATCAAGCCTTACATCCCCAACCGCCCACTGCGGTCTTCTGATGAGCGCCTGTTATGTCGACCAGTCATAAAAACTAGGTCTAATTCCAGACTCTATTCCTCAGTGGTTCCATGTTGGTGGAATGAGTTGCCCAGTGCTCTCCGTTCCTGTGGTAGTTTTGGGTCGTTTAAGAGGGGTCTAAAGACATTCCTATTCAACATGTACTTGTATAATATTGTTTTATTTTCATTAGGCTGTTAATTAATTTGACATTATTGTTTATTATTGATATTCTCCTTAATGTAGTCTCACCATGTCATTGTTTTTATATTATTGATTGAATGAACATTATTGTTTTATTATTGCCTTTCCCCTCATTTTCATTGCTTATTTTTTATCAGGCTATTGATTGAATTGATATTGTTGTTTATTATTACTATTCTCCTTATTATATTTGACCAACATTCTAATCTGTTCCCTGTTCAATTTTAAATATTATGTTGTTTTGTATGTATGTGTCGCTTTGGACAAAGGCGTCTGCCAAATCCATAACCATCAGCTTTCTCCACAAAGCGAGAGCCTAGCCTGTTAGCTTAGCTTAAACAAAAAGATGGTAGTCATATCTTTTAGTATCTACAAGTTAAGTCCCACCCACTTATCTGTAATAGGTCTGTAGCATGAGTAGGTCCCACCCCCTGGAAATATGAGGAAGGAGTGTTTGTGTCTCACCCCCTCTACAAAGATATGGGACTTCCTGCTTTCAATGATGCAAAATGACGATTTTTACATCATTGAAAGCAGGAACTGCAACATTGAAATCCGTATTTCTCCCGTCACAGGGGAAAATGAGGGAATGATGCACGACCATTCAAAAGCACGACTGGGCTCCTAACGATATAAAGCTTAATGCAAATGGGTGAAGTGTCCCTTTAAGGTCAGAGGTTAGGGGTGGGGCTATGTCATCATAAAATTGTCAATGAGGCACCCAATTTAACATAGTTATTTACCCAGAAGCTCTAGTCGGTTACCGTAGCTGAACTGCTGAAAACGCAGAAAAACGCAGTACTGTGACAACACACTGTAATCTAGTCACAACGCAAGAACTTCAATACAGTGGCATAATGGAAACAGGAATTCTGGCAGAAGTAAATTGGGTGCTTTACCGACTCTACGTCTACACGGCAAAAGTTAGCCAGCACCACTTCGGGATTTCCCCCTTCCCAATCCGATGGCTGCCATTACTACAGTTGATGTAAACCCTCTGGGCAGAAATAAAGGTCTACAACCGGACCCCGACGCGCAGCGGAGGGGTCTTGTTCCGCCCTGAAGGGACTTATTTTCACAGTAATGACCGGTGTTCTAAACATTATCCCGCTTATTATATGGCTACTTGCCAAAAACGAAATAATAAACTCCCCACGATATGACTTTAGCCTACATAACCTAGCCTATTTGTTACCGTTCATCGTGGCATTTGCTGAGAAACAAATAGTTCGCAACACACGCTGCTGAACTTGAATCAAACATTCTTTAGAACACAGCTGATCAACCGTCTGCTTTCACGTTTGAATGAAGTTCCAGTCCTTGCGTAGTGATATGAAAGACGTATCGTAAGCACAAAACCCGTTGCCATTGACAGCGGTAATTATATGTTTGCAGCGGTAATTACATGATACTGTATATCTTACCGCTAGAACTTTGGGAAATCCCATTCAAGTCAATGGAGCGTTCTACTAGCATTGTGAAGAGCCGTATAATAATCTAGGTTAGCTGACGAGTGACTCTCAGTGATGGTGATGTCCGTGCACCACGTTTTGTTAACATAAATGTCCCCACCCATGGTCTTAATGGAGTCAGCAGCTGTTCTAATGCATCTCTGATACATTAAATTATGTACACATAAAAATGGCCTGAAACTAATGGGCCATCACCAGACCAAGTCAAACTTACCTGTGGTAGCGGTTTTGGCTTTGTAGACATAATCCCACCAATCATGATCATGTTGGGCATCAGAGGCATGGGGAACTCATAGGTAAAGTCAAACCGAACAAGCCAAAGTGCTGCGTTGCTCGCCAGCTCCACAATGGACGTGTCCCTCTGCAGGATATCAGAGGCCACCTTGTTTGCATGAATGTGGAGACGACTGCAGGCCGCAGGCTCCAGTAAGGACCTCAGCAGGTTGACGGTCCTCTCCCACAAGGTCATGCGATTGCTGTAGAGTGTGTAGCGTAGAGGCAGGTATGAAACAGGGTGAGGACATCTTGTAGCAATAATGTCAAGGGGACAAGGATAAGGACCACTCATGTAGATAGACGGAATGTCCAGATAAGCCCCAACGATGATTCCAACAGGCCAAAAAGGGTCAATGAGGAGAGCATCAAACTCATAGTCCCGTAAGGTCTGGATCAGCTCCTTGTTGTACAGCATGCTTTCACAAGCCATCATGGTGTAATTACTCAGCATTTGCAGGGTGTCCCAGTAATTCCTAAACCTTGCCACAGCAGTGGAGACATCAGTGTTTATTAATTGGAGCAGATCTTCGTCTAAGCCTGCGTCAAAGCTTTCCTGGGTGTATGGTACGGGAAAGGTCAGGGTGGTGGTGTGCTCAGAGGGGCCCAAGCTGAGACTGACCTCTGGGATCACGACCACCACCTCGTTACCTCTCCTCCCCAGTTCCTCCACCAGGGGCTTCATGCCTCTCCAGGGACTGCCGTCCGTTGGGATCACTAACAGCTTCCCACCCTGAGCAGAGCCCAGGCACAGGAGAGCGATCAGCAGCGCGATGACAGCCCGCATCATGGATGTCAGCACAGCAGCCATGGAGGAGTCTCAAATGAAATACAAATGCCATTTGCTCCCCTTTCAGTGAGCTGGACTTTGTATCTTTTCTGGTTAAACATTACACAACAGTGTTGACAGCCAGCCACAAAGGTAAAGGGCTATACATCAGGGCATTGTACAACAGGGAAATGTATTATCTGATCAAACACCACATACATTCTAAGCCATCTGCTTGTCCAAATTGATATGAACCCATCCAAATATTAAATTAAATAATTTATTATGTCTAATTGTGGAGGCAGAATGCCCAAACCAATGACAGGGCTAACATTCAACAGTAGTTGTTGTGTCTAGTTTTGATTAACTGATTCAAACTCAGAAGAATTTCGACAAAGCACAAGGATACTGCAGAAGGTGTAGGCTTTCATGCATTCCTGTACCCTGGAAATCCAGAGTTCTCGCGAGAGCACAATCGAATTGTCTCTCCGAGACACTCTGGCAATGAGCAATGATGCAAGTTACTTTTCCCCCTTGCATTCCGGGGAACCAGCTAAACTGATGACAAGACAGCGCTGCAACGTTGGTGTCTAGTGTTATCCAATTGTGTGTAGTGATATTTTTAAATGCATGATTGTTGCCACCCAAGGGCGTAGGTTTGGTCCGAGCTTTGGAAACCCCCCCCCCCCCCCCCCCCCCGCAAAGAAAAGCCACTCCGCTCTTTCACCAGCCACTATAGATATATAAAATGATTAAAATGTGCTACTGTCCAACTACTATCCATGATTAAAATGTGCTACTGTCCAACTTGATCTAACTATAGCCTACATAATCTGATTTTAATATGTACAGATATATAGGCTATATTTAACATTTAACATTTTTCTATTTGGTCTGTTATGAAATCATGCATTGACCCATTTAAGCACAGCTCAGTTTTAAGACACTTAAATACATGCATGCTTAGCATTTTGTGAAAAGAAATCATTAAGGCTACATTGACAAACTCTTAACCGTGAGCTGCCGGTATATTCTCTGATTCTAATAATTACAGATATCTAGGCGATGTAAGCACAGCTCAGTTTTAAGAAATGCTTAAAGCCGAAAGACCATGTTGAATTTTGCTACAATTTATTTCAAAACCGGATTACTCTGGAACAGCTAACTATACACGGGAATGCATTACACCTTTGTGTTCGGTAAGGTCTGCTGTTTATGCTGATATATGGTTTGCCATGTGTTGCGTGAAGAGTGTGTAGGCCTACGATATTCCACCGAGACAAATGGATGTGGAGATGGGCGCAGATAATAATTATTAAATCTCTTGAAGTTATTTTTCTCGCAAACTGTTGATCACAGAACATAGTGGCTAGCTCCGTTTAAAAGCTGAGAAAAGGCTCTATCACGTGACACATTAGATGAGTAGCCTACTTCTCGAGGAGTTCAACCGAGAAGAATGGGTGAATTTGGACGCACTTCATATGCCTTAGTGAAGTGAAGCTGAAACGCTGCGCCATGCTGCGCAGAAGACTGCGGCTCAGTGGTAGTTACACTGCAAAAAACTGCTTATCTAATAAAATCTAACCAAGATTATTAGTCTTATATCAAGATAAAATTAACTAGTTTGTATTGTTTTCAGTATACAGAGACTTACCTAGAGCTTTCTCGTGAAATCATTTGACTTAATTTAAGAAAAGTTTGACTTATTTTAAGACATCTCATCCTGAAAACAAGCAAATTTTTCTGCCAGTGCGTTAAGCAAATTTGTCCTAAAAACAAGCAAATTTGTCTGCCAGTGCGTTAAGTAAATTTGTCTTGATAAGACTCCTTAAAATAAGTCAAAGTCTTCCTAAATTAAGTCAAAATGATCTTTCGAGAGGGCACTAGGTAAGTCTTTTCATACTAAAAACAATACCAAATAGATGTTTTGATCTTATTATAAGATTAATAACACTTGGTTAGATTTCATTTTTTGCAGTGTATGTAACGTAAGCGTAATTTACATTTAGGCTACTGCACATTACAAGATCTGTACGAGATGATCCGCAGCATTGAAGTAAGAAATTATTTAACTCTTTGTGTAGCGCATGTGAGCGCTTTTTTCCCCATTTCAACCTGAATATTGGTGGGGACATTTCAGTCGTAATTTGACATTGGTGTGGACACGTCCTTCGGTCCCCACGCAAATCTACGCCACCCCTAGAGTTGGGCCATTACATTGTTCGTGGCCAGACCCTAATCTTTCTAGATTACCAGGGTCTGGATTTTCCAGGCTACCATTCCTAAGCATTGGTTCATGAAGCACGCTAGCTGTACCCTGTTCAGTGTTGGGGAGTAATGGAATACATGTACTGGCGTTACTTATTCAGAATACAAATTATGAGTAACTGTAGTCTGTTATAGTTACATTTTAAATAGTTGGTATTTAAAATACAGTTACATTGTTGAAATCAATGGATTACATGAAGATACTTCTGTTTCACAACTTTATTCACTCTCTAAATAAATGAAGGCAACTCCATGCATTCCCCAGAAGCCCCTGAAAGCAATCTATGATGAAATTGTTTCACATGTTTAAATCCAAGCCCTGCTGTCTTGCACTAGTCTCACATTGCACCCGTCAAAACGCAGCCAGCACGCATTATGGACGCGCCATAGACCCCGAAATGAAATTATGTTTGCACAGCTAATTAGGAGTAAAGTAAGTGCAGGTAACTCCTGTTCCTCACTGATCATAGTTGTTGATGTCTGTTCAAAGGATATATTCCCAAGTATTAATAGCTTATTTCGGCCAATCAGTTACACAGTTTGCTAATTAATAAACAAAGCCTAGTGTGTTAGACCTACAATAAAACCCATCTCTAAAATAGGCACTGCATTCTGAATTTTTCATTCTAACTTAAAATATCTTAATGGCTTTTTTTTATAATTAGATCTACATTTAAGTTTCAAAATGAATTATGCTTAGGCCTTCATTTTATTTAATCCCTGCTGAGCAGCTGCTCCTATGGGCCACCCATGTCTTGGCTCCGAGCCTATTTGTGTCAGTTAGGCCAGTCTTCAGTTTTTGTCACATAATAAAGACACTACATATTGGAGGAAGTTACAGTTTTTTTCACTAAAAGCGTTTGTCCAACCAGTTGTCACATTTTCAAAACTCTAAACACAATTACCACAGCATCGGCCTTTTGTGGCCATACCATTCACACATTTCATGTTGTTTTCACACAATATGCAGTCAGTGAACACATTTCCACAATGCTTACATTTACTTACAGTTTTTTTACAACTGTTTAAACACATTTTCAAAACTCTGTGTCTATTTTTCAAAACTCCACACACAAAACCAACAATTGCTCACACAAAATGCAAAATGCCTCAAATCTCCAGCAAAATGACAGGTCTATAGAAAAATGTTTTACTGTACATAAAGTCGACTTTTTGTAGAACATTCCTTTCAAAGTATTTGCATTGGTTCTGAAATCCTCTAGGGCCAGATTGAAAGGCTCCATACCTACTGTACATAGAGTACTAAGGCAATGACCAGATGGTTTTCCGTAGAGTAATGAGTGTTTACACATGTGAAGAGAGAGAGTGAAGCACTGGTGATTTAGTGTGGCATTTTGATTGGTTGTGTTTGAAAAATGAAATCAAGTTGCTTCCTGTTCTGTGTTGTGTGTGGTGTTTTGCAAAATGTGTTGTAGTCGATTGAAAACTGAGTCAAACACTGAGAATTAGTGTATGGTTTTGCAGATTTGGTGTGGGGTTATGATGTTTGGAAGACATGTTTAGAAAATTGTGTGACAAGCAAAGATTTAGTGTGTAAGCATTTGAAAAAAACTGTAACAGACAAGCTATCGGACAAACGTGCCATAATGGTCAAAAGCACACACGCATGCACGGATTACTGGGAAACAGTAGGGTGGAGGCCTACTAAAATTCGGAAAAAAATCAATTGAAATAACCTCAAAACAAGGGGTAGGGGTTTAGGCTTTTCTGCTTTCATCCCACCAATTGCAATCATGTTGGGCATCAGAGGCAAGGCGAACTCAAAGGTGAAGTCAAAGGTCATCAGCCACAGTGCTGCGTTACTCGCCAGCTCCACAATGGATGTGTCCCTCTGCAGGATATCAGAGGCCACCTTGTCTGCATGACTGTAAAGACGACTGCAGGCCACAGGCTCCAGTAAGGACCTCAGCAGGTTGACGGCCCTCTCCCACAAGGTCATGCGATTGCTGTAGTGTGTTAAACGCCGTGGCAGGTATGAAACAGGGTGAGGACATCTCGTGGATGTAATGTCGAGGTGACAATGGAGAGATGATTGGATGTAGATTGACGGAATGTCCAGATACGCCCCAACGATTACTCCAACAGGCCAAAACGGGTCGGTGAGGAGAGCATCAAAGTCATAGTCCCGTAAGGTCAGCATCAGCTCCTTGTTGTACAGCATGCTTTCACAGGTCCTCATGGCAACATGACTCAGCATGGTTATGGTGATCCAGTAGTTCTTTAACTTTGCCACAGCAGTGGAGACATCTGTGGTCATTAAACGGTTCAGGGATTTTTCCTGCTCCTTAGTCATATTCCCTTTGGTATAGGGCACAGGAAAGGTCAGGGTGGTGGTGTGGTCAGAAGGGCCCATGCTGAGACTGGCCTCTGGGATCACGACCACCACCTGGTGACCTCTCCTCCCCAGTTCCTCCACTAGGGTCTTCATGCCGGTCCAATGGCTGCCGTCTGCTGGTATCACTAACAGCCTCCCACCCTTAGCAGAGTCCAGGCACAGGAGGGCGATTAGCAGCCCAGGGAGGGCACTCCAGACGGACTTCAGTGCAGCAGCCATGGCTAAGTCAGATTGGCGTGCAACTGTGGCAGGTCAAGAAGACTTTCTATGCTAGGCTTCTGGGGAGAGACTCATGGTGACTCAGGATTTCCTCACTGACTCACAATCATACTTACTGTGAGGTGTGTTTACCTTTCACCAGACTGGACTGGGCGTCTTATCAGATTAATCACCAGGTAACAAGGGCACAAGAAACACGTTGGGAAAATGGAACAAAGGCTATATTGTTATTTAATTTCTACTTCTGAAAGGGGAGGGCAGTTTGGTGGATTTCTATGACTTAACGAATGCATGTATGGTTTTTATAAACTTTGACATTACTGCAATTATTATGAGACTTCAAGGCCTGTACACATCTTAAACAGACCAGACCAGCAGTCAAGAAGTGGGGTGAAGGAGTTCACAGTGACACCTGGCTGGATGGTCGAGGAGGTGAAGGAGTTCACAGTGACACCTGGCTAGATAGTCGAGGAGGTGAAGGAGTTCACAGTGACACCTGGCTAGATGGTCGAGGAGGTGAAGGAGTTCACAGTGACACCTGGCTAGATAGTCGAGGAGGTGAAGGAGTTCACAGTGACACCTGGCTAGATGGTCGAGAGCGAGAGGATGATGTAATTGGATGATGTAATGGTGGTAACAGCAAGGCCAAGTAACAGGTGGCAAGATATGAAGCCCTGTTACAACTGGAAAAAAACAGAATCTGGGAAAAACCCAGAAGAAGACAGTTGATGAGACAATGGGTTCCACCAATAGTCGTAACCCTGGTGGATGCTGATTGGCCAACAAGTGTCTTTCGAGAGTGGCGAGAGGAGAGAGCCCAAGGTTAAGGAGTATAAAAGATAGGCCGCAGCCATCTTTTAGTCAGATGTCATCGGGGGGCCCCACCTGATGACATCTCACATCACCCTATTGCTTGACACCTGGTCTGGACATCGTTTAGGCTGGACTATCACTGCAATACGGTGAATAAAGATCAACAGTCTTCAGAGATCTCCTGTCTGCATTGTCTCCTTCGGACGCCTTGTCCCAGAGTGCTAATTAATAAGTCGTTAAGTGATAAATTGTTCATTGGATTCGGAAATGGACCGTTTTTTCCACGACAGCAGCACAATGCGCTCGTCACGGAGGATGAGAATTGCGTTGGCCGCTTACGTTTTAACGCGTATCGACAATAGGACAGGCTGGTAATATTATGAGAAACCACGATTAATCTGACTCCATGAAAAATAAGAACTCGATATTGAACTAGATGTACCGCAGAGCAGTATAAAATATGACCGCCGCCCAGTCCAGCACATTTTTTCCACAAAAATAAGTTACGTTTGTCAAATTGTGTTCATTTCCTACTTTGTTCCTTTTTTTGTGTTTGTAATAGTGTTGCAGGGTGCACCGATACTACAAAAGTATCGCAATACCCTGAAATTAAAAATGGCACGATACCTAATTTTATTAGTATCGATACTTTTAAGAATGACCGTGTTCTTTTGAACTAACATGCGTGGGTGCAAGGCATGCTTTTAGTGCCTCCTCCCCTAAAACCTGTGCGTCATTTCTCCTCACACACGTATGCGCAGCTGTCGTGCCATAAACAGCGAGACATTACTGCTAGTTTAAGTGCTGTTGTAACACATAATAATATGCTAATATCAAGTTGATTTGGTCACTTGCATCTTTCAAGTTTGTGTTGCTAACCTACCTAGGCTATGTGATTTGGGGGGTTTAACGTCATTTAGAAATAGGCTACGCAACCATGGCAAACTTTTACATCTGGAGAGAGCTCCTTGCTAACTATCCCGCTAGCTCAAGTCATGTCTGTCATTCATGGAATGGTCACTAAAAATCATTAATGAACATTGCAAGACACTCTTCTATGATCCCAGAAAGATTTTCTTCGACTTGTTGATATTTTGAACATTTATTTTATCTAATGACATAGAAAACATAATGAATTGCATCCACATATCCAACAACTAGTATGCACAACTATTATTCACTAGCCTAAAACCGTGAGGCTGAAGGTTACTCTCACGTATTTCTTAAAAAAAGTGACTCAATTACACCTATACACAACCAATGTGCATTCAATTAGCCCTACACACCACATTAAAGAATATGCCTAAGTGTAATACTTTAAAAATCAATATGAAGTATACAAATTACATTTTTTTTAGCCACTGATAATTATGCAGATTAAAATATATCCAAAATATATCAAATAGAAACATATGACATAAGCCATTATTTTCTGTATGTGTTTGTGTGTGTGTGGAGAGTCCAGCAGAATCTAGGATGGCCACTGGTGTGGTGATCACACTATATTCAATATTACTGATGACATGGGTGGGGGCCCCCAAATCAAATACATTTTTTGAAAAGTATCGAAATCGCAATTGTTGACCTGGTATCGGTATCGAAACAACAATTTTGGTGTCGTGACAACACTAGTTTGTAATTGAGTGTGTGCAGTGTGTGGTTGTTTTTGTGTATTATGTGTGCTTCTGTGTGTGTTTATTGAGTGTGTGTGCCTGCATGTCAGTTAGTTTTTTTGTGTGTGTTTTTGTTTTGTTTGTGTGTGTGTTATATGTAGGTGTGTTTGTATGTGTGGGTGCATGTGTGTGAGGGTGTGTTTGTGTGTTTATGTGTTTGTGTGCGTGTTTGTGCGTGTCATGTGTGTGCGCATGTGTAGTGTGCTATTCAACCACTTTACCAATAACCTAGCCCATCTGTTACAATAATGCATACATAACTGGTTCCTTCCTTCTAAATACTGTATGGGGCTAGTGAATCACCATAATTTAACAATGTTAACAAACATCAAATGTAAAGTATACTTATGCTGAGTAAAAAGGGGTAGGCTGGGTGAGAAGGGTTAACCCTTTAGGCGCCAGAGGTTTTTTTCCGAAACGATCAATTTTGACATCTTCATTTCAAAAGGCTATATCTTAAAAGTGATAAGAGATAGAGACTTTCTGTAAATTAGAGAAATATTAAGGATGACCCAAAGTTTATGTAGAGATTAAATGTTTATATCTAATTTGCATATAATGACGTCATATGGTGGCGGCCATCTTGGATTATAAAATTTTCATGAAAAGTCGCATGTTTGAATGGTAAAATGCACCACTTCTTTCCCCCCAAAATGTCCCTCACCTTCTGTATGCTATATTGCACAATACTGAATGCTCAGGTAAATAGTAAGTAGTGAACAAACTGTGTAAATCATTACTAATAAATGGCAGAAACAAACCAAATGCATGTAGCGGTAGACTGGCCTTTTGCTGTAGAGATTTTCCATTTACTACATACAGTAGGCACTCTGATTCCATGTATGGGGCACATATATATTATTCAGATGACACACAAACACAAGTAGACAAGACCTGTTTAGTTCAAAAGCTCATTTGCCACGGCAAGGCACAGATCAGGAGTGAGATGACGAGACAAGACAAGAGACAATGTTAGTATTTTTTTTTTGTTGTTGTTTTTGTTGATGTTTTTTTGTTTTTTTTCTTAGCTGACAAAGACACACACATCACAAGGACATGAACACACAAAAAGGAACACATAGTGTACTGTATGTCCTAAATGATCAGGGAAGTAGATAGCAAATCAACCGTGTAAATCATTACTAAATGGCTGACATTTTTTTTTTATGTAGCAGGCCTTTTGCTGTAGAGATAATGACTCCCTATCCCTATCCATACAGGGCCGGCATTCCCATCATCTTGTGATAGACTATGCATGACCTAATGTGTGTGTGTGTGTGTGGGAGAGGGAGAGAGCGTGTCACCACCTCCACCATGCGAGCAGCATGGCCAGATCTGCCTCGCGCGCGCCGAGTGGAGAGAATTTGCGCAGCTCGGACTAGGCCTACTGTCATTCTCATTGCGACTCCCCACACTGCCACTACGTTCCCCCCTAACTGTCCTATGAGCACTTCGACCTCGTCTAACATACCCAGTGGCATTAGACAAAGGCTTCACCACGTTACTGTCGCCGCGATTGTGGAGAGGCACACGTTCATAAGACAGAAGCTAGCGCTATGGACATTATGCTACCTCCATTATGCTACCTCCAGCCTCGTTCGCCACACCACTAACACCCTGCTAACTTCCCGATGAACACTCCGAACCCGTGAAACATTATTCCCACCAGTGACATTGGGCAAACGATTCAACGTTTGTGCTTGGTGTAAGCTAAACTATGGAGTAAACTCTCACTTTGTCCAGCTGCATCATTGCAAGGCAGGGACGCATCTGAAGCCTCACTAAACGAATCACCGTCATTTTCTGAAGGCAGATATTCCCCTTCAGAATCAGGGTCCGCGGAATAGAAGACCCAACACTTCATTTCAGGTAAACTTTTTTGATGCCATTAGACGATAATCTAATGCAAATACTCGCTGACGACAATATCGCTCTGACAAAGTGGCTCACACGCACACTAGCTCCGGTATTTCACGCACTGATTCAATGCGCTGTAGCTAGAAAGTTTTGTTTAAAGCGTGCCCTTTTTTCGACTCGGGGATGACGTATGACATGTCTGCCATCTAGTGGAGTGGAAGTTGAACGAAATATGACACCCTATTTGACTAAATCGGACGTTTTATTCAGTACGCATCTTGTCGACTATAGTCGACTGTGGCGCCTAGAGGGTTAAAGGAGAATTCCGGTGTGATATTGACCTAAAGTGTGTTGAAACATGATAAGGGATCAGATTCCAAAAATAATTCAGTGGAAATGCATGGATTCCAGTTGCTGCTACTGGAAGAAACTGGAATCCATGCATTTCCACTGAATTATTTTTGGAATCTGATCCCTTATCATACCTGTTCATTCTTACTCGTCGCTCGACTTATCGTGACTAAATTCAAGATGGCTGCAAACGCTAAACTTCATGAAGATACTGTCTGTATAAATCGTCTTGTAAGTAAACTACCAGTGCTTTTTCAAAGTTCTCAATGTCTCGTTTAAAATGTCAGGGCCCTCGGAAGTCTACCAATGAAGTGTGGAGATACATTGAGCCTCGTAAATGGTGTAAAACAGTGATTTATTTGCATGGCTAGCCCGATGCCGAAGCACCACCATTGAAAAAGCTGTTGATAGCATCGGCTAACTAGCGCCAGATGTTGGAGTGCAGGGGACAAGCCGAGATGGGCTATGAGACATACGTTCACACTCGGTATCATGTTTCAACACACTTTAGGTCAATATCACACCGGAATTCTCCTTTAACTATGGAGTGGACCCAGGCAGATCCAGGTAACTGCTACCTGAATGTGCTACCTCCTATCTCTCCTGTCTTCCGGGGCACATGTGGTAAGTTTGGTGGTGTGGATCACAAATTGGCTGGTGTAGCCAGCGTTAGACGAATGCTCCCACAAGTAAAGTATGCTATGTTGCGTTCACCTGTGCTGTCTGGTCAAAGCATGTATAAATGCTATTATACACAGTATTGACAGGTGTGTTGACTCACCTGTGAACATAACGTTCACATTGTGGGACAGCGGCTTCTGTGCATGTGTGTGTGTGTTTGTTGGGAGTGTGTGTGTACATGTGTGTGCAGTGAAGGTAATCTTCCATTACCGTGATCAGGGTGGTTGCACGCCTCTGGCTTGGCGGTGTCCCCAGCGATCGGCAGAAAGGTTACCCCAGCCTCCAGTCCCACTGCGAAAAAGCTAAGTATCCATTGTAGCATAACAATACTGGTTAATGCAAAGTGATTCACCCTGATGAGATTGTGCCAACCACAGTTCTCTCTCTCTGTTTCTCTCTCTATTTCTTTCTTTTTGCAAATACACGTCTATTTGTGCATATCTTTTCGAGTATGTACAAACCTTTTAGAGACAATTCTACCCCCATATAAGCAGGCCTGTGATGTTTCACAAGACAGATGCAGGCAGACAGGTGTCATGATAAGCGATACTCACGAGTTCTGGGTAAGGAGGAAGGGTAGTAACCTTCGTCCCTTTAAAGTGTGTAATCTAAGGTGATCTAATCTAAGTTTACGATCTTACCTGACTATACTACTACGAAACAAGTGTGACTTTCTGACTTGTGACTTAAATGTGCTTTGGTCGTGATGTGGAAAGACAACATGATGATCACTGTTGGGTTGGCTTTTCTGATTCTGTGCATGCAGAACATAGACTGCACCTCAGACAAGTGAGCCACCGTGCTAATATTCAATGTGTTTTTTTCCCCAGAAGGCATTGATTTTGCATTAATGTAAAAGTATTGACCTTTTGTCCCTTATAGGTATGGTGTATAGGAGTTCTTCAGACTTGAATGTTGTTGTTTATGATGATGATGATGTTCTTGAGGAGTTTGACAATGTTTTATGTGGTATGACTGTTGCTTTGGTCAGTACAAATACATTCACAGCATTCCAATATAACTTTGTGGATTATATTAGAAATATGTAACCCATGTATTATTTATACCAGAGGTTTTTGTCATTTTGTGTATGGAATGGTATACTATACATGGCATTAATGTTGTGTAGCCTAAACACTGTTTTTTTTTATTGAGAACTGATAAAAAGTAGACAGCTGTGCAACACTGTTGTATTCAGCGCCCTTTGCCCTGCCTTTTGTCCTTTGTCTCATGTCATTGAAAGTTGAGTTGACTTGGTTGACAATGGTTGTCTGTGTGTGGACAAATCTTAGTTTTTCTCATGTCATATTGTATTCTATAGGCTTACACAGGATGGAATCACTTGGAATTATAACTACACCAGATACCATCCAATGTCAGAGGTGAGTGGATATTATAATCTTGAAAGCCTTTTCCACAGCTGTCTTCAAGGCTTTACACCTTTTTAACTAAGAATTGCATAGACTAGTAAGCTCAGGCACAATATTTAGAATATATTTTTATTCCATTCCTGCAGAAATAAGGGAAGTCAAATTTCTCAAAATTACCTATTACACATACATGTGATATAGACAACCCAAGCACTGGCATCAATATGCTTCCAAAGATGCCTTGAGTTAGGCCGTGTCCATGTTACTGGGTATTTTAAATAACAGATTTTTTCTCCTTGGCATTGCAAAATAACTACATCCACACGGATACATAGAAACAGCCGTTGAAGGCTGTCAAGAACACGTCAACCAAACAGAAAAGGGAAAACATCACATCACAATCCAAAATCTCTGTTTTCAAAATGCATAAATAAATATCAGTTTTTAAAAATGCCCAGCTACATGTGGACATGGCCTTAGTCATAGATGTTCTATTGGTCACCCCCACAAGTCATGAGAAAGTTGTGAAGTTAAAGGTGCAGTCAGCGATTGCGCATAATGTCGCAACTTGTTTATGTTTATATTTAAATTTCTTAGCGGACTCTTTTGTCCAAAACTTACATTATAATTTAATCAACTCCCAAACAAAACCCACCAGGGAGGTAGCTCACCCCTCCCTTCAATATTCCTATAGAAACTCTACAAGTTTTCAGAGCTTGGGCTGCCTACAGCGACCATTTTTTTTTACTGTATACTCATGGGATGGCAAGGTAGCAGATTGTGAGAAGATTTCCGCGGAATGTGATAAAAAATGCTATGGGCTTGAAAAAAATGCTATGGGCTCGAAACTGCGTACAATCGCTGACCTCACCTTTAAAATCCCCCCCTCTTCGTCCCCTCAGATCTCTGATTGGATGGAACGTGTGGCGTCAGAGAATCCAGAGCTGGTGTCCTCCTCTGTGTACGGAGAGACCTTTGAGGGCAGGAACATCACATTCCTCAAGGTAAGATGTTTGTTCCTGTTCCAGACATTCCTCCTGTGTCTGATTAATTTCCCCTCATGGTTTCCATCTCGGCTTGGGATATTCCCAGTATTCAGAGGTGTAAAATCAAAGTCCTGTTAGACAAGCACCCCCACTTGGCGGCCATCTTGCAATCCACTTTGGGCAGTTATCGGGCAGTTATTTTCCTTTTCAAGTGAATGGAGAGGCGTACAGAAAGGGGCAGGATATATGTAGGCTACAGTAGACCAGGGGGTCCCAAATGTTTCCACGGCAAGGCCCCCCAAATACCACTAGGTTCTGGCTAAGGTCCCCCACCTTTTGTAAGATGTCTTATTAAACCAATCGGCAATACTATGGCAAATGTAAAAAATAAATTAAGCTCATCCTCTATCCATTTAGCCACACGTACTTCAGCTTGATGAAAGCTGTCACTACACTGTTATTCACATTTAGCCACGGCCCCGTTTAAACTCACTCCCGCACAACAAGACCAATCAAGTCCATTTGCCTCAGTGTATTCATCCAAAACTTGAAAAATATCTCTCCCTTTGGCTATACTTTCAAAAAGGTGTCAATTTTAGCAGAACTAGCCAGTTAAGGGACTGTTTACCTAAATTTACCTTTGGTTTACTTTTAGTTTACCGTATAGCCTAACTTTAAACAGTGTGCATGCTTAACATAGTACAGCACTTGTGCTTCATTCATCCACACATCCAGCTCCTAACGTTTTGACAAGCATTTCTACCAATTGACCTTGTTCCTGCCCATCTCTAGGCCAACTTGGAGTGAATATACAAACTGGGGAAATTCTTTGTCTACTCGTAGCTGAGTAGCCTGATGGTAGGCAGGTGTGCACATAGACATACGGCCGAACACTGCAAGTGTCAATGAATCATGCTCTCACAACAACCACGCCGTTAACATCACTCTAAGTTCGCATTCAAGAAAGCAAAACGATGATTTGAAGACATCTGTTTTGCTGGAAGGGCAAGGGGGGTAACAACAGGACAACACAGAGATAACATAAGAGACCTCGAGCAGATCCACGACTCAAGGGCCTGACCCATCTGCCTAGGGTCAAATACAGGACAGTAAGGTCTGTATACATGACAAATGCATATGATAGTCAGGTGTAGAGAATAGGACATGGTGTTTAAAGCCACCTGAGGTGAAAGTTACAAGAGGTGGGATGATTACATATCCGGTATGATAATGCATTAATCCTAATTTAGTGACAGAAAGTTCAAATAGTCCAGCATTGGAATTGCAGGGGAAAAGGAGTTGTCAAGGGTCATGTGGTGGGTCGGCAGTACGGGCCAGGAATCCGGGCAGAGTCGTCATAGGCAGGTGGTGGGTCGCTAGGCTGTACGGGCCAGGAATCCAGGAAGGGGGACAGTAATAGGGCAGTCAAAAGGATGGGACTTCAGGTGAGAGAGGTGAGAGGAGGGCCAAGCACACGGATGGCTGATGACTGGTGATGATATACCTCACAAGTGAGGTAAGGGGGGAAAAAAAGAGATATAGAGTGGGTTAGTATTACTGAAAATCAAAATGGTTAATGTCAATAAGTAATCAGTGGTACTATATATTGTTACAGTATATCATAGTGAGAATATGCAAGAGAGGGAGAGTTTAGAGAGAGAGAGAAGGGGAGGGGGGGGGGGGGGGGGGGGGGGTTGTACGGCGTGGCACATGAAAAGTCCATGACAGCACTATGCTATAGCAGACATCCCAACTTGCAAAAAGTAATTTCAGGGAGGCATCACGAAGCCCCCCCCCCCCCCCCCCCCAAAAAAAAAAAAAAATACTGACAATAATGTCAGTACAACAAATAAGGAAGGCCTATAGATAGAAATTGTGAAAATAAAATATGTAGATTTTGGTAGTTTGGTCTTTTCATGTAGCCTTGGCAACTAGCCATCTAGTAGGCTATAGGCCTGAATAATATGCACATGAATTGACACTTGTTAAACTCACCTCAACATGTCTTTTGCAATCATTTAACCAGCTGTGGGCAATGCTAAAGTCACTGTTTACAAACAGTGCAGCGTGCAAGACTAGGTCCATCATTATGTTTTACTCTTATGAGACAAGGGTAGCCTACACTTTGAAATGGGTCTTACATTTTCCTTTTTTTGAGGCACTTACTCTACCATGACACTCCTGTTTCTACTGAACTGATTAATTAAGTTCGGGAGAAAAGACATAAAAGCCCGCCTATACTGAAAACTGATTGGTTGATTTAGCGAAACAGGCCAATCAGGATGCTCTCTGTCTTTGATGCGCTCAGACACACACGCACCACCTCTCTCTCTCTCTCTCTCCCCTCGTGTGCGCGCTACACTCAGATGCATACCCGGTCTCGCATGCGCGCTCTTGATCTATCACTCTAGATTCCGGGAGATTTTATCTAATTTGCGGGCGTCAGGGAGCCGCTATCAATATGCGGGAGACTCCCGGAACTTCCGGGAGACTTGGGATGTCTGCTATAGCAGCATAACTAAGGCATGGTGAGGGGTAGTCGACACCAGCGCAGGTATGATCAGTGACCACCATCGCACACGTGACTGGGGTGCCAGTCACACGTGGACTCAGCAGGGTGGTCCATTCCAAAAATCCCTGAGGTGGGTGAAGTTCCACACCCCAACATACCTAACATAAATACACCGTAAATATGTGGCAGGACTTTTACTACTTAATGGTAAATAGGCTTGGTTGTTAATTGGCCGCTCTGGGAAATCCCCTGACTGTAGCACTAAGAGTTTAACATCTCTCATGTGTATCTGAAATTGAAAGTATAATGCTTGCTGTGTCAGATTGGCCTAGGCTCAGAGGGAAGGGAGAAGAAAGCCATCTGGATGGACTGTGGCATCCACGCTAGAGAGTGGATCGCTCCTGCCTTCTGCCAGTGGTTTGTTAAAGAGGTAAAACATCGCTACAATGTGGAGATCCTAAGGGAAATTAACAAAAAATGTATTTCTAGATATTCAAAAATACACAAAAAAAGTTGAAGTGTCTGGCGTGAACCAGCAATTTTTGGCCCTATTTATAATGTCAGTGCAGCTGTTTCTTTTTCTTCCAAAGCCAAGACAGAGTTTTCTTTTTTGACATGTTCAGATCTTACAACGGTACCAGACAGATGAGAAGCTGAATGAGATGCTGAAGAACATGGACTTCTACGTGACTCCTGTTCTGAACATTGATGGCTACATGTTCAGCTGGTTTAATGAGAGTGTGAGTGTGAATTCATCATTTTTATGTTCACATTGTGTTTTCACCATTCTCTGTTATATACTGTATGTTTTAGTCCAAACCAGCAATGACTGGAAGGTAAAGTTTTGGGCCCTGTAACTTGAAGCACCTGTTGGCTGCTCGAAGACCATACGTATATCGTAAGCCTACTGTAAACAAAAATACACTTGTAAAATGATTTGTAAGTCTACGTGTAACATAACTCAAGACATAACTGCTTTAGAATACACATAACGTAGCAGCACTATGCTAGCCTAGAAATCTAGACACACCCTAGCGGCAGCAAATTACATTTGCTGCCAGGGCTAGTCTAGCAACTCTCCGTTGGCTTGTGAGCTCGAAAAATTAAACTTCTATCAGGCCAATCAAATCGTGTATAGAGTCGTTAGGTGGGCTTAACATAATGATTGATGGCAGAGTTGCAACAAAAGATTCTAGAATTCTTTGGTTGCAACGGTTTGGCTTGAATTCCCTGCTACTTGAAAACAAAGAAGATGGATGTTGCTGTTGGTGAACAATGTGACACGAGTTAAGCTTTTTTTAAGTTGGCAAAAGTTTGAACTAGCCAACTAGCTCCGCTGGTGGGAAACGCATGGGACTCTTAATGCTGTCCTATTGCGTGCAGAGGGAATTTGAAAGACAACCGATTATCCCGCCCCTCGGACTGAGCACTGCAAACGGTGAGTGCCTAGACCCTACATTTTAATGTGGGTCTGGCTCGTCAGGCTAGCACTATGCATGTTCTGGTTTAAAACTGTTAGCTCTGTACAGGCATTCAAAACCTTCCTTTCCCTTTGCTGCTGCTAGAAACTTGCTAACATGCGAGAGAGAGAGAGAGAGAGAGAGAGAGAGAGAGAGAGAGAGAGATAATAATCTCTAATCAGGAAAATAGGATTTTTTTTTATGTTCCTACCCAAAAAACAGAACTGAATGCTGCATGCATATCCGGATGCCTTTGAAAGGGTATTTGACTGTTCATTAGACTCGACTGTGGAGGAAGTCCAGGTCAATTCCACCAGAGGGCTGTTGGTGCCATGGCGTGGATCTCAACAGGAACTTCAATGCATACTGGGGCAGTGAGTTTCAGCATGACTTAGAGAGAAAAGGACACCCCCATATGCCCATTCTGCCATTACATTAAAACAATTCTGCCAGAAATGCACTGATTAGAAGTTCTCTTTTCATACAATGCGTTTATGTCATTATGTCAGAGAATGTTGTCCATCATTCGTCTCCATGGTTTAAAAAAAATGCCCCATGTAGGGACTAGAGACAGTGTACTGACTAATCTCGTAAATAGGTTCAACAGGAATAACGGACAAACAAAATGACTGCATTTTTATTTTAAGTTAAGCTGTCCATGGTGACACTTTACAAAAAGGGTACACAATTTAGCAATAGTTAAGTATAAGTTAAGCATTAACAAACACGTAATTCATCATTATTAAGTATGTTTTCAGCATTACTTAAGGATTGACAATGCACACATTAGGAATTCATAATTTATAACAATGTAAAACACACTGATACCCAGGGCACCTGCAAGAATGAATGCTATGGTATGCACACCTATCTACAGACACCTGCAGCAGTCCCGGCGGCATGGGGGGGCTTTGGGGGGCCAGGCCCGTCCTGGAAGTCATCCGTGCCTGCCCTGAACGAGCTTGGCTGCTCCAACCAACCCCAATCCCATAGATTGATTTTGAACACTTATTAAATGTAGGCCTAGCCTATACGTTTGTCAATCTAGCAAGTAGCAAATAAAACTGGTAAAATCTGTATTATTCCGTAGCTAATCAATCAGGAACATTAGGTAAGCCCATCACCTAAATGGAGAGGAGGTTACGTGGCGCAGTCTACTTCACTTCTGCACTAACCCCTGTCATCCGATGACAAATACAGCTTATCGGCTCGCAGGTAGGCTATATCTCATATCGTAGTTAGTAGAAGTATGCCTAGTAGTTTCTGGGTTTGTTTGATAGCGTTAACCTTTACAGTTTTTTTCTTCTGACCTAGTCGGAGAACAGGGAGCTTACCACTCCAGGGCCGAAGTTATCCGTAACTTCGGGGCTAACTCCCTAACACTCTATCTGAAAGTGGTTAGCAAATGAACGAGGATTTTGGTTTTATCTGCGGATTTATTTTTGCATTATTTTGAATATGACTAGCTCCAGTCTCAACAGCACGTCTACTTTTTCCACACGCATCTCAGTTCTAACACACATAGGCCTATCCCCTCTCGCTTTCTCTCTCTCCATCCCTGCGCACAGGGCTCTCTTAAAGGAGCTGCACCATTTTACAACAATTGCATCTACATTTTCATATTGGAATGTTTTGTCAAGTGTAAGCTTAAACTACCGTGATCAATTTAAGTTCCAGTCCCCCCCCTGGAAAGGTGTAATGCCCGTCCGTGAATTTGTGTCTGCCGCCGGGTCTGACCTGCAGGCACGTCCGCTGATAACACCTACTAAATAATGTGGAAAAGCACATTTGTTAATCCTTAAGTAATGTTGAAAACATACTTAATAATGATGAATTAAGTGTTTGTTAATGCTTAACTAATACTTCACTAATGCAAAAATGTTGTACCCCTATTGTAAAGTGTCATTCTAAATGTGAATATCCATCCCTGTGTTGCTTCCCCGTGCCCCAGCTGTGGGGGTGTCCAGAGACTGCTGTCAGAACACGTACTGTGGTTCTGGACCCGTGTCGGAGAAAGAGGCCGAGGCTGTGACGCAGTTTGTGGGCAGCAGGGTGGACCAGATCCTCTGCTTCCTCACCATCCACTCTGCAGGGCAGCTGCTGCTTATGCCTTATGGACACCCACAAATCTCAGCACCCAACTATGATGAGCTGGTGAGACAACAACACACACATACACACACACCCACATATACCCCCCCCCCCCCCCCCCACCAACTTAACCGGACAGTTGGAACTCCGAACCTAGCCAGCTCTTACACTTCTCCCCTCCTAGCATTTTGCACGGACATTATGCAAATGAGCTCATGTCTCAACGAAGTGAAGAACATGCAGAGATTTTGTTCATGTGCGTGTTCAACCACGTTCAACCTGTTCAACCCCACAGAGATTCTGTTCATGAGCGTCGATGTCGTTCACACATACTGTAATGTCCACATAATGTCCACATGTAAGCATCATATCTAATGCATAGTGCGGAGGACATGTCTGAAAACACAAACATGCACACACACACACACACACATGCACACACACATACACATGCACATACAGTACACAGACATACACACACACACACACATGCACATATACAGACATACACTCACATATACACTATAGTGTAAGTGCAGTGTGTGCACACACACACACACACACACTCACACACACACATGCCCACACACAGACATACACTCACATATACACTATAGTGTAAGTGCAGTGTGTGTGCTTCCTCCACAGAAGGCTGTGGGTCAGGCTGCTGCTGCAGCCATGAAGGCCGTACACGGGATGGTCTACCGAGTGGGAACCTCTCCTGAGATACTCTGTAAGGGACTGGCCTCATGTCTGTCTGTTGGTCAAACTGTCTGAATTCATGTCTGACTGTAATTGTGTATGTTAAGCATGTTTTCAATCTGACTATGTGTTACTCTATGTCTGTCTGTGTGTGTGTCTCTGTCTCCATGTTGTTTGTCTGTCTGTCTATTAAAATATAATTTTTTGATTGTCTCTCTATCTGTCAATCTTTTGTACAACTATTCACTCTACATCTATCTATGATCTCCTATATCCCTGTGTGTGTGTGTGTGTGTGTGTGTGTGTGTGTGTGTGTGTGTGTGTGTGTGTGTGAGAAAGCCCACAGCATTCACCACATCTCTCCCTACCACCTCCTCCTCTGTCCTGGTCTCCAGACGCTGTCTGTCTGTATCCTCCCTGCCTGTCTATCTGCCTGTCTGCCTGCCTGTCTGTCTGTCTGTCTGTCTGTCTGCGTGTCTGCTTGCCCATGCTGTTGTCTGTGCGTCTGTCTATCTCTGTGTGTATCTCTCTGTCTGTCTGTCTGTGTGCCTCTCTGTCTGTCTGTCTGTGTGCCTCTCTGTCTGTCTCTGTGTTTATCTCTCTGTCTGTCTGTCTGTCTGTCTGTCTATCATAATGCCTGTCTATCTGTCTGTGTGTCTTAATGCCGACTGTCTGTCTGTCTATCATAATGCCTGTCTGTCTCTCTGTCTGTCTTAATGGCTGTCTGTCTGTGTGTCTGTCTATCATAATGTCTGTCTGTCTCCTTTTTGTCTGTCTGTGTGTCTATCTATCATAATGCCTCTCTGTCCATCTGTCCATTGTAATGCCTTAATGTTTTTCTCCTCCCTTCTCCTGGTGTCCAGACGCTAACTCGGGTTCCTCGCGCGACTGGGCTCGTCTGATAGGGATCCCCTTCTCCTACACCTTTGAGCTGAGGGACACGGGCGAGTTCGGCCACCTCCTCCCCGAGAACCAGATCCAGCCGGCCTGCGAGGAGGCCTTTGAGGGAGCCCGCACCATCATCACCTACGTCCACGACAAGGCCTTCCACAACCGCACTGAGATCGGAGCCGTCGGTGCAACCAGGGCCTTCTGGGCCACCGTACTGGCATCCTGCCTTGCCACCATGTACCTGTTATGAGGGAAACACAAAGATGGGAACAGCCTGGGTGCAGATGAAGAGATGTACTGTGTATTATACAGATAGCTGGACTGACTGATCAGATAGCGATGATGCTGTTTGACTGACCACTGTCTCTGTGTTTTGCCTGTACTGTCTCTCTCCATTCATACATTAAATAAGTATGAACAAATGCTGGGAGATGTTATGGATGAGATTATAACGTGGTGCATATGCTAAATAAAATTGTAAAACATTTCATTCACATTCTGATCCTGATTGGATTGTTTTAACCTTAAAAGAATTGTAAGAATTGTATAGTATTTCAGGACATACAATGCAATTGTAAATACTATAAGACTACTATATAGGCCTTAATGTCATAGATGTATCATACCATATATAACTACTAGAAATCCTATAATTATTTTTTTGCAAGAGAAAGTGGGAACACAATAATCATTATATTTGTTATTTTTCTTATCAACAAAATGTTCCATTGTCAACAAATATGGATGAAAGTATAATAGATCCCAGCCCAACAGCACCTCTCAGTGGACAGCCTGAGGAACCATTCGTCTCTACGAGACCGTCTTGTAGTGTTGCCAACAACAACGTGGTTATTGCCATGATTAGGGACGTGTTCATTTTAGGGGGCAGGGGCTTAAGGGGTAAAAGAGGGCACTTGTCATAATTGTGGATGGGTAATTAATGTGGCAGGAAGGATGGCGGCAGAACGCACATCAACAAAGTCTAAAAGTCTAATCTCCCAACCTCATTTAGCCTAGTTTTAATATTTTATTTTTTTTACAGGAAGCTGTGTGCATACAAGAATATACATTTCCTATTTTAGCACCCCGGAAAAAGGGGTACTTTTCCTCTCCTGGAAAAAGAGGCAGGGCCTCAGTTCCCCTTTGATGTCTGTGTACACGTGCCTGATTGTGGTAATCTTAGACAGCGGGGGAATACTATACTTTAAGTGCGTTGTTAGTTCTACAGGTGGACTTTTGGGATATAGTTGTGAATGTATGTATTCATAGAGAGTGGCTAACAATAAGGTGTTTGTGTGGACTTAAGTCTGTAGCACAAGAAGAGGAATTCCCAACAAGCAAGATTAGGATACTCTTGTGCAAAGTTGGTCGAAGTTGGAGACTACCACGCAAGGAATAAACTACTTTGTGTTGTGACCCCACGTGTATTGACGTGCGTAACATTACCTGCACTTTCGTATCGATGTGGGGAAACCGTCGTCTGACTTTAGCTGGGCTGGAATTTCTGTTTCTGTTCTTGCAAAATGTAGAATGAATGCATATCAGATAAGTGAGTTGGCTTGCACATTGTTGATGTTTTTATTGTTATAGTATGTACCGATTTTGAATGCATTTATTTCATATTTCTACCATTACAAAAGTAACTGTACTTCTTCAAGTGTCAAAACGGCATCATTTTTTGATTGTCTCTCTATCTGTCAATCTGTTGTACAACTATTCACTCTACATCTATCTATGATCTCCTATATCCCTGTGTGTGTCTGTGTGTGTGTGTCTGTGTGTGTGTGAGAATTGACCACATCACAGCATTCACCACATCTCTCCCCACCACCTCCTCCTCCTCTGTCCTGGTCTCCAGATGCTGTCTGTCTATCATAATGCCTGTCTGTCTATCATAATGCCTGCCTGTCTCTCTGTCTGTCTTAATGGCTGTCTGTCTCCTCTTTGTCTGTCTGTCTGTCTATCGTAATGCCTCTCTGTCCATCTGTCCATTGTAATGCCTTAATGTTTTTCTCCTCCCTTCTCCTGGTGTCCAGACGCTAACTCGGGTTCCTCGCGCGACTGGGCTCGTCTGATAGGGATCCCCTTCTCCTACACCTTTGAGCTGAGGGACACGGGCGAGTTCGGCCACCTCCTCCCCGAGGACCAGATCCAGCCGGCCTGTGAGGAGGCCTTTGAGGGAGTCCGCACCATCATCACCTACGTCCACGACAAGGCCTTCCACAACCGCACCCTGACAGAAGGGTCAAGAGGAGGAAAGAGAGGAGGGAAGATGAGGGGAAGTAGATAAGTACAGAGGAAATGCAAGACAAAGACAGAAGTATAACATATATTTGGAGGCAGATATGAGCAAATGCAATAAGTTCACTCATATGAATATTTTGTTATTCAGACCATATGATCTGATGGGAAATATGAAAAATATGGAATAAAGCAAACATTGAAATATTGCCAGAACAAAATTAAGATTTAATAGATCAAATGCTGTGTCCATTGTACTACTGATCTGAAATGGTATCTGTGGGAAATCAAACTGCTCCTGAGGTCTCTGACAATGAATGGGTTCTCATGTGATTTACGTCCTCCTAGATATGCATGTGTTGTACATCATTGTCCTCAACAGAATCCTTAGCTTTCAATGAGCTCATGTTTATTACAACTGACTGAATCAGACATGAACAACCCAGTCAAATAGACTAAAGATGTGTAAACATCAGGACCTCAGCATGTGCCTAGCTCTCATCTCCCAAGATGTGGAATCACTCTGTCACTAGGGGGCGCTGTTGTCCCTTTCAATGTCAAGCTGAATACAGATTCATCAAAGTGGTTTGTTAGTCATGTTGGCACTGCAAAAAGAAAACACAACAATTGCCTTCAGGTGTCATTGTGATCCTACTCAGCACGACACAATGCCCTCAGTCACAAAGTAATTTCAGACCACAATACAAGGGGCAGGGCACTTCAGTCTGGTTATATGTAATTCTCTACTGGAAGACATTTATGTTATGAGGTTAAGTTGTTGGCTGTGTTCCAGTAATTTGCCTATGACCATTTTTTTCTCAATTTGAACCTCATACCTTTAGAGTTACTTAGGTTTACATTACAGAGAGAGAGAGAGATTTTTTTCCATTCCATTGTGGATTAGCCATAGAATTTTAGAACTTTGATATGGTGGTATTATGATAATGTATTTTGGCATACAAATTTGAAAAACACATTGATGTTGTTGCAGTAATTTGGTCATTTGGAAAACAGGTCACGGCACCGACAGTTCTACAAGTGCAACTGCTTCCGCAATAACCACGAGCAGGAGTTAGTCATGTTCTGACAGCATTGGTCTTCCAGAACAATCCATGCATACTAACCATGAGGGGCTTTGTTCTTGGTGTCAAGGGTTGCTATGCGCTGCAAACATTCCTACTTTCTCACACAGGCATGTAGCTGAGGTGTCAGCTTAGTGGTGCTGCTGAGTAAGGCTAAAAACAAAAAAATGTCCACATTTTTGCAAAATGTCCAAATTGATCATTAAGACTTGCGGTGTGTGAATGTAGAGAGCTATGAGGTAAGGACTCAGGCAGATATGAGGTGTCAGCTTAATGATGCTGCGTAAGTCAGTTATGAGGTGAGGACTCAGTATGAGGTTGTGCTGAGTGAGTCAGTTATGAGGTGAGGAATTAGTGTGCTGAGTAAGTCAGTTATGAGGTGAGGACCCACAGATTCAAGGATTCACATGAACTGCTTCATTTGTTTCTAAAACAAACAAACCATATATCACACATCCATATCTTGCCCTCATGCTGTTTTTCCTCATTCTTTCTGAAATCAGGAGAAACACTTGCACATGACAATCCTCTTCCTTTCTTTTTCCCATGAAGTTACATTGCAGCTTTAAGTCTTGATCTTTTTAGCACTACCATGGATTTCTCCCATTGTTTTTCCTCAATCTAAATTTACTGTAGTAAGTATAAGTATATATACTCTTTTGATCCCGTGAGGGAAATTGTGTCTCTGCATTTATCCCAATCCGTGAATTAGTGAAACACACTCAGCACACAGTGAACACACAGTGAGGTGAACACACACTAATCCCGGCACAGTGAGCTGCCTGCAACAGCGGCGCTCGGGGAGCAGTGAGGGGTTAGGTGCCTTGCTCAAGTGCACTTCAGCCGTGCTTACTGGTCGGGTTCGAACCAGCAATCCTCCGGTTACAAGTCCGAAGCGCTAACCAGTAGGCCACGGCTGCCTCTGTAGTTTGTACTTTCAAGGTACAAAATGCACCTTTAATGTATTTATCTTTCCACTAGGGGGACCTCTTGCACTATGTAAATGTATCTGGTCTCTCTCCCCTGTACTGACTTGTCTCTCTCTCTCTCTCTCTCTCTCTCTCTCTCTCTCTCTCTCTCTCTCTCTCTCTCTCTCTCTCTCTCTCTCTCTCTCTCTCTCTCTCTCTCTCTCTCTCGAGTGTGTCTGGGTGTGGTCCTCAGACGGAGGCTTTGTTTATGGCCTTGTTCCTGAGTCTGAGGTCAAAGTCTCATCCCGACCCACGTATCACTGGGCCCGCTGTGTGTCCTGTCTGGCCGGTACTCTTATGACCTGCCTGATGGGGGTCAACTGTGGACACACCTCAGCGGAGCTACAGTACCCACACAGCCTACCGTGCTCCAAATCTGTACTGGGTGTCAGACCAGGAGAGGGTTCTATAAAAAGGTTCTGACCAGGAGAAGGTTCTAAAATAAAATGGATTCATCGAAGACACCCTGAGTTACTGTAAACAAATCCAAGTGGTGTCATGGCAACCCAATTAAAGGCCTGAGTGATTGGGACACTGGTATTCCTGGTGTGGAATTCAATTAGCGGCCATCGTTAGTGTCACAGTTCTTAAGCTGGCTGTAATGATGGATATTTATGATGGATGGGGAAATATCATTGTGTTTGTTTGTACTCCAATATAAAGTCATTTAGTGTTCTTATAGGCACCTGACTACTGGTACAACCCTTGTTTAACTCATTGTTTTTTTTATATATATTTTATTCTTTTTTATTTCTTCTCCCTCCCTTTTTCTGATTCTTTCTTAGCAGTCTACTAAACGCTCTGAAAATATGCTTAAGTGACTGTGGAGATTGTCAGTGCAGCAGCATCTGTGTGTGTGTGTGTGTGTGTGTGTGTGTGTGTGTGTGTGTAGACTGCTGTGATTTATAACTGTGTGTTGTCTGCATAATGACCTCTCGGAGTCGCCCCTTCTCTGTCACCCACTCCCATGATCCCACGATCCCACAAAACCTGCTCAATACAGATGATCGGCCCCTGACTGATGAGCGTAATCAATACCCCCCTCCGCTCTGGCTGGCTGATCGGGGGCCGTGTGGGCAGCGCCCAGGGCCGATCAATGATGTGGTCATCATGCAGAGCTGGTGGCTGAGACTGCGTCAGTGCAGCCACACACAGACGTCTGTCTTAGGCTAATTTCTGGAACGTTCCTAAGGGTGGAGGAAACGCACTGTAAAACGCTTCGCTCAGTTGGACACACAAAGGCTGGGAGCTACCGATGTTTTATAGGCTATTAGTGGATTAGTAGTAGCATATACTCACATGGCTGATCCTCACTCAAACAGCTCCTTTCAACTTCTTTACCTTCTCTGATTGTAGACTGCAAATTTATTTGGAGGAATATAGGAATTTTAACAGGTTTATCAAGTGACTGTGTTATCAGATTTATGAACGTTTTTCCTGAATCTTTTGGAGGGCTCCTCAGAACCAGGTGGGAAGCTACTGGTAGCTGGCGAGCTACCTGTTGGAGACTCCTGATATAAGCTATGTTGTACGCGCCCACTCAGGGTGTTCTGTTATAGTGGGATATATGACATGAATGAACTGGAATGCCTTTCATTTAGCTTCCATTTGAAGGTTCTGTTACAGAATTACCAGGTCGACATTCCATAGAATAACCAACCAAACCAACATGTTTTTGGTATTTTTGTATCTCAGTCAATGCATTATTGCAAATCACCACACAGCATGGTCTCAACACACTCTTCAAAAATAACAACCAATCAAACAATCTAATTTTAAATAGTGTGTATACCTCTCTCCACGCTAACTAATGATGGGAGAGGTTTACTTCCATTTAGTCGGGACGATTGGTCCTGTTTTTCCCACTTTGGAGGATGTGTTATTAATTTAATAAATGTGATAAATTACTGGAGCTCTGAGCTCCACCAAGGAGGTCTCAGGGAAAAGGGGGAGGAGAGAGAGATGGTAAAAATCTGTCAGATACACTAATTAAATTTCTCTCCTCCATTTCCGCCCTGAGTGTTGGGTAAGATCTTAATTAGGGGAAATGGATAAAACAGAGGAAGAAAGAGAGAGGGTGACAATGTGAGGTGTAGAAAAAGAAAACTCTCCAGCCCTAACAAGACCCATCGGGTCCACATTTGTAATCAGGCTCTGTGTGTGTGCATTTGTGTGTGTGTGTGTGTGTGTTTGTGTGAATGGTATTCCTTTTAAATGTACTTGAATGTGTTTCAAAACCTTTGAACCTTTGAATAGTTTAGCAGAAAGTCATTACAACAGAAACAGCACCCAAAGTTTTCTTTTTGCTTTCCACCTGTCAGGAGGAACATCTACTGTACATTACACTACAAACCTCTACATTACAACATTCTGCATCCTGGCTGTCAAGGACACACACACACAACTGAAAGGCCTGTGTGTACTGGTTTGCATGCTGAGATACCACCAATCATTCCTATTTAAGTATAAGTATATACTGTATACTTTTTTGATTTAACCCAATCTGCATTTAACCCAATCGGTGAATTAGTGAAACACAAACAGCACACAGTGAACACAGTGAGGTGAAGCACACACTAATCCCAGCGCAGTGAGCTGCCTGCTACAACGGCGGCGCTCGGGCAGCAGTGAGGGGTTAGGTGCCTTGCTTAAGGGCACTTCAGCCGCGGCCCACTGGTCGGTTACAAGTCCAGGTTACAAGTCCAGAGTGCTAAGCAGTGGGCCACGGCTGCCCCAATTAATCACAACATTTAATCACATTTAAATGTTCCCCCATTTAATCACAACATTTTGAACACCTGCTAATACGAACACCAACCATCTCTCTGCCCATGTGGCCGCTGTTCATCACTCTTTTCTGTGACTTCAGACTTGGCACCACTGGCTCATACATGTTGATGAACTGCATCTAACTGTTATAGACATTATGGCCAGTCACTCAGTGAAGGGCCACAGAACTCCCCTGCTCTGTCTGACTGGTTGATGATTAGTCATGTCTGATTGTCAGTAAAGACAGGATCTCTTGGATCCTCACAGCCCTCTGCTCTCCCTCTCTTTGACCCATTCTGCTGCTTTCTGACAAATTGCCAGAGTTGAACGTTTTATCTCTCTCTTTCTCTCTCGCTCTCTCTGTATCTTTTACTCTCTTTCATCCTCTCTCTCTCTCTCTCTTTCATTCCCTCTCCTTCTCTGTCTTTCTCTCCTTCCTGCAACTCCTGTTTTCCTGAACCCAGAGAGGCGTTTCTGTTGGCCAGCGATTTACAGCCAAGTCTGATCGTGGCGTGGCTCGGTGGTAAATCAGTTGTGGTCAGCGTCGGGGTCTGTGTTGTTGGCGGCGGCGGCGGTGGCCGTGATGGCGTCAGGTCTGGGCCTCTCTCCCAACTCTCCCGCTGTGTGGCTCTCTCTGTGGCTACTTACTGTCAGAGCTCCGGCTGAAATATCTTCGTCCAAATATTTCCCTTGGCAGCAGTCCCTTGAAAAAAAAAAAGATCTTTCACCCAAGTGCTTCTTAATGAGCGAGAAATCAGCTCAGGTGCTGACTAATTCACCCTCTTTGGCTTTTATAGTCATCTTTCTTCTCACTTCTTGTCTTTTCTTTTCTTTTAGTGAGGCCAGGAAGGAGTCCTGCTGAGTCTCTCTCTCTCTGTGTGTGTGTGTGTGTGTGTGTGTGCAGACCCTTTGATGGTGATACACAGTTCCTGTTTTTAATCAAACAAGAAGGAGGGAGAAGTGTTCTCATCATGTCTGTGTGCACATGGCTGGTCTGGTTTTGTGATTCTGGGGCCAGTTCAAATAGCTTTGCTTAAACAACCTCTGCTTTGATACAGACAGCGTAAAGAGATCTTATCTAAGTTCCTCAATCACATAGAAGGGAATGTTCTCTGGTTACTAACTGCTCAACCCTTAATGTTGATTTCTGAGACATATCAGAAGGCAGTCTGAATTTGACTCTACGTAGCACATGTGCAAGTGTTTATACAATACACACATTATACATGGAGAATATATTTTATTTCTTGTTGTCTGATCAATGTAAAATGTATTATAATTTATGATACCACGGTGATAGACATTATCATCATCATCATCAACATCAACTTTTTTTATCTTATGTTATGTTGTACAGTATGTACAGTATGTACAGTAAATCGACATTACTCGTCTTGCCACAAGATGGTAATATTCTCTCTATCTCTCTCTCTCTCTGTCTCTCTCTCTCTCGCTCCTCCTCCTCCTCTTCTTCTGTTTGTTTTTTCTTGTCTCTCTGCTGACTGCTGCCGGGCTCTTCAGGACAGATCCAAAACTCCGCCAACCGAGCTCATTCATCTAGTTCATCATCCAGCTAAACTCCAAAGCCCATAATGACCAGCCTGTGAGGAGATATGTTCCACTGGAGAAGCTCACCACTGACTTCCCATTGGAGAACGAGGCCAGACTGGAACTCCCCTGAATGTTCCGGAACTGATTTATCTGCGGTTCCATTCTGGCTGGTCTAGACTAGAGCCTCATAGATAGATATCTCTCTACAGGACTGTGGCCTAGACAGGCTTACATGAGAATGTTCCGATGTCAGAACTGAGTGTGTCCATACACACATGGACAGACATACAACGCACGTGTTCTTTTAGCTGACTAGTGGAAGCATTTGGAATTGATCACATTTTGGCTAAACATTAGCAGTCCATATTTCTTGATGTGTAGCTGCACCAACACTAGCCTACAGAAGAAACAGTGCTAGCAGCATAGCAAAGAGTTCTGTTACAGTTATAAGAAGCCTACACTGTTGCCTGGCATTATTATCTTGGATTAGAGGGGACACAGTCAAGGTTGAATATGTTCACAATAGAAAATCTTTCTTTCTTATGGCTTAGACGCTGATAAATGGTTCAAACGTAGTAGAGCCAATGGCTCATAGGTAATAGGGGCTACTGTAACTCATGTTTATCTAAAATGTTGCCCGCCCCCTTTTTTTCTCCCCTCACACACACACACACACACACACACACACACACACACACACACTCAGATTTCGCTAAGTATGACTGCATCACACCTTTCCTTTGCTGTGTGCTTGGGTGTGGAGTGTGAGAGAGTGTGAAGGAGTGAAAGAGTGAAAGAGAGAGAGAGAGTTTGTGTGTGTGTGTGTGTGTGTGTGAAAGTCAACGCCTCTCCCGCTTAATGAATACTGTTATGAAACCAGGGAGAGAAAGAGCTGATTTGAGCTGCTTCACACAAACCTCTCTCTGCCTATGCCTCTACTGCAACCACAGGTGTGTGTGTGTGTCAGTGTGTGTGTGTCTGTGTGTGCGTGCGTGCACAAGTGTGTGTGTCTCTGAGTTTATAGTGCACAGGCCCTCAGTTGTGCATGGTTTCAGTTTTATGTTACAGTGTTTGTCTGTTAGCTACAGTCAGTTATGAAGTGATATTCCAGTCATATTTCAGCAGCATATTTACAGCAGTGTGTGTGTGTGTGTGTGTGTGTGTATGTATGTATGTGTGTGTGTGCTCACTCCTCCATGCGTGACTCTCACGCCTGTACAGGTGTCGCTGTAATAACACTCCTCTTCTCCTCTTCTCCTCTCCTCCCCTCTCCTCTCCTCTCTCTCTCCTCTTCTCCTCCCCTCCTTTTCTCTCTCTCTTCCTCCATCCTGTCAACACATCGGCTGGCAGGAGAGACTGTGATGCGGCGGCGCTGTCAGCACCAGCAGAAGCTCATCATTTTCCCATCATGCCTCTCACATGTAGGCTCTATTTATGTCTCTGTGCGTGGAGCAGGTGATCTCTCTCTCTCTCTATCTCTATCTCTCTTTCTTTCTCTGTCTCTTTCTTTCTCTGTCTCTGTGCATAGAGAAGTTGAGTTCTCTCTCTATCTCCCTCTCTCTCTCTGTCTCTGTGCGTGGAGAGCATGTGTGTGTGTGTGTATTGGTGATATACTCTTTTATGCAGCGTGCTTTAGGTCCTAGGTGTGAGAACTAATAGATTATTCTCCTCCCTTCACATACACACACACATACAGAGAGAGAGAGAGAGAGAGAGAGAGAGAGAGAGAGTGTGTGAGGCCAAGACAACAGCAGCCATGGCCTCTCCTCCAGGTTGATTGGCGCACATCACACTGTGTAACTGTGACTCAGCCGATAGAATATGCATCGAAACATGTATCGTCTGTTCACTGTGTCAATTATGCAGAGTTGCTTGCCATCCATCTCTCTCTCTTCTCTCTATCTCTCTCCTTTTCTCTGTCCTTTTCTCTTTTTCTTTCTGTTCATTTTGTTCCCCACCACGTGGACACAAGGAAGCTGGTGTATGTGTGTGTGTCTGTGTGTGTCTTCTGTTTGAGGGCCGGCTGTCCTGTTGTTGTCACCTCAACTGTGTGCAACTGTGTGCATGCATGTGTATGTGTGTTTGTGCGTGTGTGTGTGTGTTTGTGTGTGTGTGTGTATTTGTGTGTGTATGCGTGTGTGTGTTTGCATGTGTGTGTGTGTGTGTGTGTGTGTGTGTGTGAGAGAGAGAGAGAGCTGTCTTCATCTGGCTAGTCTTTGACGCCCGCACAGATTGAGGCTCAGACTGGGAGGACATTAACATATTCATACACTCTCCTTTTTCACAGCCTTCTTTCCCTCCATCCCTCCCTCCCTCCATCCCTCTCTCTCTCTCTCTCTCTCTCTCTCTCTCTCTCATGCCCGTGTCTGTCTGCTACTCTCTCGGTCTGTCCCAGCACCTCCCCGTCTGGCCTCTCTCTCTCTCTCTCTCTCTCTCTCTCTCCCCATCTTTCATTGCCTCCACTTCACTGGTCTTTTTTCCTCACTAGATCTTCTCTCTTCCCCCTCTCATAACTTCCACTCTCTCTCTCTTTTTCTCTCTCCTTCCATAATTATTGCTTCCCCCTCTCTCATCTTCTTTCCTTTCTCTTGGATTCTCTCCCCCCTACCCCCCCCCCCTCTCTCTCTATTCCCCCCTCTCTCTCTATCCCCCTCTCTCTCTCTCCTTGCACATTTTAATCAGTATTTCACTTTTTTGGTCCCTCTCCATGTCTCCTTCTCTGCCATTCTCATTCCTCCCCTCATATTATATTCATCCCTCCATTTTATATCCCTCTCTTTCCCTATTCTGTCTTTCATTTTCTCATTTTACATATCTCTCTCTCTTTCTGTCCAATTCAGATTCATTGGCGTAGTTGTTCCAAAGCAGTGATGGAGAAGCACACATTTTAATGCCTATTTTTCTTTTTAAATCGATTATTGTCTTTCTCTTTCTCTCCGTCTCCTTTTATACCTGACTTGCCCTGTCTCAATTCATATCTCTGATTCTTTCTATCTCTCTCCCTCCCTCTCTCCCTCCCTCTCTCCCTCCTTCCCTCCCTCCTCAGCTCTATTACTGCGATGGCGGAACACTGAGTTAAGATATCATCTGTGCTGGGCTCTCCATGTAATCAGAGGCCCTGGCCACAGAAATGGGATCGCTCTCCCCATAACTAATTCCTTGCCCTGATTGGAGAAGAGCCTGAGCTGAGAATTGAAATCAGCTAAAGGGCACAAGAGTAGTAGTCTAGTCTGGAGAGTAGTAGTCTGGAGAGTAGTAGTCTGGTCTGGAGAGTAGTAGTCTGGAGAGTAGTAGTCTAGTCTGGAGAGTAGTAGTCTGGAGAGTAGTAGTCTGGTCTGGAGAGTAGTAGTCTGGAGAGTAGTAGTCTGGTCTGGAGAGTAGTACTGTAGTCTGGTCTGGAGAGTAGTAGTCTGGAGAGTAGTAGTCTGGAGAGTAGTAGTCTAGTCTGGAGAGTAGTAGTCTGGAGAGTAGTAGTCTAGTCTGGAGAGTAGTAGTCTGGAGAGTAGTAGTCTGGTCTGGAGAGTAGTAGTCTAGTCTGGAGAGTAGTAGTCTGGAGAGTAGTAGTCTGGTCTGGAGAGTAGTAGTCTGGAGAGTAGTAGTCTGGTCTGGAGAGTAGTACTGTAGTCTGGTCTGGAGAGTAGTAGTCTGGAGAGTAGTAGTCTGGAGAGTAGTAGTCTAGTCTGGAGAGTAGTAGTCTGGTCTGGAGAGTAGTAGTCTGGAGAGTAGTAGTCTGGTCTGGAGAGTAGTAGTCTGGAGAGTAGTAGTCTGGTCTGGAGAGTAGTAACCTGATTTGGAGAATCCACTGTAGGTGATGCTGAGACCAGACTCATGTCATTGCGTGTGATCCAGGCCAGATGTGTGTCATATGGTAGCCTGGCTAACGCCAAATCCCATCTCATAGACATTCATTTTCTCGTATTTGAAACGTGGTTTACGAATGCCCAGAGCGTTTATTGGGTGCTACGAATGTCTATCAAATGCGTCTGTACGTAGCTCATAACGGCTTCGGTGTGTCGTCATCGTCTTGCTGCCCCCCCTCGTTCTGTGATTGGTTCCTTTGTTGAGGTGAAAACGAAGTCCATGGAATCCAGGCTGCCTAGCTGCGTGAATAAAATCGCGCGTAAGGCAGCATGGGAAAACCCAGGCTAGTCATATAGTGTGTGTGTGTGTGTGTTACTCAACATTCCCCTACTCAGAACATGATAAAGGTAGTTGGAAGGCAACATTTTATTTTGAAATCCAGGAAGACAGACAGATAGATGGCAGAGAGCAACAGAGGCCTAGAAAACATCTTAGAGAGCAACAGAGGCCCAGAAAATATCTCAGAGAAATAGAGGCCCAGAAAATATCTCAGAGAGCTGGTGTTGGACTGATAACCATTAACAGTTCAGAGAGCTGTTCAGCCCTGCCTGGGCCAACAGGATGGAAGTGGACTACAGTATGGAGTAAGAGCCATGGAGCCTGGCCATCTCAAAGAACAGACAGTCACCCTGACCAGGGACGTGCACAGGGGGGTTGCTCAGGTTTCCCGGGCAACTGCCCATATTCCCTTCTCGACTCATGTTGCCCTTCCGAGGGGGAAGAAAAATGAATAAATAAATCGTACAATGAATGCAGAATTTCACAGAAATGTATCACATCAATTATTTTATTCAAAATGGTTAAATGCCTAAATCCTATCACTATTTTGGGTATTGTTTGAAGCCAAGATGCCTACTGAAAAGAGGCGGATTGGAGAGTGAGAGACAACTCAGGGAGGCAGCAAAGGGCAGCACATCACTGCAGGGTTGGCTGCGAAAAAGCCAACCAGCAGGTGAGACAGAGACTTTACACTCAGTAGTTAAGGTGATTGAGTGCTGTATTTCAGTGTTTTACTTCTTAGTGTATATACATAAGAGAGAGTGTGTGTGTGTGTGTCTGTGTGTGTGTGTGTCTGTGTCTCTTCTTAGGCCTGGCACAGTTGATTTGTAAGTCCGAGATCCTGTGCCGGTTTAAATTGGCTCAACAGGCCTCCGCGGCAAGACTGCTCACACTCACACTCTCTCTGGTCGAGCTCTCGCTCCTGAAAGCCAGTGCGGAAAATGCCAAGATCCGAGTTAATTACCGAGCCGAGTGTGTCTGGCAGCGGAGTCAAATTAGAGTTAGCGGTGCAATCTCAAAGAGCATCACTGTTAGCATTTCTTTTAAATCCAAGTTTCACCATCGCTGGAGATGTATGGGGACGGGGACGCATCATTTTGGTAGTCTGAGACAACGTCCCCCCCGCACAAAATGGCACCCTGAAGATGCTAAATCACCCGCGAGCCGCCACAGACGTGATCTATTCGCCCTGGATTAAGACAGAGAGCCGCGGAGTCCCTGTCTGCTTTCAGAGCGCAGATTAGCATTCCAGGCAAATGAGAGAGAGAGAAAGAGAGAGAGACATAGCGAGGGCTACAAAATAGAGAAAAGAGAGCGAGAGAGAAGGATGATGGAGGGAGAGATTGAGAGATGGCATGCGTGAGGGAGCATGTCTGTAATTCCCTGCAAAAGGCTGCCTGGTGCCTGGGTTTTCCTAGGCTGTTTAGCTGTGCCATTTTGGTGATGTATTTGCACATCTTTGGCCTGAGAAAGCACACTTTGGGGGGCTATGTGTTTGTGTGTGTGTTTGTGTGTGTGTTTGTGTGTGTGTGTTGTGTGTGTGTGTGTGTTTGAGGGTGGGACTCATCCAACATCTAAACCAGCCATCATCCATCCATCCACACACCCCTCCCTCCCTCCCTTCCTCACCCTAGGCTGTCATTTGTTATCGACCTCCTACTCTTTTCCACCTCCAGTGTTCATCCCTCTCTCTCTCTCCATCTCTCTCTCTTTCTCTCTGTTTCTGACACTATCTCTTTCAATCTTACTCTGGCACTTTTCCCTCTCTTTAATTCTTTCTCTCTCTCTCTCTCTGCCGTTCACGCTGCAATCATTAGTCCTTATGGATGAGTCGTCTGACATTTCCGAAGGCGTGCATAACTTAAACAAATCGCCTGCGCCTCATGCGAGCTCGCGTGTGAGCGAGCGCTGGCGTTTCGCCGGGACAAATGGCCCACCCTGGCAGCGCGGTCTGCGGCGGGCTCCGTCCGGAACACTCTGTCTTCCTGGCGCGGCGCGTTGCGATGGCAGGCGGCACTTCCGAGAGTCGTGATGGGCGCTGTCTGTCTCGACTCCTGACACACAGAGGACCCAGAGTGCATGATCGATTGTCTTGTTGGGTTTTTCAACATGCCAACCTCCGCTTTTCATGTGTGTGTGTGTGTGTGTGTGTGTGTGTGTGTGTGTGTGAGAGTGTGTGTGTGTGTGTGTCTATATCTGTGAGTGTGCTGTTTGGATAACATCTCATTACAGTGTTTTAATTTCAGCCGCCTCATTCATTAAAGTGGCAAAGCAGGGGAGTAATTAGAGACTACAGGGTGGGCCCCCCCCCCCCAACACCCCTCCCCACACACACACACACACACACACGCTCCTTTAATACACCTCAATGCCAGCAACAATCTCCACCAGCACATATTAAAAAATGGAAAAGATGAAGATAGCGGCAGGCACACAATCACTCCATTATCCTCTGGGTTTGTTTAATAAAGAAAGAAAGTCTGCGAGTCTGGGGAGTTGTCTTGACGGTTATTGTTAAAAGTTTAACTTTCTGTTTTATCTTCCGCCAGCTCCTGCATTAACTCTTTATCTCAAATCACAGCGAGGTGGTTTTTCATTTAGCAGACAGTCTTTTATTCACAGTGACTCACAGTGCATGTCAGATGTATCTTTAATCAGGGAGTGTGCAACCCTGCGGAAGTAAACCTGTCACCTCACTCTTATGTAACAGAGCTTTTCCCAGGCAGGCAGATACATACAGACCAGGGGGTCAAGAGCGTGCAGATTAGCTTCGGCATGTTAGCATACGCCATTTTCAAGTATGGTGCCGCATGGAGCTTTTGGAACCAGCTCCGTGCACGAAAGTCCGTGTTGGGCACGAGCTCTCATGCGCGTACATGTTGGTGGGCGGGTACCTATCCGGCGGCTACAGCAAAACGTTATTCAATGCGTATTTCTTGAGGAGCCTATGAGAAGACGTGTATATTATGGTTATTTCTGCATCATATGACAAATAAAGAAAATTGTATTGATCTTGTTTCGTTGTTGTTTGTCCCGAACAAAAATAGCCTAAACATGATTAAAGACAATGAATTTCACTTCACAATGAATGAATTTCACAATGAACAGCGGCATAAAGCCCTTGTCTCGTTACACCATGGGTCTCCAACACGTTCCTCTCAAGCTACCCATAGCCGCCCCCTTTTGAGCTTGCCAGAGGCTGAAGCACTAGGCTACTACATTTAAACACAATTGTTGCCGCGAGGCATTCCAGCCTACGAATGTAATAAAAAGTAAACCATGCATAATTAAAAAATAACTCAAGACGTGATGCACTTGACGTGAGAGGTTCGTTTTTGTCGCCCTCCTGCCCCAGCAGCCCTAAAATCTTTAATTTTAACGAAATAAACCACTGCTACCACTGCTATTTGTATTTTTTTTACTACCAACCATGTCTGAAACTGGAGGGAACACGAACCAGCGTGAAACTAAAAGAAAAAAGCGTCCCGATAAGAACATACAGTTGGCTGATCCTAGCGCTGTTGATGGCGACTGTGAGGAGGATAGCGTGGCTAGCACAATAGCTCAAAATGTTACCGAGAAGATTAGTGCCTTGATGGAACAGAAATTCAGTTAGAGTTACAGTCTTCCCTGCACGGCATGGATAGCCGCATTGAGGAAAATACTAATAGGATAACAGATGCAGAGTCTCGCATCTCAGAGTGCGACGACCGTACAAGTTCTCTGGAGAGTAAAGTTGCCGGGCTTGAGCAACAAGTTAAGTCCCTAACCGATCGATCTGAAGACCTAGAAAACCGTATATATTGTTGACGGGACAACTTACGCATCATCGGCCTACGGGAAGGTACAGAGGGCACACAGGGAGTTAGATAGATAGATAGATAGATAGATAGATAGATAGATAGATAGATAGATAGATACTTTATTGATCCTCAAGGGGAAATTCAAGGGTATCAGTAGCATACAGACATAACACACAACATGCACTTACAACAGAAATGGTAAACATTAGTATAGTATAAACATATAACTAAACTCCACTGTACAATAAAGACAGTAGAAGATAAGATAAGAAACTAACAAAACTAAATACTAAATACACTATATAAGTTAAATTAAGAAAGTCCAATGTGCTTGAGGGTGATCAAGCATAAGACGCTTGTAGTGACAGGGCCAGGACTGGTAAGGTGCTAAAGGGAGTGTCATGGTGAAGGTGCAAACAGTAGTCCAACCATAGTCCTTAGTTGTGTGTGCCTGGCAAGGTGCTCAAGAGAGTGGGTGTCATGGTGAAGGTGCAAAAAGTAGTCCAACATTAGTCCAACAGTGCAACAGTAAGGTCTAGAGACCAGCATAAATAATATAGACAAATAGGAGAGTAAAGTGTAATGTAGACAAGGTAAAATAAAAAACTATTTCAGTGCAAGAACAGGTTGAGGTAACAGTGTAGCAGTAAAACAGTAGTGAAAACATTAGGCTGTGTACAATAGTAGAACAGTAGTAAAACAGTAGTAAGCAGTAGTGGGCAGTCAGTACTCAACAAACATGGACATGGAGAGGGTGGAGAGGCAGACTAAGACTTCCTCAGCCTTTCAGTTGTGCATGGCAGTGAGCGAAGTCTCCAGCTGATCAAGCTCTTTTGCTTTTTGATAGTTCAATTTTTTGAATCATGGCTGCCTGACATACTTGGCTTGGACACTAAGCATGGCCTTATAAAGATTGATAGAGCTCACAGAGCCCTAGGACCACGGAAGAAAAACTAAGTCAGGCCCGTTATAGTGAAATTGCACAACGACGTTGATAAGCAGAAGATCCTAGCAGCAGTGAGGGAAAAGGACGAAATCTATCAGGGAGACAAAGTTTACATTCGCCAAGACTTGTCACTTCGAGTGAGAGAGGCTCGACGTCAGTTCAACGCCACATGCGCTCAACTTATCCAGAAAGGCATACGATTCCAAATGCGTTACCCTGCCACCTTATGCTTCACCGCCAAGGGCGAAAACCACTCCTTCGAGTCTCCCAAAGATGCGGATGAATTTCTGACCAGGTTTAAATCCGACTGACTGTGAAATTAGTCTACTTATTGCAGAACTGTCCTGCCCTTGTGTTATTCTTTTTCTAAGCTAGCCCATAAGGGAATCATTTTATTTGATGGTCTATCTTGTTTGTGAATTTACGTTCAAAGACTGCTATCTTTTTGTTTTGGTAGCCTATTCATTCTTTTCCCCATTATGGGCTATGGATTCGAGTCTGACCGATTTAATGGTTACAAACTCCTATACAAAGTCTGAAGTTTTTCTATTTCTGCTTACATTTACAAGCCGTCTACTATGGTGCTATCTGCGCCGATACCAGGATAAAGACGATGGACTTGGTTGAATCGTATTGGGACTGCCTCAGTTTTTTTTTTTTTTTTAATTGGTTTTCAATGCTTGAGTTCCAGTTGGCCGATGGGGTTGGGAGGGGGTAGTGGGAAATGTGCATTGGTGGAGGAATGGAATTGCCTTCTGCTTGTGTCTTCTCACTTAATGGCAGGGAGATAACTCTCAGCTTCACTTGTCCCATGACTTTGAATGCCATTCTATGGCTGTTTTTTCTTTGTGTTCTGGATGGGGTTTGTTCTTTTTTGGGATGTGTTCCATCGTTTGGGGATGGAACTTTGAAGACAGCTTTATTTACTGTTTCATTTCTTTGTTTTTTTGTGGATTACACTTTTGCTTTTAGGCTATACCTGACAGCTTTAACTTATCTACTTATGGTTACTTACTTCTCAGATGTCAATTTTACTGTACTCTACCCGCATTTAATTAATGAGTGACATAAAAATAATCTCTCTTAATGTAAAGGGCATTAACCATGTCATCAAACGGCAGAAAATACTTTCCTTTCTAAAAAAGGAGAAATGTCAGATAGCACTCCTTCAAGAGACTCACTTGTCTGATCTAGAACATTTGAAATTGAGAAGGGGCTGGGTGGGACAGGTATTCTACTCTTCATATAACTCCAGAAGTAGAGGGGTCGCTATTCTCTTACATCGCAGCTTGCCTTTTACCCTTGATAAGACAATAACTGACAAAGAAGGCCGCTATGTTCTCCTGTCAGGCTATCTCTTTGGTGAACATGTTGGTTTTGGTTGTATATACGCCCCTACCACATATGAAGCATCCTTTTTTCCAAGGCTTCTCTCAGACCTAGCTGTACTTTCCTCTTCTTACTTGATAATAGGGGGAGACTTTAACTGTGTAATTAATCCTAACATTGATGTCTCACCTCCCTGTTCAGCTCTATCAAGGAAGAGCTCCAAACTGCTTGAGTTAATTAAGGATTTGGATCTTTATGATATCTGGAGAACACTGCACCCTTTAGATAAAGATTACACTTTTTTTTCTAACCCTCACCAAGTTTTTTATAGGATAGACTACTTTTTCTTATCAAAGTCAGTACTACATAGGATAGTGTATTGCACAATTGGTATACAGTTTATTTCTGATCATTCTCCTATTGCTCTAATAATCTCACCACCTTATAGGGACCCAACCTGTAGATGCTGGCGACTGAATCCTGTCTTACAAAGTAAACAATGCTTTATTGACTATATTAATGGGGAAATTGGACATTTTCTTGCTGAAAATAAGACACCTGACATTAGTCCCTCTATTCTGTGGGAATCTGTCAAGGCATATTTACGCGGGGCCATTATATCCTACACTTCAGCACAAAAGAAGGATGCCATTAAGAAATAATTGGAACTTGAGAAAATTGTACTTGACCTTGAGGGCCAGCTCAAACTCTCATACAGCGCCTCCTTGGCCAAACAGTTAGGCGCCGCTCTGCTCTAAATCAGCTGTTAACACACAAAGCAGAGACACAGATATTCTTTGCAAAACACAGGCTACTTGAATCAGGTAATAAACCTGGCCGGCTACTTGCTCGGCTTGCACGTAGTAAAACGGAGCCAAATCTGATCCCATCTCTAACAGATAAATATGGGACTAGACATTTAATTGCCATCTTTATCTGATGAACAAAAAGCAGAACTAAATAGGCCAATTGGTAAAGAAGAAGTTCTGGAAACTATCAGTGACCTTCAGGGAGGTAAAGCTCCTGGCCCTGATGGCTTTGGTCCTGACTTTTATAAGACTTTTAGTAAGGTGTTAGTCGACCCCTTAACTGATATGTTTTTGGATTCTTTTGACAAAGGCTGTCTCCCCCTTACTTTAAACCTTGCTCATATATCTGTTATCCTGAAAAAGGGCAAACCAGCTGCAGGGCAAAATGTGGATCCTATAGGCCTATTAGTTTAATTTCAGTTGATAGTAAAACACTTTCCAAGCTTCAGGCTAGACGTTTGGAGGATTTGCTCCCAATGCTTATTAACCCTGATCAAACAGGTTTTATTCGTGGACGATATTCTCTCAGTAATGTAAGGAGGTTACTAAATATTGTTCAGCTTACAACTCAGAAAAAACAGAAGGCTTTTGCCATCTCCATTGACGCTGAAAAGGCCTTTGACAGAGTCAAATGGTCCTACTTTTTTGATATACTGCAGAGGTTTAGTTTGGGTGAGGTCTTTCTTAAATGGACCAGAACAATATATCACTCACCTAAAGCTGTGGTCATAACCAATGGCCTACGGTCTGATTCTTTCTCAGTGGCTAGAGGTGTTCGCCAAGGATGCCCACTTAGCCCACTACTTTTTGCTTTGGCTTTAGAACCACTAGCAGAGCATATACGTTTACATACTGATGTGAGAGGTATAAGGCTAGGTACAAGGGAACATAAAATCGCCCTGTATGCCGATGACATTCTTTTGTTTGTAGTATCCCCTGAACTGTCCATTCCAGCTATTATGAATACATTAGATGAGTTCAGCACTATATCTGGTTATAAAATTAATTTTGATAAGTCAGAAGCCATGCCACTTGGGCCTTTAAATATTACTGATGTCTTGGACGATTTTCCCTTTAGGTGGTCAGTATCTGGTTTTACATACTTGGGAGTTAAGATTTCCCCAGATTTGAGGGAGTTGTGGAAACTTAATTTTGCCCCAATTTGTGCTGCAGTCAAGAGAGATCTTGAGCGTTGGCATAATCTACCACTGTCGCTGTTTGGTCGAATCAGCCTCATTAAGATGAATGCCCTGCCCCGACTATTATATCCCTTGCAAATGCTACCTATATATCTAACAAAGAAGGTCAATAAAGACCTACAAAGGGCAATCTCAAAGTTTATTTGGCAGGGCAAGAGGCCTAGACAGAGATTTAAGCTGTTACAAGTACCTGCTGATATGGAAGGCCTGTCTGTACCTAATATGATGTTCTATAATTGGGCCTGCCATGCCCGGCATCTTTGGTTATGGCTTCATACATATACATTAGGAATGAGACATGTGTTGACTCCTGGGCTTGTTTCCCGCATTGCCCATGGAGCCTGGTTACCTGTGTGTATAGCCAATATTAAACCTGAGATAAAACTTAATCCTATCATTTACAGTAGTGTCAGAGTGTGGCATGATATAATTAAGTTTTTAGGGAGGAAGAATGTCAAATCCTTAGGCTACTGTCTCCCATTACTCATAACCCTGATTTCCCAGCGGGTATTGGGTCACCTGTGTTCTCTGTGTGGCGTGAGAAGGGGGTTCATCTAGTCGCAGACCTGTTCAAGGATAATACCAGAGACGGTTGATAAATCTTTGATAATACCCTTATGTCTTTCCAGCAGATAAGAGAATTATATGATGTCCCCAAGACACATTTTTATGGTTATTTACAAATGAGGCATTTCATAGCTTCCCTGTCAAATTTTTTCCACTGCTAGACTGCCTCCTACTGATCCAGAAAGATTTCTCTTGGAACGCAGAAGCATAGAACACTTTGTTTCAGCCTTTTATTCTGCTGTTAATGCATCTGGTGAATATGAGCTGCCTAATATTGCCCTTAAATGGGAAAGAGACTTGGGTACTGAATACATAGAAGATGACTGGAAAGTGGCTATAGAACTAATGATAGATCGATAGATAGATACTTTATTGATCCTCAAGGGGAAATTCAAGAAATAATTCTTGAATAATTAGATCTGTATCCACATGCAACAGATTTAGAGAGACTCAATACAAATTACTTCATAGGCTCCATATCACCCCTGTTGTTTTACACAAAATGGATAGATCTGTCTCTCCTCTTTGCATTAAGTATCATACACAAAGGGCGACCTATTATCACTGTTTCTGGGAATGCAAGCTCATCTCCAGATTCTGGACTCGTGTTGCTAGAATACTCAGTGAGACACTTGAGGTCGAGATCAAAAAAGATCCATGTGTTTTCCTTGTAGGTCTCCCCTCTAGACAATTTCAACTCTCAGCATCAAAATATATGCTTCTTGAAAAGCTCCTCTTAATTGCCCGAAAGTGCATTTTGCACAATTCGATTAAAGAGTCCCCACCAACTATTACTCAGTGGTACAAAGAGATTTTTAACTTTCTTCCACATGAGCGTTTACAGGCTATTATTAAAGGAAGGGATGAGCATATCCCCATATCCCCAATGGCACTAAGAAATCTGTAAGTTACCCAAGCAATGCTGGTGCCCCATGGCTCAGTAGCTCCTCAACTGCAGATGCAGAGAACACATGAAACATTCCGTTCCAGAGCATTCCATCTCCATCTATAGCGAAAACCCTTACGAGGCAACTCATACAGAGTGTGTACAATGCTAAAAGCTAAACGCCCCATAGCAACACATGATAAAGGGCACAAAGCTACTGGTCTAATCGACTCTGGAAATGTGTGCACTAAGCGGAACACGCCAGATCTGATGATAATAAGGAATACTTAGAGTAATTGCTGGTCTTTGTTTTATAGATTATGTGTGAGAGAGCGGGTGGCTTTGCCCACGTAAGCGTATTCGTGGCACTTCTCACTGTGCCAGGATCAGATTAAGCTGGCACTGCACTGGCCTCACATTCTTTATGGCACTGAGATGCAAACGAAACCAGGATCAGCTGTATAAGCTATAAGATGTGTAATTAGCAAACACACACACACACACACACACATGCTCATTCACACAGGGATTAAACCTTAGACTTCCTCTGAATGAATACAGCAACGAATGTTGGGTCAAAAGTTAGAATAGAATAGAATAAATCTTTATTTTATTTTATGTCCACCAAGGTGGAAATTTTTCTTTGGCTCACCAGACATAAAAGACAGATATACATACAGCCACAATATCATCTCAGACATATGACTTGAAATATCATGATAAAATACATAGAAAAAAAATAAGAGTAAAAAAATACATAAAAATAAGAGTAAAAGAAATAGCATCTCAGTTTGATATTGTCACTTGGTTTGATTGAGGATACTGATGGCATTTGGAGTAAAGGATTTTTTAACCCTTAAAGGAGTACCGTCACACTGGTGTGACGGGAATGTTGAGAAATGAACATTCTAAAGAATATCTGGGTTCATTGAATTCAACAGAGAATTTTAGAACCTTCAATTGTTGCGGAACTTAGAATGTTCAAAAACCTACACCACTCTGTAGTGCCTCCCAGACTTCAAGAGCTCAAACTGGCTAGAAAGAGGGTGTGTACTATCCATACCTCCATGGTTCTATCTGCAATGATTTTCCTAGCTTTCTTCCTCATTCTGTCAGTATATATTTGTGTCAGATGTCTTTGAGGTCTTCCTACTATTTTACTAGCCATTGACACTATCCTGTTTAGTTTGTACTTGGATCTACAGCTTAGGTGTCCAGACCAAGCAGAGAGGTGAAAGGTTAACACACTTTCAATGTGTGTGGTGTATACTAGCTCAGTTATCTGAGCACTAACACCCAGACGGCTCAGTCTTCTGAAGACTCTTCTGTCATCCGCATATTTTATTAATTTAAAGAGGCTATCATTGATAGAGAACTTGTTGGTGAATAGAGAGAAAAGTAGAGGGGGGAAAGTAGGGGAAAGAGTTTGTAAAGTTCGAAAAGTTCATAAACAACACCAAACCAGTGCTAGGTAACCTTATGTCAGTGTGTGTGTGTATGTGTGTGTGTGTGTAGTGTCAAAACTGCAACCCATGACTGATCCACAGAGCTGATTCTCCATAGGGACTGAGGCATTGTTAAGGGCATACCCTATCCTGACACAGACTGCCTGTGTGTGTGTGTGTGTGTGTGTGTGTGTGTGTGTGTGTGTGTGTGTGTGTGTGTGTGTGTGTGTGTGATAGGGGACTGCTGGGCAACACGTTTAATCTACATCACAATCCATGGAAACAACACTACAAGGTTTAGGGTTTGACAGCCCCACTGGTGCCAGTATGCTTTAATGCAATGTTACAAAACATGATCCGATAGACACACAAGCACACGCTCACACACACACACACACACACACACACACACTCACACACCACACACACACACACACATTTAGTTGACTTAGCCAGTGGTGTGAGTCTGATAGCCGAGTGTGTCATTCAGCCTGATGCCCCGCAGAACTCAATAATTACTTTACCAAGCATGCCTGACTTCAGACCACAGGGTCCTAAGGGCTCACTCACTCTCTCTCACACACACACACACACACACACAGAAAGAGTAAGAGCCAACTCACAAACTTGTACATACACAAACACATTCATACACATACACTAAGAAACATACACACACACACACACACACACACACACACATACACACAAACACACACACTCAGACATGTAAAGGTGAAATATTCCCTTCCACATCCAAAGACACACATACCATGTATATACACACAGCATTCAAAGACCATCAGTTTGGTGTCCTTGATTCCATCACAGGCTCCTGTCAGTATAGAGTCTGATCCATCTCATCTGTTTACACGGGGTACGTTCTATTCGATCAGGTGCTCTCAAGCGCTTTAAAATCTTTAATCGGTATAACCATTGTTGCCTAGCCTGGCCCCGCCCACCTAGATCTTCTTTCAGGGAGATCTACATAGTTCATAACCGTTTCCCTCAGACAAGAAAAATGTCATGCCAATCAACGTCGAGAGGGGGTGACGAAACCAAAACGTATTGTGATAAACAGAAGCAGCAACACATGCAAATGTCAAAAAAATGCAGAAATGTTACAGCAAAGAAAGACCCAATTACATTGTTTCCTGACTGTTGATGCTGTTTATTGTATAGTATAGTTTATAAAGTTTACGTGGTTTATATGTGTTCTTTCTATTAAGATTGAGCCGTTATTTAAATTCTAATCCAATCAGACACCACTACTCCACTCTAACTAGTGCTCTAGTCCAACCCCACCACTAGTACTCTAGTCCAACCCCACCACTAGTACTCTAGTCCAACCCCACCACTAGTACTCTAGTCCAACCCCACCACCCCACCACTAGTGCTCTAGTCCAACCCCACCACTAGTACTCTAGTCCAACCCCACCACCCCACCACTAGTGCTCTAGTCCAACCCCACCACCCCACCACTAGTACTCTAGTCCAACCCCACCACTAGTACTCTAGTCCAACCCCACCACTAGTACTCTAGTCCAACCCCACCACCCCACCACTAGTGCTCTAGTCCAACCCCACCACTAGTGCTCTAGTCCAACCCCACCACTAGTGCTCTAGTCCAACCCCACCACTAGTACTCTAGTCCAACCCCACCACTAGTACTCTAGTCCAACCCCACCACCCCACCACTAGTACTCTAGTCCAACCCCACCACTAGTACTCTAGTCCAACCCCACCACCCCACCACTAGTACTCTAGTCCAACACCACCACTAGTACTCTAGTCCAACCCCACCACCCCACCACTAGTACTCTAGTCCAACCCCACCACTAGTGCTCTAGTCCAACCCCACCACCCCACCACTAGTACTCTAGTCCAACCCCACCACTAGTACTCTAGTCCAACCCCACCACTAGTACTCTAGTCCAACCCCACCACCCCACCACTAGTACTCTAGTCCAACCCCACCACTAGTACTCTAGTCCAACCCCACCACCCCACCACTAGTACTCTAGTCCAACCCCACCACTAGTGCTCTAGTCCAACCCCACCACCCCACCACTAGTACTCTAGTCCAACCCCACCACCCCACCACTAGTACTCTAGTCCAACCCCACCACTAGTACTCTAGTCCAACCCCACCACTACTACTCTAGTCCAACCCCACCACCCCACCACTAGTACTCTAGTCCAACCCCACCACCCCACCACTAGTACTCTAGTCCAACCCCACCACTAGTGCTCTAGTCCAACCCCACCACCCCACCACTAGTACTCTAGTCCAACCCCACCACCCCACCACTAGTACTCTAGTCCAACCCCACCACTAGTACTCTAGTCCAACCCCACCACTAGTACTCTAGTCCAACCCCACCACCCCACCACTAGTACTCTAGTCCAACCCCACCACTAGTACTCTAGTCCAACCCCACCACCCCACCACTAGTACTCTAGTCCAACCCCACCACTAGTACTCTAGTCCAACCCCACCACCCCACCACTAGTACTCTAGTTCAACCCCACCACTAGTGCTCTAGTCCAACCCCACCACCCCACCACTAGTACTCTAGTCCAACCCCACCACTAGTACTCTAGTCCAACCCCACCACCCCACCACTAGTACTCTAGTCCAACCCCACCACCCCACCACTAGTACTCTAGTCCAACCCCACCACTAGTGCTCTAGTCCAACCCCACCACCCCACCACTAGTACTCTAGTCCAACCCCACCACCCCACCACTAGTACTCTAGTCCAACCCCACCACTAGTACTCTAGTCCAACCCCACCACTAGTACTCTAGTCCAACCCCACCACTAGTACTCTAGTCCAACCCCACCACCCCACCACTAGTACTCTAGAAGCAGAGACTCAAACTTCACGCTCTGAAACCCTCAAATGACACTTCCCTATTTCAGCACGTTAGCAAATCTGCAATCATGGCCAAAGGCCTTCTTAAAGTCTGGGGTCCAGACACCTTGCTCCTATAATTAACTTGATGATCACTGAAGTGTCTGTGGTACATAAAGTGGTCTCAATTAAAACATGCCTCTAGGGGTGTATAAATATTTATTATATTGTGTTACTAGAACAAGTAACTTCTTATCATTTAGCTTGTTTGGAAAAGTATATTATGTATTTTTTTTACCGTAAAAACACCACTAGTACTCTAGTCCAACCCCACCACTAGTACTCTAGTCCAACCCCACCACTAGTACTCTAGTCCAACCCCACCACTAGTACTCTAGTCCAACCCCACCACCCCACCACTAGTACTCTAGTCCAACCCCACCACTAGTACTCTAGTCCAACCCCACCACCCCACCACTAGTACTCTAGTCCAACCCCACCACTAGTACTCTAGTCCAACCCCATCACTAGTACTCTAGTCCAACCCCACCACCCCACCACTAGTGCTCTAGTCCGACCCCACCACTAGTACTCTAGTCCAACCCCACCACTAGTACTCTAGTCCAACCCCACCACCCCACCACCCCACCACTAGTACTCTAGTCCAACCCCACCACTAGTACTCTAGTCCAACCCCACCACTAGTACTCTAGTCAAACCCCACCACCCCACCACTAGTACTCTAGTCCAACCCCACCACTAGTACTCTAGTCCAACCCCACCACTAGTACTCTAGTCCAACCCCACCACCCCACCACCCCACCACTAGTACTCTAGTCCAACCCCACCCAACCCCACCACCCCACCACTAGTACTCTAGTCCAACCCCACCACTAGTACTCTAGTCCAACCCCACCACCCCACCACTAGTACTCTAGTCCAACCCCACCACTAGTACTCTAGTCCAACCCCACCACCCCACCACTAGTGCTCTAGTCCAACCCCACCACCCCACCACTAGTACTCTAGTCCAACCCCACCACCCCACCACTAGTGCTCTAGTCCAACCCCACCACCCCACCACTAGTACTCTAGTCCAACCCCACCACTAGTACTCTAGTCCAACCCCACCACCCCACCACTAGTACTCTAGTCCAACCCCACCACTAGTACTCTAGTCCAACCCCACCACCCCACCACTAGTGCTCTAGTCCAACCCCACCACCCCACCACTAGTACTCTAGTCCAACCCCACCACCCCACCACTAGTGCTCTAGTCCAACCCCACCACCCCACCACTAGTACTCTAGTCCAACCCCACCACTAGTACTCTAGTCCAACCCCACCACCCCACCACTAGTACTCTAGTCCAACCCCACCACTAGTACTCTAGTCCAACCCCACCACCCCACCACTAGTACTCTAGTCCAACCCCACCACCCCACCACTAGTGCTCTAGTCCAACCCCACCACCCCACCACTAGTACTCTAGTCCAACCCCACCACTAGTACTCTAGTCCAACCCCACCACCCCACCACTAGTACTCTAGTCCAACCCCACCACTAGTACTCTAGTCCAACCCCACCACCCCACCACTAGTACTCTAGTCCAACCCCACCACTAGTGCTCTAGTCCAACCCCACCACTAGTACTCTAGTCCAACCCCACCACCCCACCACTAGTACTCTAGTCCAACCCCACCACCCCACGACTAGTGCTCTTGGCCAACCCCACGACTACTCTGCGTCTGGAGTTCTTCTAAAGCCATCTGTGATTCTCAGTATTGTGGATGCTTTCAGCATCATTGGGATGTATGACCAGTGCAGGCTTACAGCACACACACATTATGTGTTTGTGTTTTTGTTTAGTGCAGCGCACATCTCTCAGGCTCTGTCTCTCTCATTATATATTTCCCAATTTTCTCTCTATTGTTGGGGATTTATTTATCATAATAAATGTTTGTATTCCCAGCTCTCCCTCTCTCCGTCTCTGTGTCGTTGTGTGTGTGTGTGTGTGTGTTTGTGTGTGTGTGTGTGTGTGTGTTTGTGTGTGTGTGTGTGTGTGTGTGTGAGAGAGAGAACAGTAATGAGCATTTACCCAAAGCTTCAAATCACCACCACAGACAGTGAGGAAAACAAATCAATGTCACATAGCTGGAGGAAGAGAGCTCTTATTTGGAATGAGAGGAGGAACGTTCTTATTTGGAATGAGAGGAGGAACGTTCTTATTTGGAATGAGAGGAGGAGAGATGGAGAGGAGAGCTGGTGTCCGCCTTCCTTACCTCAGGCGCTTCTCTCTCTCTCTCTCTCTCTCTCTCTCTCTCTCTCTTTCTTGCTCCCTCCCTCTCCCTCCCTCAATCTCTCTCCCTCCCTCTCTCTCTTTCTGACACTTTTCCTGGACTTTACTTCTCTTCTCCCTCCCTCTCTCTCTCAGAGTCCTTGTAAGGAGAGATGATATGCAGTTCCAATTAAAGCCCTCCACAGGGCCCGTGTCAGGGTGTCAGAGAAAGGTGAGCATGTTTGCATGGAGAGAGAGAGAGAGAGAGAGAGAGTCTGTTTGTGTTTGTGTGTGTGTGTGTGTGTGTGTGTGTGTGTGTGTGTGTGTGTGTGTGTGTGTGTGTGTGTGTGTGTGTGTGTTTGTGTGTGTGTGTGTCTCAGCATGTCAGTAATCCTGGAGATGAACAGCCCCAGCCTCCATATCATGCTCAATCGACTGGGAAAGGTCCTGTTTGGCTGGCGGCGAGGAGAGAGGAGAAGCAGAGACTCAAACTTCACGCTCTGAAACCCTCAAATGACACTTCCCTATTTCAGCACGTTAGCAAATCTGCAATCATGGCCAAAGGCCTTCTTAAAGTCTGGGGTCCAGACACCTTGCTCCTATAATGAACTTGATGATCACTGAAGTGTCTGTGGTACATAAAGTGGTCTCAATTAAAACATGCCTCTAGGGGTGTATAAATATTTATTATATTGTGTTACTAGAACAAGTAACTTCTTATCATTTAGCTTGTTTGGAAAAGTATATTATTTATTTTTTTTACCGTAAAAACACCAACAAATATGAAGAGGCTTCACTGGAGCACACAGAGATAGCGTTTAGTTATATTTTTATTCTGGTGCTCAGCAAATGACTAACACATCGGCACTTCTTTGTCTTCTCCAGGCTCTAAAACGTTAGTCTTCAACAATCAAGGTACAGTGCAGATAGGAGACGTTAGTGAGACAATACGGCAATAAAACTGGATGACCGATCGGAGTCGAGTTAACCCACGTAGTGATCATTACATCCTCTCTTTTGGTGTCTGGTGCTTTTGTCCAAGGAGACGTAAGGAGACAAAAGGGAGGACAATCAAGGTGCATTGAAAATAGGATGACCGATCAGAGTCGAGTTAACGCACGTAGTGATCATCACATCCTCTCTTTTGGTGTCTGGTGCTTTTGTCCAAGGAGACGTAAGGAGACAAAAGGGAGGACAATCAAGGTGCATTGAAAATAGGATGACCGGTCAGAGTCGAGTTAACCCACGTAGTGATCATCACATCCTCTCTTTTGGTGTCTGGTGCTTTTGTCCAAGGAGACGTAAGGAGACAAAAGGGAGGACAATCAAGGTGCATTGAAAATAGGATGACCGGTCAGAGTCGAGTTAACCCACGTAGTGATCATCACATCCTCTCTTTTGGTGTCTGGTGCTTTTGTCCAAGGAGACGTAAGGAGACAAAAGGGAGGACAATCAAGGTGCATTGAAAATAGGATGACCGGTCAGAGTCGAGTTAACCCACGTAGTGATCATTACATCCTCTCTTTTGGTGTCTGGTGCTTTTGTCCAAGGAGACGTAAGGAGACAAAAGGGAGGACAATCAAGGTGCATTGAAAATAGGAGACAAGTTAATATTACGAAGAAGCAGACCAGAGGCAGTTAAGCCAAGAGATTTAGACACATAGTTGTCATTACCTCCTCTCTTTTTTTGTCTATGGGTCGTGGAAACATCATATTTAATATTCCCACACAAAATTACAAAATTGTTACATTTCAAGCACTTTCACCTGTTCTGGTTAAGCTCTAAGACATAAGCACCAATAATTATCAAAATTCTTGTTTCTATTTATTTTTTCACTTTTTTATAATTGAATTTCCTCGTTTTCTCACAAAAACAACAACAATTACCATATCCATTAATGTGATCTCACAGGGGTAAATGGCAAATATGAAACATACATTATGTCTATATTGGTAATTGAGCTAAAGTGAACATCTGTTAACATAAATTGTTATGGCTGTATTGATTTAAAAGCCTAACAATGTGGTCAGTCCACCAGACCTGGGGAACATTGGCTGAGTAACAAAAATAGTAAACTGAGTAAACACCTTACAAGGGTTAGGCATAGCATACATTTACCTC
>NC_055958.1:33920694-33925694 GCF_018492685.1 Alosa sapidissima | reverse complement strand
GGGTACAATCGTGTAGTGCTACTTGTTATTAACCTGAGAGAAAGTCCCTAGTTATTAGTACTCATTTGAAACATGCATTTGAGACATGTTGAACCCTTGAAACATGCATTTGAGACATTTTGAACCCTTGAAACATGCATTTGAGCTGTTTTCAGTACCATTTGATAACAGAAGAAAATCAGTAATTTACAAAGAGACCGCATGTATCAATGTGTGTAATCATATTAGACTAATACCAATGATGACAATTGTTTGCCAAAGCAGATGATTCTGGTATTAGTGGCTTAAACTGTCTCAAAATATCGGGGTTCATTTTGAGATTTGTGCATTTGTGGTTATTTACCTCCAAGTAGCAGAGTTTTGACAAATCCACCAGAGCTATGTACCAACAAAGTCCTCCTGTCTCTTTACAATTCACTGGGCTTTGACTTCTCGCTGCAGAGTTCCAAAGAACTGTAAAGTTGATGCGTTGACTTAGACACTATTTGTTGCCTGTTTCTGTTGCTGTTGTTTTTGTTAATGTCTTGGGCAGAGTAAACAGGAGCTGGCTGGTTTTGCACACAGCACACCGGCACACTGAATGTCAGTGCTGCCACTGGTTAGGGTTAGGGTTGATATCTTGGGCAGAGTAAGCGGATGTCAGTGCTGCCACTGGTTAGGGTTAGGGTTGATATCTTGGGCAGAGTAAGCGGATGTCAGTGCTGCCACTGGTTAGGGTTAGGGTTGATATCTTGGGCAGAGTAAGCGGATGTCAGTGCTGCCACTGGTTTCTGAGCCCACTCCCCACCCAGGGAGGCGGTGGGGGCCAGGGGGTGGGGGGCTCTATCAGGCTGATAGACAGCTGAGTCTTGTGAGGGTCTCGCTGGGGAGGCCGGGGACCACAAACACCCTGTTCTACAACGCTCAGCCGAGACCGCGATCTGCTCTGTCGCACAGATCACAAACCCATTTCTGAGTGTTTTTCTCTCTGTCTCTCCATCTCTCGCTCTGTTTGCTTCCCCTCTCTCTCTCCCTCTCTCTCTCTCTCTCTCTCTTTCTCTCTCTCTCTCTCCCTCTCTCTCTCCCTCTCTCTCTCCTTCTCTCTCTCTCTATCTCTCTCGCTGTCTTTGTTCTTTGTGTTGCTCTTGTCAGATGTTTTGGGCAATTGGCTTTGTGATTAATTATGCGCTAGGTTTAGCTTCGGAGTGCTGTGAAGTTTGGCTCAAGCCGCTGCTGCTTGCGCTACACACCACACACATTTGCTTTTCTTAAATGTCTCCACACACACACACACACACACATACACACACACACACACACACACACACACACACACATCATCCCAGTGGGGGAAGACACTGCCTGTCAAAGCATTCATTAGACGCTGGGAAAAACTATCCCAGGCATCCTCTCTTTCTCTCTCTCTCTCTCTCTCTCTCTCTCTCTCTCTCTCTCTCTCTTTTTCCTTAGTCAGTCTCTCTCCTGGAGAGAGTCTCTCCCTGGGTCCCGCTGGAAAACAAGAGACAGATGTTCACGCAAGACAAAAGCAAAGAAAGTACGGACGAAGAGGGCGAACACACTCTCTCTCGTTCTCTCGTCTCTCTCCATCACTTGCGGTTGCCATGGTTACACTGCTGCGCTTCTCTGCTTGGCAGCTGATGACAATCAGTCGCTCGCCTCGACAACCCCCCCCCCCCCCACACACACACACACACTCCTCACAGCAGCCTTCCTTCCCCAGTCGCCCTTTCACAAACATCGAGTCCTGAAAAGCAACTGCAGCCCCCCCCCACCCCCACCCTCTCCACTCACCCCTCTCCCCCTTGCCTGCTGTTCCTCTCTTCCCCCCCACCTGCCAATCCACTTAAACAAACCGCACCCTCCCCCAGCCCCCCCCCCCCCCCCCAAAAAAAAACGTTCTGAAAGGTTCTGATTGGATCTCCCGTTGCCTGCAATCAGCCAATCAGGCGGTGGCGTAATCCCCTCCCTGCCGTGCCCGGCGGTGCCTGAGTGGGCCTCTTTGTGTCCCTCCACGAGTCCGAGTCCGCTGGCCAGGTAAACACGGAGTCCTGCCGTCGTGGAGTCTGCTGTCGGCCAGACCTCCACCACCTCCAGCTGACTGCCTCATTCTCCTCCAGCTGCCCCTCTCCAAGCACCACAGCCGACCGCGTCATTCTACTTTCAAACCCCCCCTACACCACAGCCGACTGCCCAGTCATTCTACTTAGGAAGTAACCCCCCTACAAAAAAACCTGCACATCTACCCTGCTGATAGCTTTATTCGCCTCCCAAATCATCCCCAAGCTGCCTCCCTCGACCCCCGACTTCCAAACCTCCCCCAGTAGAAAGCTGCATTCTACACAGCCCACCACCCATAGCCCCCTTCCCCCCCCCCTACCCCCATAGCCCCCCAACCTCCTCCCCCAATGCCACACTCCCCCAAACCCCCTCAGCCTTCAACACATTCAAACTTACCCCACCTGATCGCCCCCCCCCCCCTCAGACCCACAAACTCCTCCATTCTTCCCCAAGCCCCCACCCCACCTCCTCTGTCTCCAGCCTCCCTCTATAATAATAATAATAATAAGCTTTATTTGTATAGCAGCTTTCATACACAGAATGCAGCTCAAAGTGCTTTACATTTGGAGCATGTAACACAATAATAGTCAGTCAGTCATTATCAATCACTTTCACTTTTCTTCATTGCTGTGGCCGTTTATGATCCAATCAGCAACATATCAGAAATATAGAAAATAGAAAATAACATGTAACATAGTTATTAGAGAAGAGTCAGTCATTCCCCTTTGTTGCTGTGGCCGTTTATGATCCAATCAGCAACATATCAGAAATACTATTATACTACTATGGATATATAAAGGCTTTGCTGACAAATGCCTAGGCTAACAAATGCTTAGGCCTCGTTGATGCGGACTCCAAGCAGCCAGCCTTAGCTTGTTCTTAGCATATGTCGCAATTATTTGACTTTATACACAGACATTCAAGACTGGCAGCCTTAACCCTTTACCCCCCACAAGCACGCCATATGGCAACTGTGGCAAGGAAAAACTCCCATATTTCAGCAAGAAACCTTGAGCAGAACCTGACTTAATAGGGGGAGCCCATCTGCTTCTGGCTGGCTGCGCCCTCCAATGGCAGCAGATGTAGAATAATCTGAAAAAGTAGTCTACAGGATAAGATGAGTTAACTAAAGGCTTTCCCAGGCCCGGAGTGCGTAATCGGGAGAATCGGGAGAATTCCCGGTGGGCCGCTTCACTTTTGGGGATTGGAGAAAAATATTGGCATTTGTCACGTTAATTTATCTTCTCTTTACTTAAAGTTGGCTACACACGTTCGCATTCTATGCCTAACACCGCAGACTCTGCATGGGTTTTTCTCCCCTCCCAAGAAGAGTTAATTGGTTGGGTCCATATAGCCCGTCTTTCCTAAAAAGTTTTCTCAGATACCAGCTGGGCCGGCCCTACCCTAGTGATAAGCGTCAGGAAGGATGGATGGTAGAAAGATGCCATGAGGGACTGAAAAGGCCAGGTAAAAAAGACGAAAAGTATTGGAGGGAAATGCTGCCAAATGTGCCATGCGTCCATTTTTTTTTTGAAGAGGACAGACATAAGTGGCAACTGGTAAAGAGAGATAGCCATGATTATAACGGCGTAATTGGGCTAATAACCTACTGGATGTTGTAGCGTTGTCAACCTATTCGCAAGTAACATATTAAATGAATTAAAATATTAGCATTTTGGTATCATCCAATATGGCTATTCATAGACTTTGCAAATATTATGCAAATATTGATAACAAAACTCAAGCTTGATCTGTGTATGCAGTAGCCTATAGGCCTAAAAACAAAAGTAGCCTGAGCAGCAGATCAGCCAGTCCCCCGCTGAAAATGATGAGCCCGAAATTAACTATGACTATAGGGACAAGTAGAAAGGATAATAGAGTTAACCATATGAATTAAAGTTATTTTATGGAAGAAAGAACAGTAGGCTATGACAGCAGTAGGCTACATGATCAACCTATATGGCTTGTTTGCTTGAGAAGTGGGTGTAGTAAAGGAGCAAATCACCAAACAACAACATGATAGCTGACCCATGCAGAAAAAACATGTAAACAATACAGTAGTTCAATATGCCTCTTAGTGGAGTTGTGGGATACATTTCAAATGCTTTATTTCTTCCTTCCTGTTTTTGTTAACTTATCAACCTATCCTTGTGGAATAGTGGAATATTAGCCTATAATAAAAACTACAGGATAGTAAGAGCTGAAATGTTGCCTTATTTATCCAATTTCCACCACCACTAAAAAAGTGGGCCGGTCTTGGGCCTGAAACTCCCGGGCTCAAAAGTGGCCCCACTCCGGCCCTGGGCTGTCCTGTACAGGTGTGTTTTCAGATCTTTTTAAAAAATATTTACCGAACTCGCCTGCTTGATGTACAGAAGCAGGGTGTTCCATAGTTTTGGGGCATAATGGATAAAAGCAGCTTCTCCACTTTGCTTGTGGAGCACTTTGGGTACAATTAAAAGTGAGTCTGAGTCCCTCTCCTCGCCCACTCCGCGGACTTCCATCTCCGGCCCTCTAGGGGAGGGCGGCCATTCTACGAGCCTGTTATTATCACTCCACGCTAGGGCAGGACATGGGCAGGAGGTGGGTGTGGGGGTATGGAGGGTGGTACGGAGAGTTGCCATGCTGTCTCTGGCATCCTGAGCACTCTCTCTCTTTCTCTCTTTCAGTCTCTGTCTCACTCTCTCCTCTCTCCTGCCTGCAAAGCCTATTAAAGAGACTGCCAAGCGAGCGTGATTAGGGCTTTTTACCCCAGCTTAATCCGGCTCCTTTGAACAGTAGTTTAGGCCTGTTTTAGCAGAAGTGCATGCCAGATAGAGCGAGCTGGAACTCCTCGTTTTTTTCCACACCTACGACCTAATTACAGGAAGAGTAATTCCTCTCTGCTGGATATGACTATAAGCTATTCGCGCTGCTGTTTCTCAGTTACTGGCTGAGTCCCT
>NC_055958.1:33910694-33915694 GCF_018492685.1 Alosa sapidissima | reverse complement strand
ATCCAAACATCAGTGATGCAGGGTATGATTAAGTATTTCAAGGTATTTAGGAATTAGTCATTAGTAATGAACAACTATATATAACGAATTATTAATGTGTCATTTAAGAAAATAATTTTAATCTCGTTTTTACACATCTGAATAGCGTTTTTTGTGAGTGCTTTGAGGACAGCTCCTCTAGTCTGTGACTGAGACGTGGAAGCAGCTCTGCAGTGGATCGTTGGGCCCGCAGGACGTCCCGCTTTTTAAAGAGTATTTGTTTATCGACCAATCAGAGCTGAGTGGTGAGTAAATGGTTGAGGCCGATCAATTCTGCTTGCTGTGCTATAATCAAGTTCCCCGTCACCACTTCCACATAGAATGGAACTCTTCACTTCCCTCACGTACCACACACACACACACACACACACACACACACACACACACACACACACACACAGACCTGCACTCACAGCAACAGGCATGGACACACTCATAAACTAGATGTACAGCAGAGCGGTACAAAATATGACCGCCGCCCAGTCCAGCACATGTTTTCCACAAAAATAAGTCACGCTGAAAGGCATATATGATTCTAACTGTCTCACTGAATTGCATTATGCACACTCAATTCTCACTGGTATCTGCTAGACAACAAGTAGCAAAACATGATTAGTTCATAGATTTCACATGTAATATACCTTTTATACAACCCCAACCCCATCTTGCCTGTTCATAATTCTGAGAAATTCTTGAATTGTGTGCATGTGTGCGTGTACATGTTTATGTTTATGTGTGTGTGGGTATGTGTGCGTGCATGTGCTTGTGTGTTTGCCTGTTTATGTGCCTGTGTGTGTGCATGTGCATGCATGCGTATATATGTCTACTGTGTGAGTATGTGTCATACGTAGGATTACTGTGAATGTATGTGTGTGCGTGTGTATCTGTTTATGCACATGTGTGCATATGGAATGGGTTTACATGACCCCTGGAGGCAAACATATGCAAAAAATTGGTCATCCTAGGCCCTACGGTTCTCAAGATATTCACAGAAAACTGTGTCTGCCCTACCCTCCTTTCGGGGGGTCCAGTCCAGCAGGGGGGCTACAGATCAAAACGAAAAGCGACGGTTCCATGCTATCCATGTGGGGTTACATGCCCACCAAGTTTTGTGTACCCCGGTCTTACAGTGACCCGGGAATCCTTGACGGAAATTTGGACATGCGAAAAAGAAGAAACCTATATGACCGCCGCTTCGCTGCGCGGCGGTCATAATAAAATCATCACTCAGACACACAGACACACACACACACACACACACACCCAAGGCCACAACATGTTAGTTGCTACACTGATTTGTTGTGTTAGTTACTATACTCATTTAGTTGTTTTAGTTGCTGGCCACATTCATTGCTCGCCAACTTATTTGGCCTTTGATCGTAAAGAGCAATGCATTTCATCAGACGGATCCATAAAGACTACATTTCTAATTTTCGGGGAGGGGAAAGAAATGAGCACTTAGCCTACAGGCTAGTACAAATCATTAAAACAACATCGCGAGGAAAATGAGAGAGAAACAAAAACAGCCCATGAGTCGCTACTGTAGCTTCGCAGTGACATTTAAAGAAATAACCTCCACTGTTCTCATCTCACAAAAACACAAAACATTTCGACATTTCAGCCCGCAGTTCCCCATTGGTGAGATCTAAATGATTCTGGTACTCTTTGTATGTGTGGGAGGAGGGGGGGGGGGGGGGGGGGGGTAGGAGAGATGGAGGGAAAGATTTGGAAGAGAGATTGAGAGAGGCTGAAAGAGAGAGAGAGAGAGAGCGAGAGAGAGAGAGAGAGAGGGGAGTGCTAGAGAATAGGAGAAAAAAAAGAAAAGTGTGTGTGTGAGAGATGAATACCGAATGAATAACGGTGTGAGGAAGTAAGAGATTGAAAAGAGAGACTAATTTAAAGAGATCTATTTAAAGAGAAGGATTGAAACATAAGGGTTATATCTGTTGATATGTTTATATTCTATATTCGTATATGTTCTGATATTTGTAAGTAATAATTGGTTTGGCAATACAAGGGCCCTATCTTGCACTCGTTTTCCACCCGGCGCAAAGTTTATTTTCTTATTTTGCACGTTTATTTTTTACAATGCGCCCAGGGGTGTGGCAATTAACAACCTAGGGAGTGGCGCATTGTCTAAAAATCGCTTTTGTACACCACCTAAAACGCATTACGCCACTGACCAAGAGAAACCTGGTCAGAAGTCTATGGCGAGTTGTTTTGTATGTTATTTTAAGAGCGCATTGTCAACAGTCATATTGGCGGGTACACAACGCACCATCCTTCTATCCTCCATGAACGCGCACCAGCGCACATCCATGCAAAACATTAGAAATTACACGATTAGGCTACAATGGGAAATATAATTAGAATAAAGATATTACGAAATACATCTCACAATGCATTTGCAAATTGGTAATGACGGTTAAAAGTGATTAGACGAGAGCACAGCTGAAGACACACTATCACGAGATATAAGCAACAACTCTGCAGGATAAACGTTGTTTTAAACGTTGTTTTATTCAGTCATTCGAAAAATATTAGGGTAAGTGTTGCTTTTTCGAGCCTATGTTTTTCGATGGGTGTGTGTGCGCGCGTGCATGTGTATATGTGTGTGTGTGTAAATGTGTGTATTCATATGTGTGTGTGTGTGTGTGTGTGTGTTAGAGATGCGCAGATGGGCTATTATTTCAATCGTAACTGCATAGCAAAACTTATAATCCATCCGCCATCCATCCGCACCAACGTTTTTTGACCAATTTTCAAAACTGCACCCGCCCGCCATCCGCTGGTTGTTTTAATGTATATGGGTGATGTGGCGCTGCTGACGTGAGGCTAGAAAGCTCTTGCCTGTTCTAGAAAGACTGATCCAATGCAGCAAATATTGTCATGAGCTCTCTCTCTGCCTGGTAACACACGCTGATTGAAGTCTGATGACCTCCACCTGTTCCTGCTCTGCTCTGCTCTGCCTCACCCTCGTTACCTACCAGCTGCACTGCATTCACCACTCATCATGCCCTGTATATAAAGCCTTGCTTTTCAGTCCACACTTGTCAGATCGTCTGCAACCAGCACCAGTTACCTGCCTGTTTTGGAAAACGCCTCTGACTCTTTGCCTGTGATCCCGGACCCGCTCGACTACTTCTGTGTTCTCCAGCCCCGGTAATCTTGACCTGCCTTCCGTCCCTCTTCTACGAATACCGCCTAGTCCTTGACTGTACTGCTGCTTCGTTTCAATTGCTGTTGTGTGTGTGTGTGTTTCCCCCAGGACTTCCCGGATCATCCAGCTCCTGCCATCGCTGTTCGGCTACTGGGGGAACACACAAACGCAGACTCTTGGAACTCCCGTACCCCCCCGGAACCCCTGAAACCCCCATAACCCCCAACCCTTAAACTTTTGAAAGTGACGCTTTTGTGGTCCTCGTCCTGTTTGGTGTCTGACAAATATATTAAAAGTCTAAAGTCCAACATTGGCTATGTTGTAGCCTATCCCCAGAATATCAGCAGCAAACTCTGTCTCCAAATAAAATGCACATCGGCCTGTAGCCTACAATTTTATCATTGTAATAAAAAACGCAATTTGGCACATAATTTCAACATGCTGCTACTAATTAATGCCTATTGTACTTTATTTTTTGCAAAAAGAAAGAAATCCTTGATAAAATAACAAGTCATTCACATTATAGGCCTAGGCTACTTTACGCACTGTCATGTCAGGGTGACACTATGACAAGCCTGTTCTGAAGACTCCCATTCATTTTGACTCCACGGGAGGAGAGTGCGTCTTTTTCAGACAGCAAGCGCAATTCATTTTATACCAGCAGGCCGATTGGACAAACTATGGCGCCTCGATTCATTCCGAAAGTCCACTGCACAACAGTGCAACGTGCACGTTCACATTTTTAGTAACAACCGCCAAACTTGCTTGCTTGCCTTACACATCTAAGTTTTCAGACTATTTTTCTTACCTTCTTTTTTCCGCTGTGGATGTTATTGAGCTTGTAGAAGATTTAGCTCTTACGTTCTGAACATCTCGCACTGCCATTGCCCGATGTCATTTCTACGACGGAGTATTAGGGCCACACATGAAGAGAAAAAATATTTTTGCCATGGTGAGATTAAACTCGACATGTTGACATTAAACTCAACATTTCGAGAATAAAGTTGAGATTTAATGTCGACTTTAATCTCGACGTGTCGACTTTAAAGTCGACATGCTGACATTGAACTCGTAATAGGCCCTACTGTTTAAACATATACCTACACAGTTTAAGCTATGTAGCCTACACTAACACACAATATGTTACATAAAAGAAAAATGGGCTTCAAATAGGTGTTATTTCAGATAGATTGCAGATATTCAGATAGATTGCGTCTTGTCTGTTAACTACTCATTGCCGTCATCGTGAAGTGCTGTCTCGCGGTTATGGAAATACCATGCACTATGCCGTTTAGGCTAAATTGCTAGAAACATATCCAATGATATAATGTTTCTATACAAAATGTTATTTCACTCTGTTTTACGTGGTTAAGGCCACTGCACATCCAAATAACTGCCCTTCATGACCCACAGGTCGTCACTCTCCAGGATAACATGGCAAAACTCATTTTTCTAAAACTGCTTTTCCATGTCTCACCTGCAATACGTATAGGAGGCTAGAAACACAGGTATAGCCTAAGCATATACTATTTTGATCCCGTGAGAGAATATGTGTGCATGCACTTTATTTATGCACTTTGTGTGCATATGTGTGCATGTAGGCTAGCCTACATGGGGTGGTCGGGAGGACAGCTTAATTCGTCCCTCCATAGACATTCAGCAATAGGCTGTTTTGCATCCATTACAAACAAGCAACGTGAAAGTCTAGGATTGGGGAGATTGCTTAGTATGCCTCTAGTGCATAAGCATGAAGTTGAACCTTTAGATGAAAAACAACACTTTAATAATAGGCCTACAATAA
>NC_055958.1:33875694-33905694 GCF_018492685.1 Alosa sapidissima | reverse complement strand
TCCTTTTACATTCCTCAAGGTATTAACATTAACATGTTTCATAACTCCATGCATGGACGTTTCTGTACATAAATGTAAGCACTGTGGCAGTAGTAATGCAATATTTAAAAAAAATGTAGGCTACTCTTGTACTCTTGATACTCAAGTACTTTTAAAAACAAGTACTTCAGTACTTTTACTTAAGTAGACATCTGACTGCAAACTTTTACTCAAGTAATGAAGCTGTGTACTCTGTCCGCCTCTGCCCGCCCCTCAGCATCCACACCCTGACAAGCCATGAAAAAGAGTGAAAAATAACACCAGAGCAGAAAACTAGTTTCCATATTCCCTCTGGAACATCCTGTTCCAGTTCCGGGTTATTTCATGGGACCGACTGTGGTTCAACAGGTGTGTTGCATGCTTCTCTTCTGGAGTTCTTCTCAGAAGCCAATCATTGCCTCCGATCTCCACTGGCGTTCTACACAGGAGCCAATCATTGTCTCCGATCTCCTCTGGTTTTCTTATAGGGAGCCAATCACTGACTCCAATTTCCTCTAATGTGTTCTACTCAGGAGCCAATCACAGCTTCCGATCTGCTCTGGTGTTCTACCCGGGAGCCAATCACTGCCCTCATTCTTCTCTGGTGTTCTACTCGGGAGCCAATCATAGATTCCGATCTCCTCTGGTGTTCTACTCGGGAGCCAATTACTGCCCCCAATCTCCTCTGGTGTTCTACTTGGGAGCCAATCACAGATTCCGATCTCCTCTGGTGTTCTACCCGGGAGCCAATCACTGCCCTCATTCTTCTCTGGTGTTCTACTCGGGAGCCAATCATAGATTCCGATCTCCTCTGGTGTTCTACTCGGGAGCCAATCACTGCCCCCAATCTCCTCTGGTGTTCTACTTGGGAGCCAATCACAGATTCCGATCTCCTCTGGTGTTCTACTCGGGAGCCAATCACTGCCCCCAATCTCCTCTGGTGTTCTACTTGGGAGCCAATCACAGATTCCGATCTCCTCTGGTGTTCTACTTGGGAGCCAATCACAGATTCCGATCTCCTCTGGTGTTCTACTCGGGAGCCAATCACTGCCCCCAATCTCCTCTGGTGTTCTACTTGGGAGCCAATCACAGATTCCGATCTCCTCTGGTGTTCTACTCGGGAGCCAATCACTGCCCCCAATCTTCTCTGGTGTTCTACTTGGGAGCCAATCACAGATTCCGATCTCCTCTGGTGTTCTACTCGGGAGCCAATCACTGCCCCCAATCTCCTCTGGTGTTCTACTCGGGAGCCAATCACTGCCTCCATTCTCTGGGTCTCTCTCTCCGGGGCCTCGCTTTGGAAGCGTTGTGGCAGGTTCAAGCTGATGTTATAGTGGTTCCATGGAAATGGCCATCACTTAAGAATAAAAAGAAGATGGTGGATTGACATACTTCAGACAATCTTTTTTTCCCCTGCATGTCACTGACAACTGACACGTTGAATGGTGCACTGTCAACTTGAGGTTCAATTGCACAACACAGGTTGAAAATGTCATGCATTGTGTGTTTCTGTGTGTGTTTCTCTGCTTTTGAGTCTGTGTGTGTTTCTCTGCTTGTGTGTCTGTGTGTGTGTGTGTGTTTGACATCTGGAGGAGTGTAGACTAGTCTTGCAGTGCTAAGCTGAGTCCTAGCCCCTCTTTAGCTCATATGATATCTCTCAAGGAAGGGCCAACTTCTCTCCTCATACCCTCCCCCTCCCCTCCTTTCACTCTCAAAAACTCAGTGTAGCTTAGCAGCTTAGCGCCTCAGCTCATTTCCATGGTAACATGTCTCTCTCTCTCTCTCTCCCCCTCCCTCCATCCCGCCAGCATCCCAGAGCCGAGAGAAATCACTCAAAACACACAAATGTGGCAAAGATGGAGAAGCCCAGAAAGTACTCTCTCTCTCTCTCTGTGTGCGTGCGTGTGCGTGTGTGCGTGCGTGTGTGTGTGTGTGTGCGTGCGTGCGTGTGTGTGTGCGCGCGTGTGCGTGTGTGCGTGCGTGCATGCGTGCGTGCGTGCGCGTGAGTGTGTGTGTGTGGTTGTGTGTGTGTGTGTGTGTGTGCGTGAGTGTGTGTGTGTGTGTGTGTGTGTGTGTGTTCAGATGTGTGTCCAGGAAAAATGAAGCAAACTGAAAATTGTTGGTAAAAAAGAAAAGAATGAAAAAGAAAAGGTAAAAGAGAACAGAGACAAATAGTCAGATGGAGTGTGTGTGTGTGTGTGTGTGTGAGAGAGAGAGACAGAGAGAGAGAGAGAGAGAGAGAGAGAGAGAGAGGGGGGGGGGGGGGGAGAGAGAGAGCTGAACCTTCCGTGCAGTCATGCTCCCTTTGAGCTCCTAAAAGATTTACAATTTTATCAAGTTTCACACCTCTGAAATGACCAAAACCTAAAAAAAAGAAAACTATATCAGAGACTAAAAGAAGAGGACTTTTTTCTCCAGCTTCCTTTCCTGTTTTCCTGAGTTGAATCAAAGGAGTACATCCCTACACAAAAAACTGAGGAACAGCAGCAACAGCAGCAGCTAACAGGTCAGAGGAGAGAAAAGAAGTAACAGGAATATCAACCCCATCCAAATAGCAATCCTCAAACAAAGAACAGCAAGGAAGAGTGGTGAGCCTCTCTTTACTTTTAAATCAGCTTTAAATCAATTAAATCAAAGCACCACCCTTTCTAACTTTGATAAGTGAGCTGAAAGCTAACTAACTAGCTAACAAGCTACATAAACAACAGATAGAGGCACTAGAGGCAGTAACAGTCAGTGGCAGTTGGAAAATGGATACATTGTCAGCAGCCTCTAGTGGAGTGCCCCTCCCCCATTCTATTATGTATCCACCTGCAGTAAAAACTGCAAAGGATAAGAAAGCTTTCAAGCAGGACTTTCTCAGAAAGAACTCTGAGACTCTGTGGGCAGATACAAGGATACAAGGAAGTTTATTGTCACATGCATATAGTTACTGGAAGTAAGAAATGCAGTGAAATTATGTCTGGTGTCAGCCTATTTGTGCAAAGTGGGGGGGTAAAAAGTGCAGTAGAAGAGGGGTTTAGTAGATTAAGTGGCAAGGGCTGCATAAGAAAGGTGGGGGAGGATTGGGATTGGGGGGGGGGGGGGCACCAACAAGGAGCACCCAAGAGCAACGATGTAAGATGTAAGCCAAACAGGGGGCAGGGCCACCACCACTAACCTGCTCCTTCACACAGAGGCCTGTGATGCATGGCATAAAGCCATTTGCAAGCACTACAGACATTACAAAAAACAGGGGATATGTAATGGGAGACAATTACAAATCTACACAGAGGGGGATATTAATAACACCTTCCTCACTGTAAATGTGTACCAAAATGGTACTGTTATGTTTCAAGGAAGCCAGGCAAGCCTCAGCTCTGTCCAGCAAGATATTAACACTATAAAATCACTGGCAGAATTAGAGAGAGGCAAACAAGACACAGACAGTCAGCCTGAAAGGTGCAGTGCAAATGGCAACCGCACAGAGGTGGCAGAGGAGGAGGATCCCTGTATCAGTGACTGCACTGTCTTACTGGAACAGTCTGTCAACCAGTCTGTCCCTTCAGGAAGTAGAATTAGTGCAGCTCAGAGAACAGCTTCAGTATACCACCTCAAATCAACAGCTAGAGGAACAGTTTCACCAATTCAAAGAGGAGTTAACAGCGTGTGTACGAGAGCTGAGGGGACAAATTAGGGACCTGCAGCAGGACAAGGAGGCCCTGAGGAGAGAGCTGAGAGAGGTCAGAGAGGAGCTCAAGCTAGAAAGGAGCAGAGAGCAGATGAAGGGCAAGCTGCATCTCAACACTTCAGCTACCACTCAAACACCAGAATCGACCACTCCATCACAGACAGAACCCCTTGCTTCATCAAGATCACCATCCAGCACTCATGCAGACACCCCTGAACCCACCCACATCAGCCAAGAGCAAGCTATATCAACTAATGATGCAGAAGTAGTCATTTTAATTGATTCTAATGGCAAATTTATAAATGAAGAACAGCTGTTTCCACACCAAAAAACAACCAAACTTTGGTGCCCTAAAACGGCTGATGCATTTAAACTGCTGACCAGCGAAAGTTTAGGAGAACCAAGCCACATCATCATACATGTGGGGACAAATGACCTGAGGACACAACAAGAGCGTGTGGCAGAGTCTATCACAAGAGTGGCAGAAAAAGCAACAGAGACTTTTCCCATGTCCAAAATAGTCATCTCCACCCTCCTTCCCAGAGCCCACTTTCACCCAGACACCATACACAAGGTGAATGCTGCCATCTCCCGTGGATGTGCCCCCATGCCAAACGTTCAACTGGCACACCACCCAATGCTCGGCCTACACAGCCTGCATGACCATGTCCACCTCCGCAAAGATACCATCAATGTGTTCGCAAAAACACTGAAAGACGTTGCTTTTGGTCGAACTACAGCCTCCCATCCGAGCAGACCATACCCTCCTGGACTACATCACAAACACCATCCCACATCCAGGCACCAGGCAGAGAACTGCAAACGACACCCTGCAGCTGTGGTCCCCGTGCCTCAGCAGCCAACACCTCAGAGGCCTGCAACTCAACACTCCACACCCCCTAGGCAACACCATGCTCCTCAGCCTAGAGAGCCCCGCAATCCCGCAACTTGGCACAAACACCCTACACACAAGAGACGTCCGGAGTACCAGCAGAAGAATCCCATGTCGCCACATCAACACCATCAGCTGCACCAGGAACACCTGCACCCACCAGCACCGAGACACCGGGGTAGCCACCCCAACTCGAGGGTGCTTATAGCAGGGAGCAGCTCCATGGCAGAGCGGCATCATGACCTCCACACACCACATGGCAGGCCAGAGCAGCAGGAGCAGCCTACGTATGCAACAGTGCTGAAAGACTCACGCAGCACTAAACTAGCAGAGATCAGAGATCTGCTAGACATCATATGCACACGGCTAATGGACTAGTCGTGAGTCATACAAATATATTTACTGTTTATTAATAGTAACCATAACAATGTCTAAATAATAGTGATATATATGCATATATATACAATATTAAAAAACATTATAATATATATATATAATATATAATATTATATACTATAATTCAAAATGATAGGTTTAACTCATCTTAGAGGTCAATGAAACTTGTTAAAATTTGTCAAATCATTATTAGTACATTACTTGTGTGATGAAATCTTTATCAGTTTCACTGTGGAATATTCAGGGCATTAATTCATCCAGCTTTGGTTGTAAAACTAAAGCCCTGGAATTTAAGAAAAGCATTCAAAACACAGATATAATAATTCTCCAAGAAACATGGCGCAAAACTGATGAAGTGACTCTCTGTCCCACAGGATATTGTGAAATAGCCATTTCCTCCAGAAAACATGTAAAAGTCACACGTGGAAGAGATTCGGGAGGCATAATTATTTGGCTGAAATTAGAAATAGCAAAAAAGAAGAATCACATATCTGGCTTAGAATTGACAAAACTAACACAGACAACAAATTATATATTCCTCTGTGCTCTGTACATTCCCCCCTCTGAATCTCCCTACTATAATGAAGAGATTTTTGATACTCTCCACAGTCAGATCAACTACTTTCAGGCCCAGGGTAAAGTGTTGATCTGCGGAGACCTAAATGCCAGGACAGGATCTTTAGACGACTACAACTCAGATGAAGGTAATAACCATATATTCGGCAGCGATTATCCATCAAACATGGTAAACTTTGCCCGTAATACTTTTGACAAATCAGTCAATAAAAATGGTAAATTGCTCATCGAGCTCTGTAAAAGCCTTGGTCTGTACCTGCTCAATGGTAGGGTGCGAGGGGACTCATTAGAGAGATATACCTACAGCTCACCACTTGGCTGCTCAACAGTTGATTATATGATTACAGATTTGGACCTATTCACTTTCAAAGCATTCACGGTCAAACCACTAACACCTCTGTCAGACCACAGTCAAATTACTATGTATCTTAAAATTAGCGAAAATACCAACACACACAAAAGGCCCATACCTGTAATGCTGTACAGCACTAGATAAACCTACAGATGGGCCCATAACAGCAAAGAGGAGTACTTGAAAGCTTTTTGTCAACCTAAAGTGGGTTTTCAAATAGAAACATTTTTAGCACATACTTACCTGCATAATAAAGAGGGCGTAAACCATGCAGCCGAAGAACTAAACAACATTTTCCATTACCTGGCAACCATTTCTAATCTTAAAACTACCAAAAAATCTCATAGGAATAAACAAGAAAAGGAAAAATGGTTTGATCAAGATTGCAAATTAATGAGGAAAAAACTTAGGCTCCTGTCAAATAAAAAACATAGACAACCCGACAATCCTGGTTTACGCCTTAGCTATTATGAAGAGCTTAAACAATACAAAAACACACTCAGAAAGAAGAGGGAACAGTTCACAAAAAATCAATTAGAGACAATTGAAGAATCTTTAAATTCAAATAATTTCTGGAATAACTGGAAGCAAAAAAAAGCAACATGAGGAACTTGCCATCCAAAATGGAGGAGTATGGAAAAGTCACTTTGAAAACCTCTGTGGAAAACACAGCATGAACCCAGAAGAAACCCAAATTTACCAAAAAATTATTGACATGGAAAACACAATAAATAAATATCAAAACCCACTAGACTACCCAGTTACAGAAAATGAACTAACAGAAAAACTCAAAGGCTTGCAGCCAAGAAAGGCAAGTGGCCCTGATGGCATCCTCAATGAAATGATTAAAAATGCAAGCCACAATTTTCATCTGGCTATTCTAAAACTGTTCAACTTCTGAGTGTCGGATACTTCCCTGATGTCTGGAATGAAGGACTCATTACACCCCTTTTCAAAAGTGGAGACAAATTAGACCCTAATAACTACCAGGGCATTTGTGTAAACAGTAATCTGGGGAAGTTATTTTGTAGCATTTTAAACAATAGAATAATAAACTTCCTTATCGCGCATGATGCCCTGAGTAGAAGTCAAATTGGTTTTTGACCAAAATGTAGAACATCAGATCATATTTTCACCCTACACACCTTAATAAATAAATATGTAAACCAAAATAAAACAAACATATTTGCTTGCTTTGTAGATTTCCAGAAGGCCTTTGATTCTATTTGGTCTATTATGATGATGGTCTATTTTGTAAACTTATTGAATCTGGTGTAGGGGGAAAAGCATACAACATAATAAAAACAATGTATTTAAACAATAAATGTGCAATTAAAATTGGAAACAAACAAACAGAATTCTTCACTCAAGAACGGGGTGTGAGACAGGGCTGTCCTCTATCACCGACCCTCTTCAATATATATATTAATGAATTGGCAAAAAGACTCGAGCAGTCAGCAGCTCCTGGCCTCCTATTAAATGACTCCGAAATCAAATTTCTTCTTTTTGCGGACGACTTGGTTCTGCTGTCTCCAACAGAAGAGGGTCTACAGCAGAACCTAAATGTCCTGCACAAGTTCTGTCAGACCTGGGCCCTGACTATTAACCCACAAAAAACAAAAATACTAACCTTCCAGAAAAAATCCAGACATCAGAGAAAGAAATTAACCCTTGGTACATATGCAATCGAACAAGTAAAAAGTTACACCTACCTTGGGCTAAAAATCAGTTCAACTGGTAATTTCAACTTGGCCGTGAATGATTTGAAAGAGAAAGCAAGAAGGGCTTTCTATGCCATCAAAAAAACTATTCAATTTGACATACCCATTCGGATCTGGCTCAAAATATTTCAAACAGTTATCGAACCAATTTCATTATACAGCAGTGAAGTGTGGGGTCCTCTTATGTACAATGGATTTGAAAAATGGGACAAACACCCAATCGAAACCCTGCATGCAGAGTTCTGTAAAAGCATCCTCAAGGTACAGAGGAACACACCTAACAATGCATGCAGGGCTGAATTAGGCCAATACCCTTTACTAATTAAAATTGAAAAAAGAGCTATCAAATTATTCGAACATCTCAAAACAAGCGACCCCAACTCCTATTGTTATAAAGCCCTAAAAAGCCAAGAGATGAGTCTAAAAACAAGTCCCCTCATCCAGCTAGTCCTGAGACTCACACATACTAATAGTACAACAAACACAACTAATAGTCAGCCTCAGGACCTTGCCACCCTTTCTCAAACAATTCGGCCTAACCAAATTATAAATGCAGAAAAACAAAATTACTCATATTGGACTGAAACAACAAAAAGACAAAATAAACTTCAATGTTATTTGGCCCTAAACAGAGAGTACACTGTGGCAGACTACCTATCCACAGTCACTGATACCAGACAGAGAAAAACCTTGACCAGGTACAGGCTAAGCAATCACAGTCTGGCTATTGAGAATGGCAGACACAGGCAAACCTGGCTGCCCAGAGAAGACAGGCTGTGCACCAATTGCAACCAAGGTGCCATAGAAACAGAGCTTCACTTCTTGGCTGAATGCTGCCAATGGAAAGACATATGAGATCAATTCTTTCCTAAATTCAGAGAAATGCATCCAGACCTTCAAAACTTTATGGATCTAAGTCTAAGAATACTATTAGGAGAGGAACAAAAGAGCGCAAGAGTCGCAGCAAGATATATAGATGCTTGCCATAAACAAAGGGAGTCACTTCATCAGTGAAGCACACAAAAACTCAAACACACACACACACACACACACACACACACACACACTGTCGTTGCAGTAATGTATGATGCATGATGTTCTGTTTTATGTCTTTACACACTACTACGTACATGTATGCTTTGGCAATACAAATTGTATTTTTTGTCATGCCAATAAAGCTCAATTGAATTGAATTGAGAGAGCGAGAGGAGAAGAGAAAGAGTTATTTGTGAGCAATCATGGCAGATGCAAGAACAAATAGATGAAAGAGGGTAGGTTCAGGGCTAGATATTCTCTTCAAAGACAAAAATGCAAACACACACACCATCAAAGCAGTTGAATAAGCTTTACGCCCACTCCCATCCTCTCCACTATTCTCTACACACCCAAACAAGAAATGTTTTCTCTCTCTCATTTCTTCCTCTCTTCCTCTCTTTTCCTTGTTTTCCTGACCTCGGCGGTGGACTGGGATGTACCCCGTTAGGGTTTAGCCCGAGAGTGCAGGAGTCATGCGTCAGGCATAAACTTCTTCCCCCGGTGTTTTCAGACGCGCCACACGTCCAAGGTCACCCCACATTGAACTTCAAAGACGCGGCGGAGAGGAGCGAGGCACGTACGTTCTGCTCGGCCCTGACCAAGACGAGTCTCGTCGCCCGGCTAATCCCCTCTGACGAACTCTTTCTCTCCCTTCATCGCTCACTCACTCTCTACCTCCATTTTCATCTTCATCACTCACTCTCACTCTTACTTCATTTCTCCCTCTCAGTCATTCTTTCCCTGTCCTCTCTCTCTCTCTACTCTGCTCTCTCTCTCTCCTTTCCTCTCTGCACTCTGTCTCTTTCCTCTCTCTCCTTCTCTCTCTCTCTCTCTCCTTTCCTCTCTGCACTCTGTCTCTCCTCTCTCTCTCTCCTTTCCTCTCTGCACTCACTCTCTTTCCTCTCTCTCTCCTTCTCTGCACTCTCTCTCTCTCCTTCTCTCTCTCCTTTCCCCTGCACTCTCTCTCCTCTCTCCTCTCTGCTCTCTCTCTCTGTCCTTTCCTCCCTGCCCTCTCTGTCTCTGTTTGATGTGACGGTGTGGATGCGACGTGATGTGTGGGGATGTGATGAGAGTGGAGAGCCCATGAGACCATCATGGCCGCTTCACCCGCTCAGACAGACCTGCGGCACATCGCCCGCCCGGCCTGCCGGCGATCCCTTACGTCTGAGAGAAACTCTTTGCATGCAAGCAGAGACTCGCTTTCCTCCTATTTCAGTTGGCATGAATGTTAAGCTCAGACTCTCTCATCCGTGGGATTTGAAGTGTCTCGGTTAGAGGACCAGCTATTGCTAACATGGGAGGAATTACCTGTCACTGAAAAAACACACGATTTTTATTTTGTCTCTAAGCGAACTTAATTAAGTAATGCTATTAGGTGCAATTATATCACTTGTTATATCACCTCAAAATGAGATCTAGAATTTACATAACATTAAAGTCAAACTTTCTAATAAAGCTGTTCATTATTTTCACATCACAGCTAAAGAAACGCCAGGGACTGCCCAGGCGAACAGCAACACCGCATATCCAGAATAAAAACACTCTTCATTCCATCTCTACAAATACTAAATACTATGCAGGCAAAGGTCAGGCTGTGTCGGTGTGCCATGGGTTCAGCAAAGAGTGGCCAGAGTGCCGACCCTAGATATATTTATCTTTCTGGCAGCCCAGTCTGGTGACCTGGCCTGGAGGAAACTCGATAAAAGCACCAAGCAGCCTCTGCACATGCTGCCTGCGATCAGTTAAAATATGCATTCAGACACGTCCAAGATCAATGCCTAATATGTGCGTTTCTTAGTAACTGTGCCAAGAGGTTGCATTGGCCAAAGAGTTTATATTCATGAAGATTCAAAAACAACAATGTAGAGTAGAATACCCGTAGGAGCGAGCTTATGTCATAATTTCATAACTTCATAACTTCGCTTCCATAACATTAGATTAGATTCAGCTTTAGATAGATGCAAACATAGATGTGAAGGGATAAAATAGAGAGAAAAACAAAGAAAAAGAAGATTCATGGATGTTGCTTTTTGTGAGAAGCAAGCAGAGAGAAAGGGAGGGAGAGAGACAGAGAGAGAAAGAGAGAGAAAGAGAGGGGGAGAGAAAGAGAGAGAAAGAGATAGAGAGAAAGAGAGGGAGAGAGAAAGAGAGAGAAAGGGAGAGAGAGAGAGAGAGACAGAGAGAGTTGTTTTTTCAAGGTTTTTTATTGACTTTATTTAACTTTGTATTTGCTAAGGGTTAGTCATACATAGCTCAAGCTCATTCTGTGCAGCAGGACACTAACAGGAACACGTCCATGGATTGAGTTCCTGAAACATGATGTCGATGTCCACAGTGACGTGCTAGTTTTAATGGAACTGAGGTGGAGCAAAGCATTCTAGAATCTTCTCTACAGGTTCTCTTCCATGAATCACCCACTCAGTATTAGCCCCTCAGCTTCACGGCAGCTCAAACAATTCATTTTCAATAACTAAGAGAAAAAGAAAGAGATGGCTAGGACTATGGGCAACGCTGTGCCCTTGAGATTTAGAAAAGTGAAGTGGAAACATTATTTATGCTATCATATCTATTGAGCAATCTAATCTGATATATATATATATCTCATAACACATATATATATCATATAAATTAAGAGGTAGCCTACCAAAGGGACAGTGTGATTTCATTGGTCTGTGTGATTTTATTGGTTAGTTCATGGAGGTCTAATCTAGAAAGAGTGTAGCGTTGCCTGCCCATCTGGCTCATTGATGGTGTTGGCTTCAGGTGTGGATATGAGCCTGTGGGCACATAAGCTAAGGGACTCCAGCTAAGCATACCTGTCAAAGAAAACCTAACCCCAGTAACTTTTGGACTACTTTTTTAGCTTCAACCACCTGTCCATTCACTTCAGCTCAGGGACAGCAAGGCAACAAAAGGCATCACTGCTAGACCAGACTATAGAAAGGCACAATGCTAAAATGGTGAGAGCCATACCCACACAGGTCTGTCTAGGCTTTTGTCTGAAATGACTACCATCATCAAATGACTACCACAAAAGGGTTCAATTCAAACTCCATGAGCTTTAGGCTATTGGCACTGCATGCACTTTGTGAAAAAGAAAGTGGAATGTAAGATTATATAAAAGAAAGGGGACAGATGTCCAACAAAAGCTGTTTAGACTACCTGTCTGTCTGTCTGTTTTCTACAGGCTATTCTTACTCACGGATTGTGGTGCCCCTTTGTTCCATGCGGGGATTAACGGGGAGGATAAAGTGTGAAATAACGGAAAAATCACCTGCAATTTCATCATTTGCACATTTAATGACTGTAACAATTCTACCTAAAAATAGCACTTTCTTCCGCGCGCACTTGCTCCCTGATCTCCCACCCTCTTTCTCTTTCATCTCTGGGCTGCCTCGCGAGCAGCTCCTCTTGAAGAAAAACAAAAATCCCTGTCAGACCCCCGCGCGGGTCAGTAATTAATGCCACGGGAGAGAAAATGAAAGAAATATCTCCGGGTGAGAGAACTCTATCACATGTGCAATCCCCCTGAAGAAAAGGGATCTGTGAATAACGGCTCCTCTGCATTGGTAATAATACTCGGCAGCTCGTGCAAATTGGATTCGGCGAGAAACGGACCGTCCCTTTGGCGTCCACATTTAGTCTAGTAAGACTTCAGGTTTTCGCGGTACTGTCATGTGTAATAATGTGTGTCTAATTTCGATTTTTTTCCGATTAATTCTCAGGAGTAATGACACATTCTGACTAGAGGAACGGCTGCATTTTTCCTCATTGTAAACTTATCGACCTCAAGGTGGCGCCATTTACCAAAAATCCAATTGACAGTCACGCGGTCCGGTGTGTGTATACTGTAAGTGGCATTTTTGCTGCAGCGGCTTAATTCCGTTGTGTGGTGATCTCTAAGCTTACTGCCCATTAAAGCCTTCACCGGATAGCGTTATTTTCTCAAATGTCAGTCACTGTTTTCAGCTTTGGTAGCTTGAATTTATCTGTAACGATTTTTCGGACATAGGAAGCAGTTCAGTTGATTCAGTTGTCAGCCAGTTATTCTCATTTTAAATAAGAAAATCTGTATTGTAATCTGTATAACTATACAGGCAAGTGGAATGATATAGGGCAACATACATCAGCAACATACATTTTTCTACTATACTATCTATCTGTGGCAGCAATGTGACATCTCACTACATGTGTCAAATAATAATAACAATAATAATAATAATAATAATAACGGAAAATGAAATGAAGAAGCTGGGAAGGCGAGGAGTCTTTTTAACCCAACAGGCAGTGTGCCTGCTTGATAAGCACAACCACCAACCCAGGTGGCTACCAGTGCAGGGTGATGTGAAGATCATAGAGGGTGTGAGGAAGATGGTATAGGATTTGGGGTGAAGGCAGGCCCTGTCACGCCAAGCTCAGGACCCTATGGGGAATCAATGTGCCTAGTCTGACTTGATAGACACTCTCAACAACATCATAAACTAATTTGCACACAGCCTGAGACAAATCACACTCTAGCGTCATATACTGTATGAGAAAGTGTGAAATAGGCATAGGCGGTAAGTTAGTCTGATGTGTGTGTGTGTGTGTGTGTGTGTGTGTGTGTGTGTGTGATGCCTTGGGTTGTTTACTTACGATTTACTGTCGGCTAATCTTTTTTCTTTATGTTTATACCTTTCTTCTTGGGCAACCTGTTTTTTTCACTCTGAGGTAAAATCCTCCTATCTCTCTGTGATTGTCCTCATTGGTTTAGGTTTAAAGCCGTGCATTTCCCTCCTAGCAAACAATTCATGTTCTGAAGACTCCCAGGAGAAACCTCCATGCTAAGACCAGCTTCAATCCTGGCCCATGAAAGCCATCTTATTACTGTCCACAACAGGCAGTGAGACAGGAAGACAAGACTAATCTATTGATTCCAGCAAATCCAACGTGAGATTGGATGGCTTGTATTGTCTGTTGTGATCCCCCTACCACACACACACACACACACACACACACACACACACTCACACACACACACACACACACACACACACACACACACACACACACTCACACTCACACACACACACACACACACACACACACAGAAACAGTTTTCTTTGCCCGTTTCCATAATCCCACCCTTTGTTGGCCCCCGGGTGAATGACATGTCTGGTGAGATTTGAGGAGGAAAAATTGCTTTTTCTGTCTGGGGGAGGGGGGGTGCCATCACACCCACCCACACACACACACACACACACACACACACACACAGGCGCTGAGTGTGTAAATGCTTTTTATCCAGTGGCCAGGAGGGTCAGCCGGGGTCCTGTGACGACTGGAGATTTTCAATTAGTGCATTTGCATAACTTGATTGACCGTGTTTGGGCTGTGGAAATGCCATTACTTCCGGGACCTTCATTTCAAGAGAGGGTGAAGATGCTGTTGACCTCCCCAAGAGATAGATAGAGAAAGTGAGAATCTGTGTGGATGTGTGTGTGTGTGTGTGTGTGTGTGTGTTTGAGTGTGAGGGGGAGAGAGATCTGAATGAATATCCGATGCCTTTTAAATTGTCTTCTGTGTCTGAATTCTGAGGAAAACAGGGAGGAATGATAATATAAGGAAAGAAGGGAAAAGAGAGAGGGAAACAGAAAAGAGAAACGGTCATTCCTCTCTACATTTTTCATGAAGCGAAACACATACTGGTCCATTACGATCAGAGTTTTCATCCCTCTGCTGCTGTGTGTGTGTGCGTGTGGACCCTCTCCGTTTACTACTGACCCTGTCTGAGCTCACTGACAAGTTTGTGTGAAAATCTAATAAGGAATCGATCATACTGGTAAAAACCCTTTTGGTCTGCAGCAGTTCCGGTTGCTTCTGGCCTTCTCTGGAGCCAGAAATTTCCACCGCATGCGTTTGATCTCATTTCTCTAATCTGCGCTCTCACACAGCCCAGCTCCTGCAGGCACTCTGCGTTTTGGGTCATGTTTGCGTTCGGCACAAATGCCTCAGATTCTAAATTGATCTTTGATTGAGCTCCATGCACCCATGCCCCCCCCCAAAAAAAGGTCTGAATTCATCTATTCTTTGGCTGTGGTTTTATTTGTTCCCCCTGTAAGCTGTGGGGTGTTTTGTGTAATTCTTTCGTCAGTAGCACGAGCATGAGCTGGGCGACCAACCAGCAGTTATTTACCACTGTCCCTAGGCAACAAGGCTTGGGAAAAAGACTGGCCGACTTGGAACAATGTTGCCAGATCTTGGGAGAGAAATAAGCAACCAGGCCTGTGAACACCAGTGTTGCGCGGTCTGCCTGAAATTAAGCAGTCGCACGGTTATGAGTCATATAAAAAATATTTGAATGATATTCGGGTAATTTGCGGGCGGGTCAGTTAAAATTAATGAAATTTGTGAAATGAAATAATGATATATATATATATATATATATATATATATATATATTTTTTTTTTTAAATACTTAAAATATCACGAGAAAGCTAGCATCAATATTTAACTCATAATTGCTTTTCAAAGATATCATTGGTTGAAGCATACAGTAGACCTACTTGCCACATAGATGGAGAGGTAAAGATGGAGATGGTAAAGAAGCTGAAGACGCGAGATGTTAAAATAATAAAGACACCCCTCCAGGAAAAGCGATATACGGGAAATATTTGGAAAGGTTCTTCTTAAAGAAGATGACAGTAGTGCAAGTTATGTTCTATGTACTTCCTGCGAAGCCATTTAGTATGACAGCCACAAAACAGGCACGACCAATATACAGTAGGCCTATATATAACTTGTTACAAACGCGGCACTGGTGGACTAGCCCTAGTGCAATTCCCAGACCTCAAGCAAGCAATAGATAGCTTTATATACTGACCAGGAACAGCTTTTTTAGACTAGGTACAAGACCTATTGACAAGTCGCTCAGTAAAATAATGCTGATACTTTGCCACCTGCCCATGTTAAACTTTTAGCCTACAGCCGTGAGCAGGTAGCTTGACGAGCCAGACCTTGCTTCTAGATTTCTAGGCTAGTGAGCAGGCACCTGCAGGCATAAATGTTATTGTACACAGGCTACACAGTCATATATACCGGTATGTATAGGCCATATAGGTTTGCGCATGCATAAAAGTTACTTTGGTTCATTGCGTCTGTGACTTTAAACAGTGTATGTGCTTCAGTAAAGCGTTGTGCTTCATTCAGCCAACCAGTTCTTATACTAACGTTTTGACCAGCAATGTATCTCTCTTGCCTACGTTGCTGCCTTCACCATTTCTGTTTTCGAAAGAAAAATGTATGTCCATGGCCTTGAAATCTTGTCTTAGTGTTTAGCTTATCCTTTGCTAGTTGCGTGCGTGCTTGCGCTCTTATTCTCATTCTCTCTCCTGCGCAAACATTATGTCCTGCATATGTGTAGTTCTACTGCATAACGTTTCGCAAACAAATTAGTCAACGTTACTTTCGTGATTTGGGAAAAGCCTGTAAAAGTCCTGGCAGGAAGCGATTACATCAACGTTTTTTGGTATATCCAGTTTTGAATATATTTTTTTCTGAAGTGTTTACAACTTAGTGTTAACTAATAATTGTTGCAAACTGGTACTACGAACAAAATATTAGTGCATTCCTGGATCTACATCCTTATGCATGCTTCCTGCCAGGACTTTTACGGGCTTTTCCCAAATCACGGAAGTAACGTCGACGCAGTGGTTTAGTAGCAGATAACAGCATCCATCAGGCAAGTGTTATTTAACTCCTGGTGTACTTACAAACTTTTCAATGCCTCATTTTATGAGTAAAGAACATACTGTAGAAGTTTCGTACCATTCAGGGCATTATTAGTGGGGTAATTTACAAGATAAAAGTTAATTCCATTACGCCTGCAGAAAGTCATTCGTTTCTGACAGCGCTACTCGACCAGGGTTCGACCAAGGGAAAACAGGTTCTGGGAGGGTGTTTGGCTCGGGGTCATGGTGCAAAGGACCCTAGGGTGAAATTACTCCGAACCATCGCTTTAAGGTAAGGGCTAAATCTTTTAATCCACTTTCTTTCTCCCACTGTTTACATTTCTCTTGCATTTCACACAAGTGGTCTCTTATATTGAACCAGCAAAATAGACTGTAAGTAATGGATCATTTAGTGCAGTCTTGATTTATTAATGAAGGATTGGAAGGTGGTGAACATGGTGCTAGTTCATCAAACTGGGCAGTTTTGGTGGTCTAGTAGCCAGGTGTGGAGAGAGAGGGGCAGATTTGGTGGTAACCATTTGTGTGGAGAGAGAGGGGCAGTTTTGGTGGTCTAGTAGCCAGGTGTGGAGAGAGAGGGGCAGTTTTGGTGGTCTAGTAGCCAGGCAGAGGGGTAGTTTTGGTGGTCTCAGCAGCATACATACAACACAAACACATTCTTTAACAGCTGAAAGAGTAATTAAAGTATATAATATAAAAACACAACTAAGCAGTAAGGACAGTAGAAGATAAAGAATATGCTAAATATACTAAAATACAAATTATACTAACACTTAATACAATATATAAAAATATACTAAAATACAAATTACAAAAATACAAATTATACTAACTAACACTTAATCTAAATCAATTCTAAAAACAGTATCCACATAATGGTGATTAATAAATCAGAGGCGCTTGCAATGACTGAGGCAGGGACTGAGCCTGTGATTCTCTGTGCATAGTAAGGTATGGTAAGGTGCTCTGTGTGAATGAGTGTCATGGTGGTAGTGCAATGGTGATAGTGGTCATGGTGATAGTGCAAATGAGTAAGTCAACAGTGCAACAATGCAGAAATAAAGTAAAGTAAAGTCTATATATCTATATATTTAACTATTTAACAAAATGTATAAGTGTGGCCACAGTTCGGCTGTGGCATGGAGGGGGGGGGGGGGGTTATGCATATGTGCTAATGTGCTAAAATAGCACGCAAACAGTGAGGCATAAAGACAGTGGTACAAGTGGCTAGTGGACAGACAGTACCAAACATGGAGGGGGTGAAGAGGCAGACAGACTATGCAGAGAAGTCTATCTCTCCTCTTCCCTTAAGTGAGGCATTGAACAGTTCAATGGCCCTGGGGACAAATGACTTTCTCAGTCTGTCAGTTGTGCAAGGCAGTGAGCGAAGTCTCCAGCTGATCAGGCTCTTCTGCTTAACAATAGTGCTGTGGAGTGGGTGACACTGATTGTCCAAGATGTTGATCAGTTTGTTCAGGGTCCTTTTGTCAGATAGTGAATTGATGCACTCCAGTTCAGCTCCCACCACAGAGCCAGCTTTCCTTACCAGCCTGTCAATTCGCCCCACATCCTTCTTCCTTGTGCTTCCTGCCCAGCATACTACTGCATAGAAGAGGACGCTGGCAACAACAGACTGGTAGAACATCCTGAGGAGCTTACTGCACACATTGAAGGACCGCAGCCTCCTCAGGAAGTACAGCCTGCTCTGCCCTTTCTTGTAGAGTGCATCAGTGTTGGCTGAGCAGTCCAGTTTATTGTCCAGGTGGAGACCCAGATACTTGTAGGTGCTAACCACCTCCACATTGACCCCATCAATGTGGACTGGTAGCAGAGTGGGCTTAGACCTGCGGAAATCCACCACCATCTCCTTGGTCTTTGAAGTGTTAAGTTGAAGATGATTGAGTTTGCACCATTGCACAAAGTCCTCCAGCAGGCTCCTGTACTCCTCCTCCTGCCCGTTCCTGATACACCCCACAATTGCAGTATCATCAGAAAACTTCTGCATGTGGCATGACTCGGAGTTGTAGCAGAAGTCAGATGTGTACAGGGTGAACAGGACTGGAGAGAGCACAGTTCCCTGTGGCGCTCCGGTGCTGCAGATCACAGTGTCATAGAGACAGTTCTTCAGTCTGACGAACTGTGGTCGCTCGGTCAGGTAATCTGTAATCCAGGTTACCAGGTGAGCGTCCACACCCATCTGCAAGAGCTTTTCTCCCAATCTGAGGGGCTGGATGGTGCTAAAAGCACTTGAGAAATCAAAGAACATGATTCTCACAGCACTTTTCCCCTTGTCCAGGTGGGAATGTGTCCTGTGTAGAAGATATGTGATGGCATCGTCCACGCCCACTTTCTCCTGGTAAGAAAACTGTAACGAGTCTAGTGCATGGCGTACCTGGGGTCTGAGCATACATAAGACCAGTCGCTCCATTGTCTTCATCACATGTGATGTAAGAGCGACAGGTCTGTAGTCATTAAGCTCACTAGGGTGTGGCTTCTTAGGGACAGGGGTGAGACATGATGTCTTCCACAGTGTTGGAACTTGTTCAAGGCGTAGGCTCAAATTGAAGATGTGCTTCAGTGGCTCCCCCAGTTCAGCAGCACAGGCCTTGAGTAGCCTTGGGAACAGTCTGTCAGGCCCAGCTGCTTTATTGCTGCGCAATTTCTTAAGTTGGACTGTCACTTGATCTGTTGTAATGGTGAGGGGTGTAAGGGGAGGGGAGAGGGAGGGGTGCATCTGGGATCTGTGTGTCTGATGGCTGTTGACTGAGGTCGTTGTCACCTCATTGTTCGTGATCGCCATGTGGGGGAGGGGTGCAAAATCCAGTGATGGTGGGGGTACGATAGCCTGTGATGATGGAGGTGAGTGTTGCGCCCTACAAGCCCTAAGACACAAGCCCTAAGTCGCTTAAAATAGAGGCAGGCTTGGCAACTTGACTTTGACTCCTCCAGTGCAGCATGGCAGTAAGATGAGTTTGACCTGGATATGACCCGCATTTGACCCAGATGCCAATCAGGACTTGGCATCAGAAAATGTTTTCACATTATCACATAGAAACAGAAACAGAAACCACACATCAGCTATTAGAAGCTGTGCAAATGTATCATCATTGACATGAGAAAATTGACATGCCCCTATCAAGAGCCTAAGTTTAGACTCATAAGATCATTAACCATATGGCTTTTGCTAATTGCTGAAACACTCCTTCGTCTTTTGGATCCACTTCAGTTGTTTTTGTATTGAATGCAGATAAGTTGCAAATGACACTAATTATGCTGATATGCATAGATTCTTCTGGATTGTTTGATTGGTATATTTGTGTACATTGCCACTGCACATGACCGGTAATTATCCTATAAATGCTATACGCTACACAGTCTTTAATATGCTTAAGTCATAATGGCATTTTGTTAAGCTTGAGTGAAGACAGGAGGACAAACTGTTTCAGTATTTATGTACCTGTGTGTATTTATGCTCATTTCAATCAGTCTCTCTTTATGTGTGCGTTTGTGTGTGTGTATGTGTGCTTGTGTCAAATCATTCAGATAATTCATTTATTCCGGCCAAGGCAACCGAGCTTCCTAATCAGTGATCACTCAGGAGTGGAGTCTCAGGGAACATACGGATGAGTAGGTGTTAACTCGCCATGGTCACACACACACACCCACCCACACACACACACACACACACAGCCATTACGACACAGGTGATTTAACAATTTCTCCACCTATTAAGAAACACTTCATTAATTTCTGAAGTTGTCTTCCAGAACACCAGTGTAATTAACTGCCAATTTTTTACACCTTCAATGGAAGAAACAAACTCGTAGGAGGATGGGAAAAATAGAGAGAGATGGAAAGAGAGAGAGGGATAGGGGAGTGATTGTCATGTGTGACTCTGTGCTAATGTGACCCATTAGCCATGAGTGTGAGTGTGTCTGAAGTCTCCTGTGACTCCATTGGTGAATATCACACACCACTGATGATTGTTGGCATGGCGACACTGCAGGCGAGAACTCTGAACACTCCGCAAGCCTCCCCGACGTTCACACGTCTAACTTTACTTCCCTGCCCTTTCGTCACGGCGATCAAGCGCTCATTAGCAACGCCTCATAGAACGCCCCAAGAGTCACAGATTTTTAATACACATATTCAAATGTATGCGAAAAGTGTGTGGGGGCAGAAGGGTGTTAGAGAACTTAGCAGGAGTGAGCTGGGGAGTAGAGATGATGAACACGTTCAGTGTTGTGTGAAGTACAGGGAGACTGGGGACCCAAACACACCACACCCACTGCCTTCTCCAGTGGCCTAGCCCAGAATACGGGGACAGATATCAGCCGGCCAGGCGTGCTCCTTCTACTCATCTAACTAGATTTAGGTTACTCTGTATCAGCTATGCAGAAGGAAACTAAAGAAATAGCCATCCTCTGGAAAGAAACTAAGGACATAGCCATCCTCTGGAAGAAACTAAGGACATAGCCATCCTCAGTTTCTTCCAGACTACTACTATTCAGTACCGAAGGAAACTATGCCCTTAGTTTCTTCCAAAGGACATAGCCATCCTCTGGAAGAAACTAAGGGCATAGTTGATACAGTCTAACCCAGGGGTGTGAAAGATACGACGTGTTTTGGGTGGGATGGAGAAATTAAGAAACAAATCAAGTAGATATTCACATCCAGTAATCATCGACTATGTGTAATAAGCAATATGTTGGGGTAGTCGTTTTATATTCTCTATGCTGGTGAAAAAGATAAAGGCTGACATGGAAGGTAGGGTATTTCAAGAAAGAAAAAGTAGTATATGACAACAGTACATGATAAACCTTTATGCCTGGTTTACTCATGTAGAAAAGGTATAAATCACATAACAACAATCTGATACCCTTGCAGAAAAATTACCATGAGAATGACCTGGACAATGATGGCCCCCATAATGTCATTCCAACAATCAGGCCCATGGAGTTTGATACCCCTAGTCTAACCTAACATAGCAAACAAAAGATATTTTAGTAACACTTTATAATAAGGTGTTTTAAAGGAATTATCTGGAGTAAAATGCACTTTAGATCAATTTACGGATGATTGGGAGTACATACGTTGAGTTGACATCAAAATCATGTCATTCGGATGTGCTATTTTTATACCTCTTCTACAGTTCCAAACAACATTACACTTACGTGGTAGTGAGTAGAGGGTCCCTAAAGCCAAACCGAAGTATCCCGAGGTCTTTATGTGGTCGGATAGAGAGTCCATACAGTTTATTTTTCATTTAGTGGGGTAAACAGGCCCAAACACTCTTATACAGTTTATTTTTCATTTAGTGGGGTAAACCGGCCCAAATGTGTATCTCCGTGGTGATCCTGTCCATGTTGGCTGACACTAGTGATGACTGTGTGAGGCTGGTCAGGGGTGAAAAAAACAACAGTTCACTCTGATGTTAGCCCGCTGCTCCCATATGAATGCATTGTTGCTATGTGCAGCCTACCTAGATTTATACTGAACAGAATTTCATATTTTTGTCCCTAATGAAAGCACTTCAATATATCTAAGAATGTTATTGACACTGGTGGAAAAATGTAAGAATTTCCCTTTAAGGTTAGTGTTAGGATTTTCTATAATCCCCATAACAGACATTGGATTGGCAATCTCTCTCTCTCACTTTCCCTCCTCTCTGACACACACACACACACACACACACACACACACACACACACACACACACACACACACACATATGATCACATAGTGCAACTTAATAAAGAAAGAAAATGACGTTGCTTTGTGACCCCTGAACACCAGATGTCACGTGTGCCGCTGATGTCTCAGTTCATTCTGTAAGCACTGTGGAACCTCAGTGTAGCATTGTGTTCTTTGGCAGTCTCCAGCTGTTTCCCCTGCTCTGCTTCGCTGTGCTGTGCTGTGCCGTGTCTCTGGGATGCTCTCCCTCCACTCAAACATGGTATTGATTAGCCTGGGTCTCTCTTACAGCATGGCTCAGGGAGGGGGCTGTTTACACTAAACTCTCTCTCTCTCTGTCTGCCTCTCTCTCTCTCTCTTTCTCTCCCTCTCTTCTCTATCTCTCTCTTCTCCCTCTCTCTCTCTTTCTCTCTTCCTCATCCTTGCATGGTTATCTCGTTACACTTGTTCTGCTATTCCCAGGTAAAGCTTTATCTCTCTAGTAACCAAACATTGCCAACTAGTGGTCATAATGTAAATACCATTACATCCTCCTTTCTCTGAGGTTAATAAAAAAACAAATAATAATAGGCCCAAGGCCATATCAAGACTAGACTTGGAAGCCACACCTAAACCCATTAAACACAGTAAGGGCTACCACACCTGAAGCTTTTCTTAAAGGTAAACAAGGTAAACAATTAATCCCTTCTTTCAGATAACAGGTTTTAGAAAGTAACCTTAATTGACTGTACTGTGTAAATTAACTGTACTAGTTCTCTTTCAGGTAACGGTGGTAATGAACGGTAGGTAATAAGATAAGTAACAGATATGCAACAGTAGCTATACACAGGATATCCTCTTATTTCAGGAAACCAAGGTAAGTAACGCTAGGTTGTTTGTTTTCTTTTTACAATGTTACAATAACCTTTACTCTAAGACCATTTTCAGGTTAAGCAACACTCAGATATGTAAACCACAAATACTCCTCACAAGTCCATCATCACTCTTGATCTTCTAGCTCTGCTAGACTTACGGCAGACAGGTGTCCCTGTCTCTGATGTTGGTGTCTGATGCTCTGTGGGCTGAACAGCCTGGTGTGCGTCAGGAGGGTTTGTCACTTCTGCGTGTGACTGCTTTTGAAATGTCTCTTGAGTCCTGAGCAGGCATTTGTCGTTCCTCCGGAATACCTGTCCATCCTCCGTTCTGACTGTGTACGACCTCGGCCCTACCTCTTTTAGCACCACTGCTTTTCGGTTCCATGTGTGGGGCTCTTCGATTCTGACCACGTTGTGTTCTGAGAGAGGTTTGAGACTCCTGGCCGTCTTGTCATGGTGCTTCTTCTGTGCCCACTTCAGCTGCATGTGCTTTTGTGAGTACTCTGTTTTTCTTCTTTCTTGGCATGTGTGGAAGTGTGTTGCGCAGTTTTCGGTGCATGAGGAGCTCCGAGGGTGATGCTCCACATCCCAGAGGAGAAGACCGATAGGTCAACAGTGCAAGGTAAGGGTCTGATTTTGTCTCTGCAGCCTTTTTTAGAAGTCTTTTTACGATTTCCACTCCTTTCTCTGCCTTACCATTCGCCTTTGGATAGAGAGGGCTCGATGTAGTGTGTTGGAACCCGTACTCCTCTGCAAACATTTTAAACTCTTGGCTGCTGTACTGCGGACCATTGTCACTTTGGACTACCTGGGGAATGCAATGTCTGGCAAATATGCTTTTCATGCGAGTTATAACAGCACTGGCAGATGTGCTGTTCAGTTGTGCTATTTCAGGATAGTTTGAGTGATAATCAATCACTAAGAGGAAGTCTTGTCCATTTAAATGAAAGAGATCTGTTCCAACTTTTTGCCATGGCTCAGTCGGCATTTCTGGGATCAGCATTGGCTCTTTGGCTTGCTTGTATCTGTGTCTTTGGCATGTATCACACTTACTAATCAGGGTCTCGATGTCTGTGTTTATACCTGGCCAGTACACCGCTTCCTGTGCTCTTGCTCTGCATTTTACTATGCCAAGGTGCCCCTCATGGATTCTGTTGAGGATATCTTTCCGCATAGATGATGGGATGATCCGATTTTGTCTCAGCAGTAGGCCGTTTGCCACACTCAGTTCTGCCCTGATGGAAGTAGTATTGTGTAGTAAGTAGTATTGTGTAGTAAGTAGTATTGTGTAGTAAGTAGTATTGTGTAGTAAGTAGTATTGTGGGAGTAAGTAGTATTGTGTAGTAAGTAGTATTGTGTAGTAAGTAGTATTGTGGGAGTAAGTAGTATTGTGTAGTAAGTAGTATTGTGTAGTAAGTAGTATTGTGGGAGTAAGTAGTATTGTGTAGTAAGTAGTATTGTGTAGTAAGTAGTATTGTGTAGTAAGTAGTATTGTGTAGTAAGTAGTATTGTGTAGTAAGTAGTATTGTGGGAGTAAGTAGTATTGTGTAGTAAGTAGTATTGTGTAGTAAGTAGTATTGTGTAGTAAGTAGTATTGTGGGAGTAAGTAGTATTGTGTAGTAAGTAGTATTGTGTAGTAAGTAGTATTGTGGGAGTAAGTAGTATTGTGTAGTAAGTAGTATTGTGTAGTAAGTAGTATTGTGTAGTAAGTAGTATTGTGTAGTAAGTAGTATTGTGTAGTAAGTAGTATTGTGTAGTAAGTAGTATTGTGTAGTAAGTAGTATTGTGTAGTAAGTAGTATTGTGTAGTAAGTAGTATTGTGGGAGTAAGTAGTATTGTGTAGTAAGTAGTATTGTGTAGTAAGTAGTATTGTGTAGTAAGTAGTATTGTGGGAGTAAGTAGTATTGTGGGAGTAAGTAGTATTGTGTAGTAAGTAGTATTGTGGGAGTGTGCCTTTTGTCCACCTTTTTTTAGTTTTTCTGCCACTGCCTGCAGTGTCTCATCTTGTTCAGTTTCCTGTGCAATCTTCTTGAGCACCATGTCTGACACTGGAAGAGAAGAGACAATTAAGTTTACATGCCTTTCAAACTCTTTTGACGATTTTGTTTGTGCCTTTCTTGATTGTGCAGCTGCTTCGGGTGGTGCAGGTGCTCGAGACAGTGCATCAACCAGGACTATGTATTTTCCTGGCGTGTAGATTAGATCCATATCATATCTTTGTAACCTCATCATCATACGTTGAATCCTGGGAGACATGTCATTCAGGTTCTTTTTGTAGATAGAGATGAGTGGTTGGTGATCTGTTTCTGATGTGAAAGTAGGCAGCCCATATATGTATCCATGAAACCTCTCGCATCCAAACACTAACCCTAGAGTCTCTTTCTCAATTTGGGCATACCTCGTTTCCGTCTCCGTCATTGATCTTGATGCATACGCCACTGGTCTCCAGTGGCCGTCGTTGTCAGCCTGGAGCAGCACTGCGCCCAATCCGTCTTTAGATGCATCTGTGGAGACTTTTGTTTTACGAGAGGGATCAAAGAAGGTAAGCACTGGTTCTCTGGTAAGTGTCTCTTTGAGCGTTTCCCATTCTTTGTTTCCCATTCTTTGTCCACTCAAACCCTCTGTCTTTTTGCAGCAGACCTCTGATTGCCACTGTTTTTGCGGATAGATTTGGAATAAACTTCCCTAAAAAGTTCACCATTCCCATATAGCTCGCAGTACCCCCTTCTTGTCAATAGGAGCAGGCATGTCAAGAATAGCCTGTACTTTGGAGTGGTCCGGCTCTACTCCTTCTCCAGACAGCTTGTCACCTAAGAAAGTGATCTCTGTGACCCCGAACTGACATTTGCTTTCGTTCAGTTTCAGATCACTCAACTCAATCCTTTTCAGGAGCTTCAGCAGCCTTTCATTATGTCCTGCTAGTGTTGAGCCCCATATTATTATATCATCGGGGTACACACGGGTGCCCTCTAGCCCCTCTATGATTGCTTCCATCGCTCTATGAAAAATTACGGGGGCCGATTTTATTCCAAACGGTAATCTAAGAAATCTGTATCTGCCAAAAGGTGTGTTGAATGTGCAGTACTTGCTACTCTCAGAGTCCAGTTTCAGTTGCCAGAAACCATGAGATGCATCTAGTTTGCTAAAATATCTTGCCCCTGCCATTTCACTTGTGATCTCTTCCCTTTTTGGTATCTGGTAATGCTCTCGTTTAATGTTGTCATTGAGATCTTTGGGGTCTAGGCACACTCTTAACTCACCATTGGGGTTTTTTACGCATGTGATGGAGTTCACCCAGTCTGTCGGCTCCTCGATGGGCCGAATTACTCCCAGATCCATCATTATGTCCAGCTCTTTTTTTAGACTGCCTCTGAGCGGTGCTGGTACTCTCCGCGGTGCATGTATAACTGGCTTGGCATCACTTTTAAGTTGGATCTGGAAACGTTCCATGGCCCTTGAACATTTCTGGAAACCTGTGCACTATCTCATTTAAAGAGTCATTTTCTGTATTAGTGTCTGACACCTTTTCACTGTTGAGCTGGTAGACTCTCTTGACCAGCTCCAGGTCCTCACATGCTCTGTCTCCGAGCAACGATTGGTGGTCATCAGGAACCACTACGAACATGAGGTTTTGTGTCTTGCCTTTCACATGCACTTTAAGCCGGCACACCCCCTTGGTTTCTGTATGTTTGGCTTCTCTTTAAGTGCTTTAATGTCCTTTACACTGATCAGGTTGGCTTTTGCCCCTGTGTCTAGTCTGAACAACACCACTGCCCCATTAACTAACAGAGGTGCCACCCATTTATCTGTCTGCACTGCATTGTCTGGCCGCACAGTCTCATCTGCATTGACTGGCTGGCCCGTCTCTTTTATTTCACTGCTCCCCTCAGTAACTCTGTACACAAACTCTGGATCACTCTGTGAATCACTGTCCTCATCTGTTTCATTCACTACATGAACTTTGCGTTCCTTCTCCCTTGAGCATAGTGATTTTGTCCATGACACCTGGAGCAGGTTTTTCCGAATGCGGGGCACTGTCTGGCCTTGTGCTGGCCTCCACAACGTTTGCAGGTAAATTCCTCGTCTCTGAATTCTTTGTCTCTGCTCTTCTCTGCTCTCTCTTTGTTCCTTGTGTCTCTCCTGTCCTTCCCGCACCACTTTCCCTTGAAAGAAATTGTGTCTACGTCACCATGCATTTGAGCGGGCTGCTGGGCTAGTCCTTTGTCAGCAACATCAAAAGTTTCAGCGTGCTGCTTAACTAGCTCCCTCGCCTGGCATATTTTCACTGCCTTCTCTAGATTCAGGTCCGCCTCACCCAACAGCTTTTCCCTGACTTTCCTGTCACAGACCCCGAACACAATTTGATCACGAATCAATGAGTCCGTCAATGTATTGAAATTACAGGTGCTAGCTTTTAGCTTGAGGTCCGTGAGGAAGCTGTCGAACACCTCTCCTTCACGTTGCATTCGTGATCTAAAAACATACCTCTCGTAGGTCTCGTTCTTTTTAGCAAGACAATGTTCATCAAACTTTTTGAGAACTGCATCTAGCTTGTTCTTGTCTTCTGCAGGGTCAAAAGTGAACGTGTTATACATCTCTATTGCTTCGGTCCCTGCAACAGTTAGTAACAGTGCTACTTTCCTCTTGTTAGTCGTCTCCGACACACCGATAGCTGCAAGGTACAGCTCAAACTGCTGTTTAAACGTCCTCCATTTGACGTCGAGGTTGCCAGTAAATTTTAGAGTCCCTGGTGGCTTTATTGCTTCCATTCCTGGTACCATGTAATGTTATGGGTTCTTAATAAAATGACTTTTGTTATTTCTCAGTTGGTGTCTTTATTTACATCCTTGCATGGTTATCTCGTTACACTTGTTCTGCTATTCCCAGGTAAAGCTTAATCTCTCTAGTAACCAAACATCGCCAACTAGTGGTCATAATGTAAATACCATTACACTCTCTCTCTTCTCTCTCTCTCTTCTCTCTCTCTGTCTCTCATGTCTCAGGATAGAACATGGGTTATGTGGATGTCATACACCAAAGAATAGTAACATGCGTTCCAAGTATAGTTCAAGTGCAGTTTATGCTGTTTGCTATTTTGCACACTGTCCGGGACAAAAGCTCCTTACTACTCAGTGAACTCGGCTAACTGGAAAGGAACACCCAAACATGAAAACTCATAACACATATTTATACACACACACACACACACACATACACACACATTTGCACATAAACACACAGACACACACACACACACACACACACTCGCGCACACAAACAAACCTTATATTTTTCACAGTGAAGAAGAAAGGGCTCCTGTGGCCTCTTAGCCTTTACTTGGTGAAGATGTGCCTCTTTGCTTCGTATCTCTGACAGAAGGTGTGTTTCCATCAACCCTGAAAATCTGCAGATCTAAAATGTGAAATGAAAAACAGGAAATGGAAACATGCAAATTTCACAAAAACTCACAAATATCACAAAAGAGTCTTTAGGCAGTATTAACAGTATTAAAATAGCACTATTTCGCAAAAGAGTCTTTAGGCAGTATTAACAGTATTAAAATAGCACTATTTCACAAAAGAGTCTTTAGGCAGTATTAACAGTATTAAAGTAGCACTATTTCGCAAAAGTGAAATGGAAACATGGGGGAGGGGGCTCTCTGGGGGCCCCCTGTCAATGCTGGGTTCTTAGAATCGTCCTAGCCCCCACCCCCACTGTTTGTAGCTTAAATACAACGACACTTCCCATCATCATTAGTCATACAGTGGTATTAAAATAGGCATAGATAAAAATAGGTTAAGTGCCAAAATAAATTAAATTAAATTTGTCCTTTTCTCACAGCACAGTCCAGTAAAGTTGTGGTTAAGTTGTGGCAGATGTGATGTGTACGTGGGTGTATGTGTCACTGGGATTCAGGAGGAATTCAGGAGCAACAGTCCTATTGTGGGGGGACAAAGGGATGAGACTGTTCAATACCTCCTTCCTTATAATGTGGCCTATGCCAGAATTGTCCTCCTTCTTTATAATGTGGCCTATGCCAGAATTGTCCTCCTTCCTTATAATGTGGCCTATGCCAGAATTGTCACACCTTGTCACTGCCATGTAGCCTGGGTGCCAGCCGAACTTAGTCCCGCCCACAACATTTGAGGTCGGGAAGTTCAGACTGGCATTGCTCCGTTGTGGAGCAACTATGCTCGCCCCAAATCTGGCGGACCAATCAAATAAGGTTTTACGATGATGGAAAGGTGAGCAACAGCGCCTCGTCTATCACGTCATCTGAGCATGCTTAGGTTGATTATGTTTGCAACAAAAACGCAGTAGCTACAGTAGAAGGAGACAGATGGCTTCTAAGACCCCATATGGAAAATGCATATTATTTCAATGAGGTTTTACCATTGAAAACGATTATTTCTGAAAACTTTGGCCAAAGTTGATATGTGGGAAAACTCATGGTTTCGCTTTCATCAAGGGAAAAACAGTGTGTTGCATTGTGACATGTCGTTCCCTCGTTCGTTTCAAATCTCTGATTGACCACCTGTTCGAGGGATTTGCGACAGCCTTTCCCAGCTGTTTATAACATGTTTGTAGCATATCAGTGTTCAACAGAATTACTTTTAAAAACGGAGGGGATATAGGCTATTTGTTTTTTCCTAATAGCCTACCCCACTACTCTCTTAGATTTCGCTAATGAGTGTTGTAGGAGATATTGACGGCACAATAGCTTTTACAAAAGACCAGAAAACAATGTTAAGGCATTAGTGGAGAAGAAGGATGGTTCATGTGTTCTTCCTACATCTTATGGTAAGTTATTTCGTTGCTCTGATTGGTTAGGTCTATCCAATTGAGTGCAGAGGCATTCCCCCCCTGTATCGGTTGAAACACGCCCCATAATTACAGTACGTCCCAATAGAGCAGCATCAGACTCATATTCTGACTAGAATTGAGTATGGCTATGTCAGGCTAACTGCCAAGTATAATGGTTTAGCTTTCTATATATCCCTTCCTTTACATTCTGACCCCACCAATTTAACTGCCACCGTTTTTGGTGGGTACTGGAGAGGAGCT
>NC_055958.1:33850694-33863194 GCF_018492685.1 Alosa sapidissima | reverse complement strand
TGAGGGAAGGACGGAAAGGAACTGAGTGGACAAATGACCAAGCGAAATGGCGGCAGCAGAGCGTACAAACTAATGGATACAAATTGGCGCTCTGACTCAACCTGGCTTCAGAATGACAGTATTAATTTGGCCAAATCCCAGCCATGGGGATATCCTTTACCAACCCCACTCTCCCTTGTGTCAACAGTTAGGTTCACCTGATCTATTTATGAATAGTTATAATATTAATTCGGCCTACGTCCGATTCACAGCCATGGGGCTATCCTTCACTAACCCCACTCTCACTCATTCCATACAGGTCAGTACTTATCCTTCACTAACCCCCACCTCACTCATTCCATACAGGTCAGTACTCATCCTTCACTAACCCCACTCTCACTCATTCCATACAGGTCAGTACTTATCCTTCACTAACCCCCACCTCACTCATTCCATACAGGTCAGTACTCATCCTTCACTAACCCCACTCTCACTCATTCCATACAGGTCAGTACTTAGCCTACACTAACCCCACTCTCACTCGTGCCATACAGGTCAGTAATTATTCTCTAGTACCCAGTTTGATTGTAATCAAGCATCACTTGATCTTGACAGTGGATCCTTCAGCTCGCTCATGCTTGATTTTAAAATCAACACCTATCTACTGTATCGACCCCAAATAATGCACCAATCAGCCCCTATCTACCGAATCGACCCCAAATAATGCACCAATCAGCCCCTATCTACCGAATCGACCCCAAATAATGCACCAATCAACACCTATGTACCGAATCGACCCCAAATAATGCACCAATCAGCACCTATCTACTGAATCGACCACAAATAATGCACCAGTCAGCCCCTATCTACCGAATCGACCACAAATAATGCACCAATCGGCACATGTACCGAATCGACCACAAATAATGTTAGGTGGAGGAAAGCAGTGCATATCTGCTGTGGGTAAAGGGTTAAGAGGAAGAGGCTGAAAAAGTGTGTGTGTGTGTTTGTTTACTTTCTCAGCGTATTTTGTTGCGGAAATACACAGGGAGTTCTCATGTGCTTTTGCAGACTTGCCAGTAGGAAATGGGTGTTACAGTGGTCTTGAGGTTTAGAGTTGTAGGTGTTTGTTTATGTATATTCTCAGTGTCCCTCAATGTTTATGTGTGTGTGTGTGTGTGTTTGTATATGTGTGTGTGTGTGTGTGTGTGTTTATGTTTATGTGTGTGTGTGTTTATGTGTGTGTTTTGGTATTCGACATGCTTGGTATTCCTGAGGCAGCAGTATTATTGGATGCCATTCCCAACCAGAATTACCGCGTAGGCTGGTGATGAAGAGGCCACAGGGCACACACACACACACACACACACACACACACACACACACACACACACACACACACACACACACACACAGAGGATGGATAGATGGCTGCTGTTGTGTGGGGCGTGATTGGCTGGTGTCTCCGGGGACCCATTTGCAGGGCGGGTGTCCTTGTGTTATTATCCCACGCACATCGTCTTCAGAGGGCCATAAGTCAGCTGAGGTCGGTCAGACGCATGCCGATGGAGTCTGATGGAGACACACACACACACACACACACACACACTTCTGCAGTCTGGGGTTCTACAACAGGCTTAATGTGTGTGGAGCTGGAGAGGTAATGTGACCGCAAGCCTGGCTGTGTACGAGGAGGTGTCAGGAGGAGGAAGGAGGGGGTTTGATAGAGATGTAGCAGAGATGACCAGGCTACTGTGGTTACCACTGTGTGTGTCTGTGTCTGTGTCTGTGTCTGTGTGTGTGTTGTGAAATACAGTGTTTCCCACAGAATTGGATACAGTGTTTCCCACAGAATTGGATTTGGGGGGGGGGGGTTGGGTTAGTGCCTGTCACTTTAAGACGTTCGTGAGGGAACCCTTGCAAATTGCAATTGTAACACAGTTTAAAGGCTGCTGATGTGTGGATGCAATTCATAACGTTTTCTACATAGCCCTAGTTAAAATAAAGGTTCGTACTTCTCCTTGGGACAAGCACTTTTGAATTTTGGAAAACACTTTTCCATTTACATCGGGATTTTGCAAACATTCAGTTTCAGAGTCAATAAAATGAGCCCTTCAACGAAATTGACAAGCAGCTGTAAGTAGGCTAAGCATGCTAAATTCGACATCCAAACAGTAGCCTATTCTAACGTTAGCTTTGAGATACTTTGAGATTGCATAACTTAACTTAGTTTAGTCTCTTCAATGTAGCCTACTATGTTGTGATAAGATCTTAGCAGAGTTAACTTCAATGCAGCAGTTTTGAACAAATTTGCGCAGCATGGTCACGATGCTAAGCGGATTTAATAGCAATTTAGCCAGACGTCTTCTATGCAATGCACCTATGTGGCAACAACAATCCTTCAACAATCGTGAATATTTTGTTAACTGCACATGCAGAGGAGGGGCAGCGGGCTACGGGAGAGAGCGGGGCGGGGCAAGGAAAGGCTGCGTGCGTAAAAAGCGCATCTCAATGGCAATGCAAGGATTTGATGTTATATTTAAATTAAATTAAATTAAATTAAACATAGAATATTTATGTGTGGCGGCCGATTTTTATTTTGTGGCGCCCCGCCACAGATTAGTCAATGTATGGGAAACACTGATATAACAACATGGTGAAGCTGTTTGGGTGTTTATGTTCCATTAAAGCTGTGTGTGTATGTTTGCTTTGTTTAAGTGCTGTGTTGTGTTGTGATAAAGCTACAGGCATGTTGTTTTTGAATGTATGGAAACTGTGTGTGTAGTTGTGAGTAATTAAAAAACAGGGATGTCTGTGTTCATCGTGGATGTCTAAGGAGTTACATGTAGGCCAAGTGGGAGGAACGGGGGTCAGCAGGCTGTCATTAGGACTATGTGTTTCATAGGGGTGCCATGTGTGTGTATTGGTCTGACATTTATTGAGGATTGGCTTATCTGCCTTAGGTTATGTTCTAATGGCATGATTACATTGTTCAAGCCAGGGCATCAATCTCAGTGCGACATGGAGAAACATGAAAAATAGCACACCCATTTCGTTTCTTTGGCTTCATTCACTCACTATCTATTCCTAGATGAGCATTCGCTGACACCTTTGTCTAGGTTCTGCAAGAGCAGACATAGAACCGGAGAGAGGACTGTGTGCTTGTTGTTAATCTAGATTGTCCTGTTCTTCCTCATCGTAGCCCATTATCATCTGTTTGTACAGCACGTTGTCTATCAGGAGCACAAGCACCACATGCTCATACCAAAGTAATGTATATATCCAGGGTATCCTACAGTCCAATGACCTTTAGATCTTTAGGCAGGAGAACCGGGAGCACGTCTTTACATACTGTGCGTCACGCTTCAGAGGCCTTTAGATCTTTAGGCAGGAGAACCGGGAGCGCGTCTTTACATACTGTGCGTCACGCTTCAGAGGCCTTTAGATCTTTAGGCAGGAGAACCGGGAGCGCGTCTTTACATACTGTGTGTCACGCTTCAGAGGCCTTTAGATCTTTAGGCAGGAGAACCGGGAGCGCGTCTTTACATACTGTGCGTCACGCTTCAGAGGCCTTTAGATCTTTAGGCAGGAGAACCGGGAGCGCGTCTTTACATACTGTGCGTCACGCTTCAGAGGCCTTTAGATCTTTAGGCAGGAGAACCGGGAGCGCGTCTTTACATACTGTGCGTCACGCTTCAGAGGCCTTTAGATCTTTAGGCAGGAGAACCGGGAGCGCGTCTTTACATACTGTGCGTCATGCTTCAGAGGCCTTTAGATCTTTAGGCAGGAGAACCGGGAGCGCGTCTTTACATACTGTGCGTCACGCTTCAGAGGCCTTTAGATCTTTAGGCAGGAGAACCGGGAGCGCGTCTTTACATACTGTGCGTCACGCTTCAGAGGCCTTTAGATCTTTAGGCAGGAGAACCGGGAGCGCGTCTTTACATACTGTGTGTCACGCTTCAGAGGCCTTTAGATCTTTAGGCAGGAGAACCGGGAGCGCGTCTTTACATACTGTGTGTCACGCTTCAGAGGCCTTTAGATCTTTAGGCAGGAGAACCGGGAGCGCGTCTTTAGAGGCTCCTACTTCAGAGGCTCCTACTCCAAGAGCATGCTTTGTAAACGGACACTGAAGTCCTTTGTACAGTAGATCTCTGTGCCATTTATCAGTGTCCAGTCTGCCTGTGTGGACAGCATATCTGCACACATGCCTTGCCTTTTGTGCCCAGTCTGCCTGTGTACAGTGTGTCTGTGTGTAGGCCTAGACCATGCGCTTTATCACTATTGACTGTGTACAGTGTGTCTGTGTGTAAACCTACACCATGCGCTTTATCACTATTGACTGTGTACAGTGTGTCTGTGTGTACGCCTACACCATGCGCTTTATCACTATTGACTGTGTACAGTGTGTCTTTGTGTAGCCCTACACCATGCGCTTTATCACTATTGACTGTGTACAGTGTGTCTGTGTGTACGCCTACACCATGCGCTTTATCACTATTGACTGTGTACAGTGTGTCTTTGTGTAGCCCTACACCATGCGCTTTATCACTATTGACTGTGTGTCTGTGTGTAAACTTACACCATGCGCTTTATCACTATTGACTGTGTACAGTATGTCTGTGTGTAGGCCTACACCATACGCTTTATCATTTGTAACCCTGGTTAGTCAGCCTGTTAAACAGTAGTGAATAGGCATGACATCAGAGCAGGTAGGACTGCAAAAAACACTTCTAAAATGTATCTGCAACTAGATAAACGACAAACGTCCATATTAGAATTAGTTTTAATATTTTAAACATTTTTTAGAAAATTATTTCTTAATATTTTCTTTTGAAAATAAGTCTATCGCGTGAGCTGATAGTCTTATGCGAGACGTTAGAACCGGAGCCCACTTCTTCCTTGAACGATACAGAAGACAGTCGAGGTGGTGAAAGCCACTACATTTACCTCGACCACCATTATTTAACTTTGAATAACTTTGAAGCGAACAGCCCAGGATCATCTATGAACTTAACATCTTAACACACGAAAATAACTACTTTAAACAACACGAGAAACTTTAATTGCATCTATTTGTACTTTGACCTCTGTCGCTGAACCCGGCGACCTGTCTTCGCCCATATACGACGCTTGATCCCGCATTGGTCAGGTTTTTTATCTTTTACATGGATTTGAATGAGTTTGATGGCGAGCCTCCCATGAACCTGTGAAGAATTGCATGCGAAGAAAGAAGACTCTTTGAACATTGATCTGTAGAATAAGTAACCTTTGAACTTTGAACTGTAGAATAAGACATCTTTGAACTGTAGAATAAGATCTTTGAACTTTGAACTGTAGAATAAGAAAACTTTGAACTGTAGAATTAGAACCTTTGAACTGTAGATTTACCCTTTAATCTGTAAATTTGGAATTTAGATATCTTTTTACCATTTTGTTTATTATTTTGTTACCCGGGTAATACTTCTTTTAATTTTGCTCTAAATATTTATTTTCATAGTTTAATTACATACATCTTTTATATTAAAAGGAAGTGGTTTACTGCCCTTCCAAAGATAAACTACTGTGTTAAGTGTTCTATCTGGTAATATTGTTTGGTACACCTGGCTCTGTAGGCGTTCCTAGAAATTCTGATCCTGCTGGTCCCAGTGCGTATTTATAATTATGCTTTAACCTTACATAAGACTTACCCTTCCTCTATTTGTCAGCCTTTTGTGCAAAGGAGGGCTACACACTACTGACTGCACACTACACACTACTGACTGCACACTACACACTACTGACTGCACACTTACCCTGTTCTCCCTTGTGTCCTGCTTTGTTGGAGGCTGCTGATGGTGGCTGTTGGTTCTAGAGGATGATTCTCTCGCTCTGTTGGTTCTAGAGGATGACGCTCTGTTGGTTCTAGAGGATGGCGCTCTGTTGGTTCTAGAGGATGGCGCTCTGTTGGTTCTAGAGGATGACACTCTTACTCTATTGGTTCTAGAGGATGATGGTCTCACTCTGTTGGTTCTAGAGGCTGACACTCTGTTGGTTCTAGAGGACGACACTCATAACTGACATAACAACATAACTGTGTCTGTATGGGAGGCAGCCGCGTCATTGCTATGGACCCAGAGCCGCAGATGAAAGCGCTCAGTTAATACCGTATGAGGGCCTGCTTCGCTGTTCCTCTAACGGGAATCATTCTTCCTCTTAACGTGAATCGTATTTCCATCACATCCTTACAGCGAGTGGGGATATCAAATTAGGTCTGCAGATTTTTATCTTGATCTTTTACACTGTGTGCTGTTTTTTTCCATCATTATTATTATACTACTATTATTATTATTATTATTATGGACGAGAGGTTTAAAAAATGAAGAAAAAAAAGGGGCTTTGTTAATTCAAAAACTGATTAGCCTCAATTCTCATAAATTGATTTTCATCATTAGCCTGCCAAGACCTAGCCTATAATGCCCTTTCCTTTTAATTGAGTCTCTCCATCCGTGTGTGTGTGTGTGTGTGTGTGTGTGTGTGTGAGAACGTGGGATGATTGTGATGATGGGGATTGCAAAAGATTAGCCGAGTTTGATTACATTGTGACAGATTGGAGAGGATATTGTTGCCATGAAAAAAAAAATACAGATTGCAGTGTACTTTCATAAATTATTTCTAACGTACATCAAATGTGTCAATATTTCTCCTCTTCTCATTAGCGTTGCGTATGTCATGATTATGTGATTTTTAATCCAAACATAGCGTGATGCGCTACATCATTATCCATACTAATCTATCATATTGCCTAATTGTATAGACTATGTCCATTTTAAATTAAGTCAGTCCAGTTTTACACACATTGAAGTTTGAAATTTAAGATTAGATGGGTGCCTCATTAGTTCCTGGCCTTGCTGTGGAGAGCTAGCCTGGTACACCAAATTCCTTCACGAAGTGGATAGAGTCTGGTCACTCACGATTGGGAAACCTTTCCAACACTTGCATGGCGACAGGCGTACAGTATACTGCGCTAACTCATCATTGGTCTGGCCTAACCAATCACATTGATCAGGGATTCATAATGTTGCTTCCTACTTTGCCTAAACAATACAGACAATGAACAGCATTGGCAGTCAGGAAATTGTATGTGGGCCTGCCGTTGCTGTAAATAAATGTACTCATTCTTCCGACTGCAATTTTTGATGTGTGCAGGACAGGTGTTGCTACTACCATTTGCCACAGCACTTTCGAAACCATAGCGTCATTCCCTCTTGTCGCTAGTAGGATATGTATGTAGGGCGTCACAAGACAGAATGAGCTCCTGAGTGGACAACATTGGGCAGCACTTGCTCATCTATCCACCCAAATACCCACCCATCCTTCCATCTGTCCAAACATCCATCCATCCATCCCAGTACAGTTCAGTTCAGTGTTTTATTTGTCATTGTTACAGGATAACAACGAAACAGTTGAGGTTTCGTTGTTATCCTGTAGTTTGAGGTTGTTCATCCACAGTGTTTCCCATACATTGGCTTATTTGTGGCGGCCCACCACAATATCAACACTGACCACCACACAATGATTTTCCATGTTGTACTGTTTAAATTGGATGGAATTCGTTCTTTGAAGAGCTATGTGCACCTTTGCACAGCCTCTCCTTGTCTCTCAACAAACCTACATTCACATTTAAAGAAAACATTAACAATCCTGCAGTTGATGGCATAAAAATCGACTGGATAAATTGTGCTTAAATCTGCATCATAACCACGCTGCGCTAATTTGTTAAAAACTGTTGCTTTCAAGTTAATTCTGTAAACCTACCACCACAAATAGAATTGAATTCTGTGGGAAACACTGATCCATATTGTTTTCCTTCCAACTTTCCTTTTACTCATCAGTCCATTCATTGCCTCTCTGTAGCCTGAGTGAGTGTCATGGCTCTCAGGATTGTCCCAGTATCCAGTATCGAAATGCCTACTGGCCATCTCACCATTCGAGTCCCACTAACTTACTCTCTAGACCTCCGAGGTGTGTGTGTGTGTGTGTGTGTGTGTGTGTGTGATGACGATGATGACCTCTTTCCATCTCACACAGTCTCCCAGACACTTTTCCAGTCTGTGTCTGATGTGCGCGCACACACACACACTCTGTCTGTCTCAGCAGGGTCCCATAGACCTCAGCCATCAGTGTTTTATGTTGCGTTATCTGGCAGTGATGGGGCACATAGCTCACTGTTGTTAATAACCAGATTTCTCTCTCTCCCTCTCCCTCTCTTTTATTCTCTCTCTCTCTCTCTCCATCTCTCTCTCTCTCTTTATCTCTCTCTCTCCTTCTCTCTTTCTTCCCCTCTTTCCACTACTTCTATCGTTTTTGTTATGCTAATGGCAGACATTTTCCTGGAGCTGTGTAATTACATCTTTTAATGTGCTTCAGGATTAAAGTGCAGAAGAGAAGCACTGGCCTAGATTTCACTCGCCGCCATCCGCCGCTCTCTCGCTCGCTAAGCTTTTACTTTTTTTGGCAGCGCAGCGCAGCGCAGCGCTTACTCATTTGCCACCCCTCTTCCTCCCCAGGGCTGTGTCGCAGGCTTTAAGGCAATATCCCCTCAGAGAGAGGGGGAGAGAGAGAGAGAGGGAGAGGTAGAGGGAAAGGAGGGAGGGGAAGAGAAGGAGAGAGATGTTTAAAACCCCTTTATTGAGAGAGAGAGGGAGAGAGGTGTACAATAAAGTTAGAGATGAGAAAGGGGAAAAAGAAGAAGTAGCAGAAGAAGGAGGGAAGAAATTGAAGGAAGAGAGAAAGACACAAAGAAGGAAAACATGAGTGCGGGAAGAAGGGGGAGAGATGGATGGAGGAGAGCAAAAATAGAAGGAAAGGAGGAGAGGTGTCGGAGCGAGTTAATGCTAGTGGGGATTAGCTTCGTCTCCGAGTCTTGTCCCTCTAAACCACTTCAGCAGTTCTGGTGATCAGCTCACTCTGGCTCAGATCTGGCCCAGGTGTGGCCCACATCAGGCACACGCTTGGACAAGATCAAGGACCGATCATTTACAGTGTCTGCTTCTATGCAGCATTTCTGAGAATATCTAGTGATACTGTGTGTGTGTGTGTGTGTGTGTGTGTGTGCACATGTACACGTGCTGATATTTCTGAAAGCATACTTGCACACTTGCATTCAGTCCAGTGTACGTGTGTTAGAGAGATGTTTGAGGGAGGAAGTGTTTGGGAGTCATTCAGGAAGTCATCGAGGGGGTGGAAAAGGCCACTTAATTAACAACACGCAAACACACACACACACACACACACACACACACACACACACACACACACACACACACTCACTCTCTCTCACAGGACGGTTGGAGTGCTGCTCCGAGTTTCATTAGGCCCAGGAGTGCCGGCACGGCGGAATGCCAGCATCGCCACGGTAGCCAAAAATCAGCTGATGTCATCGCGAACGCCCTGCCATCCTGCTAGCAGCACAAACAATTAAGAGCAGCCAGAGAAGGGGGTGTTCCTGCACCTCCTCACACACACACACACACACACACACACACACACACACACACACACCCTGTACAAGCGTGTTACTCCTCCATCATACTACAAACTCTCCAGGATACTCTACTCTTTTTAGTTCTATACAATTGATCACTCAAATGGACATGCTGTTGCCAAAGCACCGATAGAATAGAAATACAGAAAACATCACAACATGAAAATAACATTGCACCATATAACAGTATTTGTGTGATTAAAATAGAACCAGGCAGACAGACCGATAGTCCCTAGTCATTACTTGGTCTCTACTCAGTCCGAGTCTCCTGCATCTGTACACTTTACACTATAGCCATTGACACATGAATACGACAGTTTTTAACAAATTAGAGCAGCGTGGTTATGATGCTAACCAGATTTAAGCACAATTTAGTACAACCTGGAAAATCATTGTGTGGTGGTCAATGTTGATATTGTGGTGGGCCGCCACAAATAAGTCAATGTATGGGAAACACTGTGTACACTTTACACTATAGCCACAAACTGCAGCAGGACAATGTGTACACTTTACACTATAGCCACAAACTGCAGCAGGACAATGTGTACACTTTACACTATAGCCACAAACTGCAGCAGGACAATGTGTACACTTTACACTATAGCCACAAACTGCAGTAGGACAATGTGTACACTTTTCATGAGAAAAAGACAAAGAAACACGTTTCTCTCCTCCTTCTGTCTGTCTTCTTTCTCCCTGTAATCTCAGCCTGTGATGGGGGTTCATTTAAACTACATTACTGAGTCTGTCTACACAGTTTCTCTCTCTCTCTCTCTCTCTTTCTTTCTCTCTCTCTCTCTCTCTTTCCTCCGCCTCTCTCAGTCTTTCTGTTGTGCGTGTTGCCGCCTGTGATTATGGTGCGCTGATTTTAAAACAGGAAAGTGCCGGCTAAACAATAACTATCAGTAGGACTCCAAATTAGAGTCCTCAGCGTCTCTTCCCTCTGTCTCTCTCCTCCATCTCTCCACCTCATCATTTGATTGACACTGAGGAGGACCAGTAATCTCAGCCTGTGGTGGTGGCACGCTGCTTCTGAAGCAAGAAAGCTCAGGCCAATTTGGAGCTCGTCTGATTGTCCTTTGTTTAGAGTCTTTTTATGGCGCATGTTTACTTCAGCGTCAAGTCAAGCGCAGTGAAGTTGGCGTGCATGTAGGCCCAATCCGCTTAAAAGGATTGACCCTGTGACCTCCGCTAGAGGTTTGGTTTGGTCCGGAATGAGGCAGCGGGCCTGAACACGTAGCAGTTTTTTTTCTAGGAAAAAGGCATAGCAGTGACTCAACAGCGCGCGATAGGTGTCCGCTTGTGCGGGCAAGGAATGTCGCATTATAGAAGAATCTACAGTGAAGCTTTCTGTAAAAAAAAATCACCACTGTGAAATTCCTTGTGCTATGAAATCTGCAGGGGGTGTATTGCTCTTTAGTTGTGCGGTATTTAAACTGCTAACTTTTACCAGTGTCACTGACTGCAGCTCCTGAACTCTTAGCTTTTACTAGTGTTGCTGATTGTAGCCTCAGTACTCGTAGCTTTTCCCAGTGTCACTGACTGCAGCTCTTGGACTCTTAGCTTTTACTAGTGTTGCTGATTGTAGCCTCTGTCCTTGGCGTGTTGTGTAGGCTAATGCACAGGACAGCGGTGCATGCGTCCCTGTATAGCTCTGTCAGAGAGGAGCTCATTGTGATTGTTTATGACTGTGCTCTTTTCACCAGCAACGCGCCCTCCCCTGTTCCCTTCCTCCCTGGGCCAACACACACACACACACACACACACACACACCCCTCAGAGCCCCGTCGGTCAGCTGTTTCCAGTACTGTTGTCCCTGGCACTGGGCCAAGCCCCACAGTGTTAGCCCACAATGCTAGCGCCGCTCCCGCTAACACCTCACGGTGCACCATGTGTGTTTGCAGAGCTATTGTTTGCCCCGTAAATGGTTCAGCGTCTGTGTTTGCAGTGTTGTGGCAGGCCAAGGGGAGTGTGCTTTCTGTGTACTCTACCATGACTGCTCTGTTATTGTGTGTGTGTGTGTGTGACCGCATATATTTGTTGCCTCAGGGGTTTGGCTGCAGTTCAACAGCTCTTTTGTAATATTGCTAAACTATTAGCGCATGACTCGGGGGAGCTCCTCAGGGTGTGTCAGTGTGATGCGTATGCGATGCTTTATGCTGAGGCCTGCATGCCACCCACCCAGCATGCTACATGCACAGCACACACTGCTTAGGGACCACCGGCATGGGACTCTTGGGTGTCTGTTCATAATGTACACTTTCATAATGGTGTACTCTAAATAGTCCTTTGGGTCATTCCAAGTGAAAACAGCCAAAATCGGGGTATCATGTACATGGTACTTCTCATATTTTGCTGAAAAGCGGTGAAAATATGCCTTATGTTACCAAACGAGGGAATCTGAAGTTTCAGGTCAATATCTCAAACGGTTTGCCCGTGGCGTCCATTTGAATTTTGGGTGCCACGGCCGTAATAGACACATTGGAATTTCACATTTCATCTTTTGCCATTTTTGGAAGCCCATAACATCTGTTCTAATAGTGGTAGAAGGCTGGAAACTGGTGTGGTAGTTCATTGTAGTACACACAATTCTGGAGGCAGAATCAACATTCCTTACTGTTTGGGTGAGAGGTGGGTTACCAAAGTCCTAAAAAAAGTTGACGGCATGTGTGATTTTTCACTTTTTGGGTGGCCTTAGCACCACAATTAATGATCATATTTATTCTAAACAGGATTATTTGTTATATGTGGGAACCTTGCTCTTGCCAAAATGAATTTGAAGGGTATGATACCACTGGCGGGGGTTTTATGGGGGTCCAAAAACCCTCTCTGGCAGAGGTGACTCTTTTGGAACCCCATATTTGGACCCCCAAATCACCATGTGGGCACTTGATGATCCTAATGGGATTTATACCAGATAAAGATACATATTTGTTCTTTCTTTTAATGAAATAACATTTTTGACTATGAAGCTCCATAATATGAATTTTATTCTTCA
>NC_055958.1:33805694-33845694 GCF_018492685.1 Alosa sapidissima | reverse complement strand
CGAAGTCAGTAGTAAATGTTTTTTTTATTAAGACATGCCCCTAACGCTATTCTTGACAAATGTGTTATACTTTGTAATGGCTTGCAATATTAGATTAACTCATGAACTGCTATATTAATGATGAATCAGTAAATTAGGTATGAGGTCTGTAGTGAATGAGGAAGGACACTTAATATAAGATTGGATAAAAGGTGTAGTCTGCTCCACACTGTGGATGACCGGGCACTCTGTTACCTCTTGTGGGTGAACTGATGTTAGGTCCTTTTACTTGTGATGGAAGTGTAGACGTTGGTTGACTTCACCAAATGTTTCGAAGTAGACATTAGAAAGCAGTTGGTTTGGATCGTATTCGGTTCATTTGCTTTCAGTTTAGTCTTCGGTTGGAGTGCCCGCATGTGTTTGGTTTTTTTATGCAAAGTATGCAGGAATTCCAGGAAGGGTGCCTTTCTCCTCTCTCTGAATGTTGTGTGTGTCTGTATGCGTCTGTCTGAATGTGTAAATGTTGTGTGTGTCTGTACGCGTCTGTCCTTTGCATGGCTATTTGTTTGCGTTGCTGGTTACTGTTGTAAGTACTTGGCGCGTTGGACTGAAGAACTGAAGAAGGACTCCTTACTGGAAAGCCTTTGGCTTGGCCTCAACTTGGCAGGGGAAGGTGACCAGGAGACTTACTGAGCAGAGTACATCAACCGACACGACACCACAAAAAAAAGCCATAATAACCTCACACAAAAAAAATGAAACTCCCGTAAAAAGTGTCTGCCGTTCTTGGAACCGAGCTAGCGTGCGCCGGTTCTCGGGGGACCTGAAGACGGAACGTGTGTGCGCTCCTGAGTTATGTTCCTGTCTCCAGCAGCTCATCAGCCGTCTGCGTGCGCGTGGAGGCCGAGGGGTGTGGGCTGGATGGGATGGCGCGGGCGTGCGGGCGGGCGGGCGTGCGGGCGTGCGACGCATGGTGGTGGAAGACTAAGCCCTCCATTACGGTTCAATCTGCCCTGGCAATTCGACGGGGCCGTGTTTGTGAACCGGCAGCCATTAATCCCAGCCTGCCGCGCTGACACGTCTGAGTTATAATGACGCCAGTCTGAGAGGCGAAGGAGGGAGTCAAGGTGCGCCCGCGCCTCTTCATAAATCTCCGCACTCTCGCTCTCTCTCTCTCTTTGCACTCTTTCTGTGCACTCTATCACTCTCTTTCTCTCTCTCTCTCTGTCTTTCCCCTGAGTTGGCCACAGCAGATTAGACCATACTACAGTGCACTGCACTACCCCACACCATAAAACTATACTATACTACACTGCACTACCCACACCATAAAACTATACTATACTATACTATACTATACTATACTATACTACACTGCACTACCCGCACCATAAAACTACACTATACTATACTATACTATACTACACTGCACTACCCACACCATAAAACTATACTATACCACCCTGCTCTTCCCGCACCATAAAACTATACTATACCATATATTAGACTACACTCATATTGAGACTCCACCATGCTGTACTCAACCACACTACACTACCTCAGACTGCAGACTCGTCACTAAACTCAAACAGTGTGCTGTTTACATGTTTACACACTACACTACACTGCACTGCACTACACTATACTATACTACACTACACTACACTGCAGACTCATCACTAAACTCAGTGTGCTTGTTTCGTGCTCCACACTATTATTATAATAATAATAATAATAATAATAATAATAATAATAATAATAATAATAATAATAATAATAATAATAATAATAATAATAAGCTTTATTTGTATAGCACCTTTCATACACAGAATGCAGCTCAAAGTGCTTTACATTTAGAGCATGTAATACAATAATGGTCAGTCAGTCATTATCAATCACCTTCACTTTTCTTCATTGCCGTATGATCCAATCAGCAACATATCAGAAATATAGAAAATAACAGGAGTGACACTACACTCTACACTACACTCTACACCAGTGGTTCTCAACCTTTTTTCAGTGATGTACCCCCTGTGAAATATTTTTTCAGCCAAGTCAGGGCTCTACAGTGCACCCATTTCACTCGCACATGCGAGTAAAAATGATTGCTTGCGAGTGCAAAAAAATATTTAGGCGCACTGGTGTGAATGACTTCTAACCATGTCAATGTTTGTCTACAAAATACCCCGCAACATCAAGAAACATTACTGGTGCAAACCATAGAATCACGTCGCGAATGCAGCATAAAAACTACACCCCCCATCAACGTTAGCAGTTTCACGTTGTGACTCGCTAGTAGTCGCTCCTATCAAATCCAAGAGCACACAGAACAAGTGGAAAGTTAGACTAGCCAGCCAAGATGCAAAGATTGAAGAAATTAGTTCTTCTATCCACCGAATTCATCGGATATCGGAGGAACAGGAAGAGATTCTGAGAATGCAGTGAGAGAAGGAAAGGTAACCTAACATGCCTTTTAGCCCAGTTGACGTATTGGCTGCAATATGCAAAATATAGCTGTAGCGAACAGGCACAAAAGTAGCTTCCCGTTATACTCTCATTTTTTACAAAGAACGCTACTGACAACTCCAGGCTTCCACGCATGCTTGTTTGTTCACACCGAATACAAGCTGAAGTGCAAAACGAAAGTAGGCCTAACGTTTGCCTACTGCCCCCATCAATGCAGATATTTCAAATAAAAAGTAAAAGTATAAAAAATATATATATCCTTGCCTATAAGCCTATGTTGAGTTGTGGAAGAGAAAATTGACTGTTTTAGTAGTAGTATTAGGCAGTATGCAGTCAGATAGGTCACCATGGGCATATTTGGATTAGCTACAGATGGATTCACAAATAAATAAATTAGCCTACATTTGGCAGGATACTTGATATACAGGCTAAATGCAAATATGGCAATGTATTATACTATTTTACATTAACAAAATGTAGGAAAATAGAACAGACTGAAAATAAAGTAGGCACTGATCTTTAAAATCCTATTTCCTGTAGCCTAAATGTTGTCAGTCATTCTTAATATTCGCAAATGGTGCACTGGCATGTTTAAGTGTTAGCTGCAGTTTAATGTTAGATTATGTTTAAGTTAAGTACAGAACTGACTGTGCGCCCACATTTTTGTCTGTGCTCCTAAATTTTTTAACTTGGGTGTTAAGTGTTCCTGGAAATTTTTTTTAGTGTAGAGCCCTGAAAGTACCCCCTAACCAGCGCAAAGCATTTTTAGTTGAGAAAAAATACTTAAGACAGAGCACTGTGCCATCAGTGTCTAATTTATTAAACTTTGGAACTAATAAACACATACACATACAACTTATATTTTCCTGAAATATTTATTAAATAATTGGTTTTTAAGTATTTTTGCATGGATTCTACTTTTTAAATATATGTATATTTTAACCCTTAGTACCCTAAGCTGTTTTTAGGGCATTTTCACTACCTTTATTCATAAGGATTTATTCTGGTCACACACACATATTATATTTTTTTTCTTTCGGCAGAGTCTCTGATCTGCCATCATTTCATGTATTAGTACTAGCATTGATTTTATTTTGATTTTTAAAGAATTAAAATATAAAAAGGGTATTATAAAAAAATCTTATATTTTGACATGTATCTCACCATAGCAAGCTCATAGCTCTACATGCATTTCATGTGTGTGTAGACTGTCCTGAATCTGGCAATATCATTGCCACGGTGGAGGGATTCTCTGGGGCTGAGCAATTTACAGACATATGTGGTGTGCGCCTTACAGACATACTTGGTACCAGTGGATAGCCCTGTGTCTCCTCTTTCATCGGATATGCTTACCATATCTATGCGTTCACGGGTTCGCGATAATTCAAACGAGAGTAATGGGTGCGCAGGTGAACGCAGAGACTGTAAATATGATGCAATTTGATTTAATTTCATGATTTTTTTTTTTTTAATCTTCATACTTTAACGTACAGTCAAGTGCGTGGTCTCGTTGGAAAGCTCTGTCACACAATAAAGGCTTCCCGCTGCTATGAACAGTTGCAGAGCAATGTAAGAAAGGGTCTGTTATTTGACGCACTTTGCGTCAATCGGCTTCTAAGGGTTCAAATCTCACGTACCCCTTGGATTGCCTTCACGTATCCCCATTTGAGAACCACTGCTCTACACTACACTACTTTAGACTGCAGACTCATCACTGCTGTAGTGCACATGTGTGCAGCGTGCTGTGTGCAGCACTTGAGTGTAGTGTGGTGAGTATAGAAAGTGAACTCTTTGAACTGTGCGTGACTCCGTGGCAGAGGGGACTGAGCCAAGGTGTGTCTGCTCCTGCTCGTAAATCAGCCCTGTTCTTCCCCCGCTTTTCCATAGAGAGAGAGAGAGAGAGAGAGAGAGAGAGAGAGAGAGAGAGAGAGAGAGAGAGGAGGGTGAGCGAGACAGACACACGAGTACAGCTGGACGAAGGGCTCTGCCCTGCAGCCATACATACTGGACACGCAGAGCTGTGGATGCCAGAGTTTTCTCTTTCTCCTCCTGTGCTTGTCTTTCTTCCTTTCTTTCTTCCTCTCGTCTTTCTCTTGCTCGCTGAGGTGCTTGTGAGGGTCTCGGAGATCTGCTTTACCAGGGTGAAAGAGAGATTTCTCTCCTCTTTCTTCCTTTCTTTCTGCGGTTCCTCACTCTTTCATTGAGACCCAAGATTGTGTCACCTGAAGGGGAGGGATGAGTATCTCTGTGCTGCTCCGTCCTGCCCTCTCTACCTCTCTTTTCTCATCCCTTCAACTTGTCCCCTGTGCTCTCTCTCTTTCTCCCTCTCCCTCTCTCCCCTACTCTCTCTCTTTCTCCCTCTCCCTCTCTCCCCTACTCTCTCTCTTTCTCCCTCTCCCTCTCTCCCCTACTCTCTCTCTTTCTCAGTTTCTCTCTCACTTTCCCTTCATCTCTGTCCTCTCTCTAGTTCTTTCTTTCCCTCTCTCTCTCCTTCTGTCTGTGTCCTTGTGTCTGCTAGTTGTCTGTCAGGTGTGTTCTTTAGCGTGGGGATTGTTTGTCCCTGATAAGAGAGAGAGAGAGAGAGAGAGAGAGAGATAACGGCATGTTCACACACTCGCACCTGATAACCTCTCACCCCACTGGCCTACAGGGACATGACGTCGCTCAGCTCTCAGGCTGACGGAGAGAGAGACAGAGAGAGACAGAGAGAGAGACGAGACGAAGATAGAAAGAGAGACGGAGAGAGAAACAGAGAGAGAAAGAGATATGGAAGGAGAAATAGACAGAGAGAGAAAGAGAGAGATTGAGAGAGAAACTGATAAAGAGCAAGAGTGAAGGAGTAGTAATGCTCAAAAGAGAGGGATAGAGGAACTGTGAGGAGGTCTGGAGGGGAAAAGATACCAGCGTCTCGAACAGATGCGAACAGATGATTACGGCTGTTACTGGCACCATTTCTCACTGATAATGATAGGAAGTCACACTTCCCAATTCCAGGCCACATGCTTATTGAATGAATTAAGGAACTGTATTGCTACACACTCTCAAATGCCTCTCAGGGCCTTTCCGGGTCTAGGCTTCTCTCCGCCTATTGGTGACAACCATTTAAAGCATGCATTTGTTTGAGGCCCATCCCATTCTCTCTGCTCTCTGGTTTCCCCTCATGCTGAATGACACACTTCATTCTTGTTCCACGGTTGTGGTGCATTCCGTGTGGACTCTGAAATGGAGTCCTGTGGTGCTATTTGTGAATGGCAGACAGTGGGAGGTGGAGAGGGGGAAAGCGAGGAAGCATCATAAAAGCCGTAATGGGCTCCTCGCAGACGGTCTGGGCTCCGTTTCGGGCGCCTGTAAACGACAACTGGAGCCGTAGAGGCCAGCGCGAGCCCTCTCATTGTTTGTCTGCGGCCGCAATTAGGCGTCGTAACTCAATTGCATTCCAAACATGGTCTCTCTTGTCTTTTTTTTTAGATGAACACTGTCATTTGTTCTGTAATAAAAATGGTTACTGAGCCAAAGTGGAGGAAAAAAGTCTTAACTGCATCTATTTCATGTATTGCAGTCTGACCGTTATATTTTAGAGGAAAAAAAACACTCAGACACTTTTTATGTGATATTACTTATTTAGTTGTTTTCCATTTTTACAACAACAACAAGAAACCTATTGTGTGCCTGATACGCCTCTGTCCATGAGAGGACGGCGTGTTTCACCAGGTTATTGCACGAAGGTCCACACACCGGCCTGGCCTGGCCTATCAGCGGCCCCTGGTTTGCGGCCTCTGAAAGGGGTCGTCTGTAGCCTCAGTGCGTAGCCACCAGCTTCCCATTAGCCCCCTCCAGGCTGGCTTCCACCCACACAGGTGTCCCTGCCGTCCACAGTCCAGCTGCCATCTGTCCTTGATGAAATTACAGCCCTGAATTCAATTCTTTTCATTCTAGCTCAATCGTGTTTGTGTTTTATAGAAACATTCCCACGCGCCCTGGAAAACCTTGCATTTTAGAGACTAGCTGTCCAGTAATGGAGGGCTCCTGGAAATGGATGCAAATGATCAAACACCCTGGAAATAACCTATGCTGTTGTGTCTCAGAACCTGCCGTGTTGAGTACTTGAATTTGCGGGAAAAGAACCTGGAAAGACTTTCGCCACAATCCGTGTATGAGTGTTGTGGGTGGCTCAAGGCCCCTTCAGAGCAATCCTAGATACTGCTCTCAAACTAATGGAATGGTGTGGGAGTGATATCTAATATGCTGACTCAATAGTTTTAATAGTTTTTTTGTTTTCATTTGACACTTACATGCATAGACATGGGCAGAAATTCCTCTTCAACAGGCGGACATCTTGAAAAGAGCTCTGTTCTGTGGCAAAGAAAAGAGAGATGTCTGGATGCCTGTACTGACCTCCCCCACTGACCGGTGTTACAGTTGGGCTGATAACGCAGCTGTGACCAGTTCCAGTGTGCCTCCCGAGGCAGAGGGAGGGAGGGAGGGAGCGAGGCTGCTCTGGAGTGCTGCATCGTAGGGGAGGCTTCATGAGCACACTCCCCAGCCACTTTGGTCCCTGCAGTGACATGCAGTCGTGACTCACTGACTGACGTGAGTGACCACGTCAAAGCACAGGAGCAAAACAATGGAGAAAATAAACAAAACAACAACATTATCAACAACAACAACAACAGCAGCAAGACCATTTGTCATACAGCTGTCATTATTTTGATGACTAAGTAAGTCGTCAGTAAGTAATAGCAAACCTTAAAAGGATTATTTGTGTGAAAGTCCAGGTGGTCATTTTATTTTCCTAGCAGTCAATCCCACACCAAAAGAGTCACTTTTCAAAAAAGTAACGCAGGCTGTGTGATGGACATTCTGCTCCTGCTCAGTGCTTGCATTGGGACAACTTCATGACTCAACGAAGTCAACTGTGAGTTCCTGTTGGTACAGCAAAGTGTGAACAGCAACAAGCTCAGGTAGCACACTTCCTTCTGATAAACATCCAAATCAGTACGGGATAGGGCCTGAGACGAGTGTCGACTAAATAAAAAAGTGTGAATCTAAAAGTGTGTGTGTGTGTGTGGGTGTTTGTGTGTGTGTGTGTGTGTGTGTTTGTGTGGGTGTTTGTGTGTGTGTGTGTGTGTGTGATCTGAACAGACCAGAACCCTGTTGGGGGGAATAGAGGATCTTAACTGTCCCTCTCCCTATCTAGGTTTTTCTACTGGGCCACATGAAGGCCAGGCCTCTCAGACAGAGCTCTTTGTTGTGGCTTGTTGTAGCGCTTTCTAAAAGGTGAAGTGATGGGGAGAACTAGGAGGGCACAGAGGAACTACAGAAGCATGAGTCTTTTGTGTAGCCTGCCATGGAAGTGGCAACGGTTGGCTAGATCTCTCTTTGTGTGCTATGTGAGGTGCGGTGGGGTGTGTTGTGTTTGTGTGTGTGTGTGTGTGTGCGCTGTGCGCTGGGGTGTGATGTGTTGTGTTGTGTAAGCGCCGTTGGTTGGCTGCTCTGACCTTTTGCCTGTTGTGTGCCTTTTAACTGCCACTATCTGTGGGCTCTTTGTGTTTGTGTCTGTGTGTGTGGTGGGTCTGTGTCTGTCTGTGTATGTGTGTGTGTGGCTTTGGCTTTGAATTGTCTTCTCATGTTGTTGTGTGACTTCTACCTGTAAGTGCCATTGTTTGGGCTAATGCTCTGCGTCTGTATGTGTTTCCCCTTTAGGAGGGGGACTTCCTGGTTCGGACGCACCATGTTGAGTACTGTGACGGGGGGATCCTGGACCCTGATGACATTCTCACTGACCTGGTAGAGGACAGAGACAAGGTGAGTCCAAGTTGTCCATCCCTCTCTGGAGCGTTGGTAATTTCCATTTTTTGTCCAATTGTCCAACAGTGTCCAATTTTTTTTTGTATTTTTTTTGTTGGTAGTGAAGCACATTCTGTTCTGATTTGCCATCTGGTTGTGCATTTCTAGAAGCTTCCATATCCAGAGGCCTTTTACAAATCAAGTAGTGGACTCTTCTCTGTGTGACCATATGGTTGCAATACCACAGTGTTCCTGTGTTTTTCACAGAGAATGAAAGACGGCCACACAAACTTAGAAACCAGACACGGACACTCCCTCCCTCAGTCACTGCAGTACAGAGTGTGTGCCTGTAGAGTTCACGCAGACTAAACGTCCTCGGTGGCCATCTGAAAACAGACCTATCCAACATATGGTTGTTCAGCAGCGTTTGACCCAACATATACAAGATCTAGCTGATTCTGGGAGAGATGAAGTCCAGCACTGAGAATTCAACCAAAATCCCATCAGCTACAGCATGGCAGACTGTGGCCTACTACCAAACCTGCCACAAACACACATGCTATGCAATTTACTATACAATACTGTACTATACTGTACTGTACTGTACTATACCATATTATACTAAATTTGTTCCACTCTACTCTGCTCTGCTATACTTCAGTGTACTATACTATATTTTACTTACATTATTCTATACTATACTACACTCTAGTAAAGTATACTTCCTTAAAGCGCACTGTAAAAGCACTCACTGGTGTGGATCCTCTAAATAAGCAGGGCTGAGCTGAGGTCCTCCTTTTCCACTGAGTGATGAGTGAGCGGCCCACTCCACCAAGCGCCCAGGCTCTGCATCAGCCCTCCGCTCCCTCTCCTCCCATTAACCAGGAAGTGCTGCTCACCCTCGGCCCCCTGGGTAATCTGCTGGTGTCCACTTAAGCGCTGGGATGCCTGGGGGGAGGTATGGACATGCTGGCCAGCAAGACCTAACTCAATAACACAGCGCCATCTCAGCCTCTAATTGAATCAGTGTAGACATCAGGCTTTACCCCCCCCCCTCCATCCCCCCTTCCCCAGGCCCCTGCCACCCAATCATACGCAAAGAGCTTTTGATTTTTACAGACTAATTAATATCTCTGAAGGCTAGGGGTACCACACACACACACACACACACACACACACACACAGACCAGCCATCAGCCTGTCTGTATTAGTGGATTGCTTTCACATTGCCTCATAAGTAATACATGTAAGTGTGTGTGTGTGTGTGTGTGTGTGTGTGTGAGTGAGAGAGAGTGCACTTGTTTAGGCCGATGGTGCCACATCCCTGAGAGGGTGATCTAACCCACATACAGTATGAGAGAGTGTAAATCCAGTGTTTCTGATAAACACAGACAATATAACATAACCCACATAAGGGAGTGTAGAGCCAGTGTTCCTATTGGAAGTGCAGCACAGATGGCCAAGAGGCATTCCTGGACACACCATCATCTGGTGGGTGGTTTGTACACCATTGGTTCTTCAGAATAATCCGTCAGAAGTGCAGTGCCGTTTGGGATACATTGACACACACACACACACACAGAGACACACACACACACAGAGAGAGAGAAACACACACACACACTCCCTCTGTCTCAGCCCTCCCCCACTCTCAAAAAGACACACACACACACACACACACACACACACACACACACATATATTGGATTTTTTTCTTGGAAAGACTGTGGTGACTCATGGCATGGAAGCCCAGACATTTACCCAAAATCCCCCTGGCTGCTGGAGGATTTGGAATTCGCCCCGTTCCCGAGTTGGTGGTGGGGTTGCCGTGGTGACGGCGCTTCCAAATGTCACTGTGTGCCAGTGTGATTGTTTCCTGTTGATCCAGGAATCTCTCTCTCTTCTCACTGTTCTCTTTACAATCTCTCTCTTTCTCTCTCTACTCTTCCTTGTATCCGCTTTAGCCATCTCTCATGCGGCTCCTCTTATCCCTCTCTTTTACTGTTGCTCTCTCTCTCCCTCTCTCTCTCTCTCTCTCTCTCTCTCTCTTCCTCCTTCTTTCTCTTAAATGTCACTCTGTTTATCAGAGAGCCAAGCCTCCATGTGCAATAGCTTTAGAGCTCCTCCTCTCCTCCTTCCCTCCTCCCCCTCTCCTCTCCTTTTCTCTACAGTCTCTTCCCTTTTTCCAGTACACCAAAGCGCACGGGCACAAATCTCTTCATGCCATTTAGGCACGCTAGAGTGTTCAACGCCCTGTTGAGAGATCCTATTGGCTTGATTATGAAGCCTTGATATCCAGATGCGTTCCCTGAAAGACATGCAGTTGTGAGCTTATTAAACAAAAGCCAGAGATTCTGTGGGGAATGTTTACATGCGTGCATGTTTGCTGTTTCCCGGGCGACCACTCACTCTTAGTAGCAGCATTCCACACAGTAAGCGCATTCTGCTGTGACCCCTGTGTCATGCCCGCGCCGTGACATCTGGACACACACACTCTCTCTCTCCCCTGGTAAAAACAGGAATGTGGTGCCACCTTATGCTTGGTTATCAAATGAGAGAGAGAGAGAGAGAGAGAGAGACTCACAGGGACACCTTCATACAGGACTGGGGAATCAGTCTGAGTGAATCAGTGCAGGGCTGTGTTCTCCATTAACATACCTCTGCACCACCGCACCAGGAACCCACATACCAAAGGCCAGCAGACCGTATACACATTTACACACTGCCCCTGTCCTCGGTGACACCCACTCCCCTGTCCACCTGTTCCCTATGGAGCGTTACAAAAGCACATCGGGTCTCCATTGAGGTCAGCACACACATCAAATGCATTTATCGCAGATCTTGGTGTTCGATCCCCAAGGCAAGAATAGCAGTCAGATTTCTAATCTGATTTTAAAAGAACGAAATGGTCTTTCTCACTTAAGATTTCTGCTGTTAAATGGTCAATTCAGGTCAGTGCGGTCCAGTTCAGCTAAGGGAGGCCGCTAAAGGGACAGAATAGAGGAAGAGAGAGAGGGAGAAGAGAGAGAGGGAGAAGAGAGAGAGAGAGAGAGAAGAGAGGGAGAAGAGAGAGAGAGGGGCATCTTAGTGGGGCCCACTGTCCAGATAAGAACAGAGCTCCCAGTAAGGGCCCAAAAACAGGGAAGGAGCTGCAGTATTCATCACAGTCTGTGGCAAATAACACTGTGTGTGTGTGTGTGTGTGTGTGTTGTGGCAAAGAACACAGTTGTGTGTGTTGTGTCTAGGAATGTTTTTGTAAGTGTATGTGTGTGTGCATGGGTTCTAAAGGACTGACCTTTTGAGGACTTTGTCTCTGGTGTGTGTGTGTGTGTGTGTATGCATGGGTTCTAAAGGACTGACCTTTTGAGGACTTTGTCTCTGGTGTGAGTGTGTGCAAGTGGTTTGCCTCTGGTGTGTGTGTGTCTCTTGTGTGTGTGTGTGTGTGTCTGGTGTGTGTGTGCGTGTGTGTGTCTCTGGTGTGTGTGTGTGTGTGTGTGTATGGTGTGTGTGTGCAAGTGGTCTGCCTCGTGTGTGTGTGTGTGTGTGTCTCTGGTGTGTGTCTCTGGTGTGTGTCTCTGGTGTGTGTGTGTGTGTCTCTGGTGTGTGTGTGTGTGTGTGCAAGTGGTCTGCCTCTGCAGTGTCTGGCCCTGGGTAGGTGCTGGTCTGCCCTCTATCGCCCTCTTCAGGTGGGTTTGGAGAAAATGCTTTTGCTGCCTCAGCGGTCTGTCAAAATTCAACAACACTAGCCTGAGAGAGCTTGTGTACCCTGGCCACAACACACACACACACACACACACACACACACACACACTCCCATGCATGGTCACATACAAATTCGAAGTTTCTCTGTTATGGATGGCGTTCCTTGGTCATTCCCCGTATTTGCAATATTTCATTTCTGCTGGTATTTAAGAAACAGCCCAAAAAACCGAGAGCTAAAGGTTAGCAGGTAATGGAGGCAGAGGGTGTGTGTGTGTGTGTGTGTGTGTGCGCGCGCGCGTGCGTGCGTGCGTGTATTATTGATGTTTGTGTGCGGAAGGTTAATTAAAACACACGCCAATTCATCACTGTACAAGCTGGCGGCCAGCAGCACTGGAATCAATCACACACTCCCCACATCACCGTACTGCTAATGCCTGCAGAAGAAAACACACACACACACACACACACACACGCACACGCACACACATAAACGTGCATGCTCGCTCACTTACTCTCTCTTTCTCTCTCTCTCTCTCTCTCACACTCTCACACACACACACACACACACACACGCACACACATGCACACTCACTCAGTAAGTACTTTTTCTTTCTTTATCTCTTAATTTCCTCTTGAACTGCCATGGCCTCCTCATGTTCTGCTCTTAGTGTTTGTTTGTTTGTTTGTTTGTTTGGGAGGAAGTGCGGTAGCGGAGATGGAGCTCACTTCCTGTTGTTTCTGTCCGCCCTAACAGGATAATCAGGTTCAGTTGTAATTCTGCCCAGTCCAACTCTGCTCTATTCACTTGACTGTTGAGTCGGACATAAACACCCACACTGCTGCCATTCAGACCAGTTGCTGGGCCACTGCAACACTCTCTCTCTCTCTCTCTCTCTCTTTCTCTTTCTCTTTCTCTCTCCTTCTCTCTGTCTGTATCTCCTCTCTCTCCTCTCTCTCTCTCTGTCTGTCTCTGTCTCTTTCTCTCTGTTCGTGTATGTGTTTGTGTGTTGGTGTCCGTACACATACAGTGATGGCCAAAAGTATTGGCACCCATGCTAAAGTTGACTGAAAAGAGGAATATAAAATCATCTTTTGGAAATTGCCTTAATGTCTTAATGTCTTGTCTTAATGCCTTAAGTGAAAAATGAGGAAATATCTAACCTTTAAGGACACCAATTTTCTTAGTGAATGAATAATGTATCATAAATAAATAAATGTTCTTCCTTAAAATACAGGGCTCATAAGTATTCCCACCCCTATGTTAAATTCCCATAGAGACAGGCAGATTTTTATTTTTAAAGGCCAGTTATTTCATGGATCCAGAATACTGTGCATCCTGATAAAGTTACCTTGGCCTTTGGAATTAAAATAGCCCCACATAATCACATACCCTTCACCATACCTAGAGATTGGCATGGGTGTTATTTCAGTTAGCCTATTAGCTGGTTTGATTTGCATTGAGCTCAATGAGCATCAAATCAGCTAATAGGTGTTTTTATATTCCTCTTTTCAGTCAACTTTAGCATGGGTGCCAACACTTTTGGCCATCACTGTGTTATTTCTGTGTGTGCGTGGGTGTATGCCTCTGTCTGTGTGCTGTGTGTGTGTGTGTGTGTGGATTATTCTCTCTCTCTCTCTCTCTCTATCTCTCTCTCTTTCTCTTTCTCTTTCTCCCTCTCTCTCTCTCTGTCCGTGTTTGTGTGATGGTGTACGTACACATATTCTTTCTGTGTGTGCGTGTGTGTATGCCTCTGGCTGTGTGCTGTGTGTGTGTGTGTGTGTGTGTGTGTATTCTCTCTCTCTCTCTCTCTCTCTCTCTCTCTCTCTCTCTCTCTCTCTCTCTCTCTCTCTCTGTGTGTGTGTGCTCTGTTGAAGGATTCTGTTAATAAAGACAGAATTTAGTTTGCACAAATGGTCCCAAGAATCGCCATGGAGACAAACCAGTGGCACTTAGGGTGTAGCCATGGAGAGGGTTTGTTGAGGAAACGCTCCGACATTTGGAAGGATTAGTGTGTGTGTGTGTGTGTGTGTTACACTCAACTTTTAAGTATTATAAACTCAATTGTTCCGGTCTTTCTGAAGGGAACAATCTGATTGGAGAAAGACAACATTTATTCCAAGGACGACTCCTTTTCTCTCTCTTCCTCCTCCTCCTCCTCTTCCTCCTCCTCCCTCTCTCCCTGCCCCAGCCTGTGTCTCTGCGACTGAACGGAGTTCATGAGAGAACGCAGTTGAGCAGCCCTCTGGGGATGGTTTTGAAGAGAGAAACAGAACAGTCTTTATCTCCAGCCTTTGTCACAGAGGAGAGAGGGGGTGTGGGGGTGGGGGGGGCAGTTCCCGAGTAGCTAATTATATAATTATAATTACAGAGTCCAATCAAGATTAATTAGATCTCTGCCTGGGTTCATACACACTCAGACATAAACGCGCGCGCGCACACACACACACACACACACACACACACACACACACACACACACACACACACACACACACAGCCCATGCTGTAGTATTGATGTGGGTGAGCAGAGGTGCTCCAGGAGGCTGGCCAGACTGATGTGATTTGATTGGGGCTCCTGCCCTCCTGCAGAGCTGCCCATTAGCCACTCGGCAGGGGCCACCACCCCCGCCAGCCCAGCCTCTGCTCCGCCTCGTCAATATCCAGCAGGGAGCCCTCCTCATTGGTCCAACCTTTGGGCCGCTCATGAATATTCATGCTGCTGCTGGAGCTGATGAATGCCCAGTGGCTCAACCCCTGGCAGCCAGCTGATGGATCGCTAGAGCTTCCCCGCTACTATTGGTCATGGTTTTGGACAAAATCTGATGGATGTTCCAGAAGCTCCACATAAGCAATGGCCTGCTGGCCTGGGGCAAGTAAAGAAGCATGTGGGGCAAGTTTGTTGGCCAGTCTCTTGGCCGCCAGTTACTGTCTGATGAGTCAGCCCAGATCACCTGTGATGCTAAGCACCTGAGGTTACATAAATAAAGTCATGTAATGAATGAACTGTTTTGTGTAAAACTGACCTTTCTGTACATATTTATACAATGTACAAGGTATGAGTGAGAGACAGAGAGAGACAGGAAGTGCATAGTGAGACTGGCAGGAAGTGCAGGGAGAGACTGGCAGGAAGTGCATAGTGAGACTGGCAGGAAGTGCAGAGAGCGAGATGACTCGACAAATGGTGAGAGAAAGAGAGAAAAGGTTGCTCCTGGAGACAGAATAGGAGTTGGTGTTGGGCCAGAGTTGGACGCACTACATACAGTAAAGAGATATGAGGACAGTGCAGACAGGGAGGGGTCATGGGGTGCGGAGATGGAGACAAAGAGAGAGAGGAGTCGGGAGATGAGCGAGAACACACACACACACACAGAGACACACACACACACACACACACACACAGACACACACACACACACACAGACACACACACACACACACAGACACACACACAGAGAGAGAGGAGACAAAGAGAGAGGAGTGGGGAGATGAGCGATATCATCAGCGTCCTGAACCAGCACTGCTCCTTCATGACACACGACTCCACTCTTTAAAGATGAGAGATTTCCTCAAGCCACTCAGCTGTGACCAGCCAATAGCATTCAGAGAAAAAAAGAACAATGCCAAAGAAGTGTGCCTGAGCGGACACACACACACACACAAAGCACCCACAGTCTCTCTGTCTTTCTCTCACTCACTCACTCACACACACACAAACACACACACACACACACACACACACACACATAAAAAAACACTCTCACAGACACACAGAGCCCCGGCTGACAGAATCATGACCCTGTTGGTGGCGCGGGGCGAGTGTGTGGTCCTTCTCTGGCGTTTAATTTACGAGGCCTCCTCGGAACGTTCCGGATGAGTATCGACTGGTCTCGCCGGCCCGCCTCCTCATGTTGTTGTTATCGTTCTCGGGCTTTAATTTATCACCAGGTCGGGTGGAACGGACCCGAGCCATTTGGGGGAAGAGGAGAGGAGGTGTGTGTGTGTGTGTGTGTGTGTGTGTGTGTGTGTGTGTGTGTGTGTGTGTGTGTGTGTGTGTGTGTGTGTGTCTTTGTGTACATACAGTATGTTTGTGTGTGTATGTATAGCAAAGTATATTAAGGAGAGTATAGGAGGCTAAAGGAATCCCCCCCGAGCTGAACCCTGATGATTGAGTCACTATGAGGCTGTCACGGCCCAACAATCCAGAGAATGGAGCCACACAGAGAGAGAGAGGGAGGTTGAAGCATGTAGATGAAAAGAGTGATAGAAAGAATGAATTGAAAAAGAGAGACTGATAGAAGGAGAAAGGGAAGGAGAGAATAAAGAGGGTGAGAGGTGATGAAAAGCACAAGTGAAAGAAGAGAATAGGATGGAGAGACTGGAGAGAGAAAGGGGCTGGGAGTGAAACCGAGGAAGGGAGACTGATGACGAGACTGATGACCGCTCTACATGCGCCTGCACTTTATGACGAGACTGACCGCTCTACATGCGCCTGCACTTTATGACGAGACTGATGACCGCTCTACATGCGCCTGCACTTTATGACGAGACTGACCGCTCTACATGTGTCTGCGCTTTATGACGAGACTGAACTGACCTCACCTGAATACCTGAACTTGAACAGGTTCAACTAGGATAACTTTGTCATCAGATCTAGTTTCCTGTTTCCTGTTTGTGTTCTTCTATCATCTGTTGTATCTAATGTCTTCCTCTCACATCAGATGAGCATTCAGTGGCTGTAGGCAGGTAGACTTCTCCCGCACCTTCTCCGGTCCAGATGAGGCGTTCTGTGGTGCCATCCCCAACCCACATGCCCATAGCCATATGTACTGATCACATACTGTAGCTGACAGTGATGGGGTGATTAGCTTGTTGATATCCGTTGACCTATTCATATATCCAGATGGATAACTTCCTTCACCGAGGGTGGCATATTGACTGTTAATTTAGCTTTTAGAAGACACTAGAGGTCAGCAATGGTCATTTGATTGATGACGCAGGCACTTTTCAGACACAGTGATATAGGGGTGTAATGGTACACAGAAGTCACGGTTCGGTTCATACCTCGGTTCGGACATCACGGTTCGGTACGAGTTCGGTACAATGGAGGGAAAAGCAAAACAAAAATGCAGAAAGCATTTTTTTTTTGTACATGTCTCAGGCTGTACCACCTAGTGTCATACAGTCTCTTCCCTGAGCTATCTGCAACAGCCTGAAGTGTGTAAGATGTAGGCTAAACAGTACAATAAGTACCCAGACTCCATCTGTAACTTGTAAACAAAATAAACAATCACCTATAAAACTGAAAATAGGCCTACCGCATCTCTTATTTCTGAAAGTGCAAATTACATAGAAAAATGATTTTTAAAAATCCACTTAAGCAAGACCTTCAACATCTGTGTTTAGTTGTGTATGGAAGGGTCTACAATTTGCCTCAATATTTTTTTTATTGTGTGTAAAGTAATAATCTAGCCTACTAACTGTGAAAATATCACACTATTTTGCCTTTTTTTAAAAAACGAAATTGCTCCTTTTATTTCATAAACAGACTACAACTAGAAGTCACGTGACTTTGCCCTTTGACGTTAACTCACCGTAGCATGGTTTGTTTATTAGCCTGGTTAGCGTTGTCACTTTATTTTACTGTCTATGCACTTAACACTACCAGCTCCTCATGTTAGTTACAAGTTACCCCAACATAAAGGTAATCACCACGCGATTTACATAGCTTTCTGTCATTACGAAATCATTTAATTTAAGCCATAGGTTTTGGCCCTATTTGTATATGTTTTTTCCCCTCGTTTCAGTGATTGGTAGCCTACATCATCTGGGTGATGGCTTCGAATATGTGTAGCACTTTTTTCACTCACATACCCAACAACTGCTGAACAACGCCGACACACAGTTTCATCTTATCCACCACTCTTTCGCCTGTACTAACGTTACTGTAACTGAAGTTCTCAAACTTGCGATATTAAAGAGACCAGCGGATCCTCTAACTCTTGTGGGTCTAACCTTAGTGCTGCTAATGACTGACGGACTCGACCGACGACCTGACAAAAAAAACAAAGGCGCCAGAGCTTCAGAGCTAAGGGGAGGCTACAGATTAGCGTTAGGTGTCGCTAAAGAACTCCCGTAACTCTCGCTACTTAACAGTATGCGCATGACATTAATTAATCCGCACACGAGTTTTATGTATTTTTATACCGTGTATTCTCCGTGTAAATTCATGCACCGAACCGTGACGCCCGTACCGTTTCGGTTCAATACGAATACATGAACCGTTACACCTCTACAGTTATACCAGCATCATCCATATGGTTGTGATCCAGAGGCCTCAGGTGTTCATTGTAGATTTGTTTCTGACAATCTCTCTCTCCCTCTCTTTCTCTTCCTTTCTCTCCCTCTCTCCCTCTCTCTCCGCCCACCCCTCCCCTCCATAGTTTCTGCTATTGTCTCTGTTCTGTCTGTGTGTGTTGGCATGTTGTGTCCTGCTGACAGGCCTCATACTTGCACAGGAGAGCTAAGTGGCTCTGGCAGCAGGCACCATAATGAGACATGCTATTCTGCTTGCTTGTTTGAACAGCAATACAAGCAGTTCTGTGTGTGTGTGTGTGGGGTGTTTGGGGGGTGGGGGGGGTGGGGGGGGGGGGATGTATATATGTGTGTGTTATGTGTAGGAGGAGATGTAAAGCCGGTGGATTAGTTTGTTGTCTGGCAGCTCATGCTCTTGTTCGTAGACAACACACACACACACACACACACACACACTCTTGAAGGACAGTTGGGTCTGGTGGAGCTGGACTGTATTCAGCTCTCCATGGGGCCCTCAGTAAGCAACAGCACGGCCTGGCATCAGAAGCCTACTGCTGTGCGCGTGTGTGTGTGTGTGTGTGTATACTTGTGTCTGTGTGCGCACGCGTGTTTGCTATTGCCAGAGGTCCAGATGCAAGAGCTAACTCCCAGGCTTTTCTCCAAGGCCACCCCTCCCTACACACACACACACACACACACACACACACACACACACACACACACACACACACACACACACATACACACTGTCTTCTCTGTCCAAATCACTTTTTGATTCATAACATGACTGATGTCTCTGCGGTGAAATATTAAAGCGACGCCGTAAGTTATCAGTCAAGAGAAAGCAGCTCATTTGCTTGTAAGACTACGGTGCTTGCATACTGATGACAGCATAGCGATTGGGACAGAGATTTCTAGATTCCCAGCATCGATAATAGACATTTAATGCACAGAAAAGGGAGTGTACTTGATCTCTAGAGAGAGATATGCTCTATGTGACTGTAAGTCTCATTGATTGGTTGATATTCATCAAAAAATCCCCATAGTTTTCATGGATTCGCTCACACACTTAAAAAGACATTAAACAAAAGTCTTCTGTGCCATTAAAATGAAAGATTTTTGTTCTCTCACACTAGTAAAACCACTATCGCTGGGTGTCTTATTAAAACTGGACGCTCACCACAGTTTCTCTGAATGGCCTGTCATGTGTGCCAAATCGTGCATTCTGGAGACAGCCTCCGTCGCCTTAAGGGCAAAGAAGGACGAGCCTAATGAAGTCTCACTTCCTGAAAGGACCCGCTAAAGTCGCTTAGCTAATGCTGCACTGCTCAGATGCTCGTGCTGTCTCTCATGTTGTCTGCTGGAAAATAGCGCTAATTAAGGCATTAGCAACATAATTTCACTGAAGTGTGTGTCTGTGCGCATCACCTCGTCTTATGTGCATGCAGGCCAATTACAGAGCACTGCAGCCATCAAGCAAGACTGACGGACCCAATTTGTAAATAATTGCATGGTGGATATTTTCGCAGCTGTGTTAGAAATATTCATTCCCCCCCCTCCCGGGTCAATCTCCGACCCTTCCCAAAAGCTTACTCGCTTATCACCATCCTTCCTGTTAAGTATACACCATCAATAATGCATTGGCTGTGTTAATTAGTGTTAATGTAAATGAGCCTGTTAAGGGAGGGAAATGCTCTTTCCCTCAGTAGGGCCTGGGTGGAGGAAGGTGATGATATGCTAGCTAGTGCATATGTCCCTTGTAGCAACTGGGTGGCGCGTCTGATTTATGGCCAGAGGGTTGACTGCTATGAAGTGAGCTTACTAGCGTATCCTGCTAACTAAAGCAACAAGTCACTTTTGAAACTGTAGTATTTTTCTAGAGATCTGCGCTGTACTGCTATGGAGCGAGGTTACTGGCTTACTCAGATAGCATAATGTGATGTCTTGATCTTAAAAGAACACATCACTTTTGAAACGATAGAATGTGTTTTGATTCAGTGACCTAGAGATCTGAAGTTACTCCTGAAGTCACCTCAGTAAGCCAGTAGCAACACAGCCGTCTAGGTATGGCTAACCTTAAAGGAACTGATCTCAAAAGACCCCGGCACTTTTGTAAAAGTAGAAACTATCTATTTTGTAGGTCAGAGGTTACTCCTGAAGTTGCCTGGATGATATCAGTAACCTCGCACCGTAACAACCTCAGGTCTGGCTCATAGCCGATTCAGTCCAGGTCTGTTTCTGGAGTCGATGCTTTCACTTGCTAAGGGAGTTGGGCCCGAGTTTCAGTTTGGTGTCAGACGGAACATTTCTCTTCTTTTTTTTTTGTCGTTGACTTTTTCTTGTCCTTTGTGCGGATGAGAATGATAATGTGTGTCTGTGTTTTAATGTGTGGGAATTTCGCTATTTAAAAGCGCTGTTGTCTGTCAGACAGGGCTGCAAGGCCTCATCTCCGCTGAGAGACAGAGAGGCCTGGTGTTTGATCCCCGCAGTTTAAAAAAGGCACTTTGAACTCCCCCGAGAAATTAATTCTGAGGTTCTCTCTCTCTCTCTCTCCCCCTTTCTTTCACTGCCACAGTTGGAAAACACACTTTGATGAATGAGTAATGATGGAGGGAGATGTGGAACAGGCGACAAATAGACGTGTCTAGAAGACGATGACATTGACACAGAGCCGGTGTCAAATTTGGTGTGTTGGTGGGAGGGGAGGAGGGTAGAAAGGAAAGTGCTCTTGACATAACCCGATAAAAAGAAGAAAATCCATTGACTTTCGGAGAATTATATCACAATGGAAGAATCTCTATGCAAAAGGAACCGATTAATACCAGGACTGTTTTGCACTGTCATGCTGATACAATCTGATGTCATAACAGTCCGACATCTGAACAAAACGTTCCTGTCTGACACCCAGTGCAGTCTGTGGGGAGAATAGGAAGGAACTCATCTCACACATCAAGGTGTTTGTGAATACCGCCAGAGCCTCCCTGAATTTTGAATCAGACAGACACACACATACACACACATATGCATACAGACATAGCTGTGCACAAACACAGACACAAACACAAACATGAACACACACTACTGCAATTGAGACAGAACCCAATAGCTGTGTTCTCTTAAGTCTGTATAATGAGCTGTTGCAATATAAAAGAATATTGATGCCTGAAATGTACACATTTATTCCCCGGAGACAAGTAATGCTATTTTCTGAGAGGCTATTAATTCTGTATTTCGGGACCTCTATGTGGTAAATCTGATGATAAATGCATTTCACGTTTCATCTTACCCATTGGTGTGAATGTATGTAATGTCCGAGTGTGGATGGATATGACTCTCAGTGTCAGGGGCTCGTCATACTCTTACCTGTGAGCCTCCCCCTCCCTTTCAGTGCAAATAAGAACACTGATCAGTCCAATCAGAGTCCTGATGAGTTAACGAGCTGAACGAGCTTAACGAGCCGCGCGCCCCAGCAAAAACTGATGTGGCACAGCAGGCGGCTGTGGCCACACACACACACACACACACACACACACACACACACACACACACACACACACACACACACACACACACACACCCCCTCCCAATCACACCCCTCTGTGTTGATGCTGAAGATGTGAGTGGTGGGGCTGGGAGATGCTGCTCAGTGCCTTCTGATTACAGACATGTGACTCCGCTGGAGTCGGGTCTCCTGTGTTCAGGGTTTAGGAGCTCCGGAGATTAAAGCCATGAGTTTGCAAAACTTCTCATTTCTCTAATTAAGCTTATTAAGGTGTGGGCTTATCCTTGTGGTGGCTGCCGTGCTTCTCTCTCCCTCTCCCTCTCTCTCCCTCTATCCCTCCCTCCCTCCCTCTTTCTCTATCCCCCTCTCTCTCTCTCCCTCTATCCCTCCTGCTCCCTCTCCCTCCCTCTCTCTCTATCCCCCTCTCTCTCTCCCTCTATCCCTCCCTCCCACCCTCCCTCCCTCCCTCTCTCTCTATCCCCTCTCTCTCTCTCTCTATCCCTCCCTCCCTCCCTCTCTCTTTCTCTCTCTCTCTATCCTGAGGGAGCACCTGAACTCTCATCACAACCTCCCGACTCCTAAAGCCCACTTCAGAGTTATTTGGAGGAGAATGAGTGCGGTGGGAGAGGAGGAGGAAGAGGAAGAGGAGGAGGAAGAGGAAGAAAGTGCAGACTCTCTGCAGAGCTCCTCTCTGTTCAGCTTTGATGTGGGGGGCTGTTAGAATAATTTGGATCATTTTGGTCCATTTGGGAAATAAGTTTTACTGGAGTTCCCCACCTTCCTCTCAGTCTTCCCCTACCACTCTATCCCCCACTTTCTCTCTCTTTCTCTCTCTTTCTCTCTCTCTCTGTCTCTGTCGGTCTCTCTCTCTATTTCAATGTCAGTACCCCCGCTGAGCAACATGATAGAGGAGGAGGAGAAGGAGGAGGAGGAGGAGGCAGAGAGGGAGGAGGAGGAGGAAATGACAGAGATGGAGGGAAAGGAGGAGTGTGGCAGGCAAAGAGGGAAGGAGGAATAAGGTGGGATAGACGTAGAGGAGGGAGGGATAGAGAGAGGGAGGGAGGGATAGAGAGAGGGATAGAGGGAGGGATGGATAAGGTGGGATAGAGGGAGGGATGGATAGAGGGAGGGATGGATAAGGTGGGATAGAGGGATATATGGAGGGAGGGATAAGGTGGGATAGAGGGAGGGAGGGAGGGATAGAGGGTGGGATAGAGGGAGGGAGGGAGGGATAGAGGGAGGGAGGAAGAGTCAGGTGTTGGTGCAGGCCTGCCCCTCTACTAGTGTGGAGCTGCTGCTGCTGCTGTGTGCCCCTCCACTCTGTCAAGAACACACACGCACACACGCACCCACCACACACGGACTCACACACAACACGCGCGCACACACAGACACACGCACACACACATGCACGCACACACGCACCCACCACACACGGACTCACACACACACACACACACACACACACACACACACACACACACAGGCACACAGGCACACACGGACTCACACACACACACAGCTCCACAATGAAGGGCTATTATGACTATTATCCCAGAAATGTCCCCAATCTCCTCTTATGTGTATGGACAGGCATTAGCACCAGCTCATGTAATGGTCCTCACAAGCTATTAATAATCCGTAACACACACTCACTCACGCGCACACACACACACACACACACACACACACACACACACACACACACACACACACACACACACACGTATGTAGACACAGCTCTCTGCTGTTGAATGGGAGTGTTTTTTGTCTGACAGCTCATATAGAGAGGTGGGAGATGGCCCTGGGGGTGTGATGGCAAAGCCACTTGATCATTTGTTTCCATAATTAAACCTGCTAACACACTTCCAGTCCGTGCCCAGTGCTGATATACGCACACACACACACACACATATTTCACATGATTGCATGTGTTCCAGTGCAGTGAATGGAGCCTACCGTGGAATTGTCATGAGCTTTAATATTTCACACTGCTCAACGCTGCATGGGTTTGGAATTGCTTTAGTTGTAGCCTCGTGTTTTTTTATACACTTCTGACTGAGGCTGTGTGTGTGTGTGTGTGTGTGTGTGTGTGTGTGTGCTTTCAATATTGGCTCTCTCTGGGCTTTGTCGTCTTTCTCAGTGTTTGGCGAAGGGATCTCTGAGTGTTTGCAGTCTCCTGACCCACTGTGCTGAGTTCAAGTGTGTTAAACACTCACGGCAGCCTATGATCCGCAGGGGTCAAAGGTCATTCCCAACATAAACCTGTGTGAGCGGCGATAACGGGGTGCTAGGGAGCTGGGCTTGTGCTACTTAGCGTATTCGTTTGCATTTTTGTTTGCATGCCACTCCCTCCTATGGTGTCTCCAGAAACGGTGTGTGTGTGTGTGTGTGTGTGTGTGTGTGTGTGTGTGTGTGTGTGTGTGTGTGTGTGTGTGTGTGAGAGTGTGCGTGTGCGTGTGCGTGTGCGTGTGTGTGAGTGTGAGTGTGAGTGTGAGTGTGAGTGTGAGTGTGAGTGTGAGTGTGAGTGTGAGTGTGTGTGTGTGTGTGTGTGCCAGAAGGAGTCAGATGGTGCTGTGAATGCACATTATCTGTGAGACTCAGGTGAGGCAGGGGATATGGGAATGGCACACCTGTGTGAGTGTGTGTGTGTGTGTGTGTGTGTGTGTGTGTGTGTGTGTGTGCGTGTGTGTGTGTGTGCGTGTGTGCCAAAAGGAGTCAGATGGTGCTGTGAATGCACATTATCTGTGAGACTCAGGTGAGGCAGGGGATATGGGAATGGCACACCTGTGTGTGTGTGTGTGTGTGTGAGTGTGAGTGTGTGTGAGTGAAGAAGCTGATGCACTACTCTCATGTGTCTCGGTGCGGTTGAACTCTGGCCAACCCTGATGTTGTTTGAGTCATGCTGAATAATGAGTACGAGCTGAAGCCACATATCTGTGTGGGGTGTGTGTGTGTGGTGAGAGAGAGAGAGAGAGAGCGTGTGTAGGTGGGCAGTGGGCACGTGTGTGTGTAAGAGAATATGTACATGTACGTGCATAGGGGGGCATGGGAGATGGTTTGGACTTATGCCTGCAGAGGTCATGTGTTGTACTTATTTAGTTTTCTTTTGCTCTGTATGAAGGTGTCCCTGTGAGCCCTTATTTCTCTCTCTCTCTCTCTCTCTCTCTCTCTCTCTCTCTCTCTCTCTCTCTCTCTCTCCCCCTCTCTCCCCAGTCCTGTATGAAGTGGTCCCTGCGGCCCTTGTGAAGGGTAGACGAGCCATAAAGGGACCTATATGTTCCCCGTCACTCGCTCATATGTCCCCATTATGGGCTTGGAGATTAATTGCGGCGCTGTTATCGGCCGACACAATGAAGCCGACGGGGGGCCGCCTCCCCCTGACCTGGGGTCAGTGTTCCGCTGCGTTTCCCCGGCAATGACCAGGGTTCTAAATCACCCCCCTCATTAAATGCTAATGGGAGGAGATGTAAGCCTTCAGACGTTAGGCACGCATGGGGGGAGAGACGTCAGAGACACACACACACACACACAGGACACACATAACCTCCCGGCCCTCAAATACTATGAATTACATTTCACTGTCTTTCAGGGTCCCACACACACACACACACACTCACACACATTTTCTTTCTTTCTCTCATGTAGTCTCTTAGTCTAACTTTCACCCTGTTTCTTCTCCGTAATCTGTCTTTCTTTCTCTCCCTCCCTCTCTCTATCTCTCACACACTCACACACACACACACACACACACACACACACACACACACACACACACACACACACACACACACACACACACACAGCCTACCCCAGCTCATCAAGGCGTAGGCCATAAATTGTGATGTTAGCAGAGTGATTTGATTGGCCCATCTCGAGTGGTTGCTGCGGATGTGTCCATCCATCTAAATGTGGCTGCATGGTTTGAGGCGATGAGTCCTAATTGTTGTGGGTGGAGGATGCCTCTATGAGGAAGTGTTTTCCTCAGACGCCTCCATTACCCTGATTACCTCCATACGCACCATCTGGGGGCAATGACAATAAAACATAACAAAATTGCATTAAATGGTGCTTTTGATTCACCGCCATGAATTTTACTGAGATGCGTGCATGGACTGAGGTGCGTGCATGGACGGACACACTTTTTAAACTACCTTGTCCAGAAGCAGAGAAGGGAGGACACACACACACACACACACACACACACACACACAGATGCACAAGAGCTGAGCCACAGTGATGCCGAGGCGACCAATTAAAATGTGTGCCCAGATCTGATGTTACACAGCCACTTACACATGAGCTGGAGCCACTCTGCCATCTGCTAGAGACAGGCATCTGTTACCCACGGCAACAGCTAGAGCTCCCTTGAACCCGTGCCAGGGACTAACTATGCGCCCGCACTAAGACTAAGAGTGTGTGTGTGTGTGTGTGTGTCTCTCTCTCTCGTGAAAACTTACTCCTGTATTATGTGCCATGGGGGAATGTAGGTATTTTTTTGCAGTTGTACAGTACAACATGTGGCCCTGTTTAAAGTGTATGATGCTGAAAGCTTAATTGGCGTACGCAGTGGAAGTGGAAGGGGGAATTGGGCCACTGAGACCGTATTTGTGGCGTGTTGCTGCTGTTAAGCAAGTGTCCTTGTTTTAATGATAATCTGACATCTTGTGGTAAAGTAATGGATATGAAGCTTTGACTGGCTTGTTATTGCTAAGCAGTCAGTGCTGCTGTGTGTAATTTTGACATTATGCCCATGCACTCCTTGGCTGTTGATTAGGATGTGTTTTAACCTCATGACGGGCAATAAATCCACACATGCTTCTCTATAATGACCGAAACCATCTATGAGTCGCACATCATCCTTAAGTGATGTGTGTGTGTGTGTGTGTGTGTGTGTGTGTGTGTGTGTGTGTGTGTGTGTGTGTGTGTGTGTGTGAGAGAGAGATAGGAGTGGCCCGTGTAGAGGATCGTGGGGGTTAATTGGGAGACACTATCAAACGTTAAAGGTAGACTCCGCACACTCCACTGCGCTCAATTAAAGAGCGAAACCGCACCTGAGACTATCTCACGCACGCCGGCCTTCATCACATCACGTCTAGTCCACTCCGCTCCGCTCCCGTCTCACCCCCCCCCCCCCCCCCCCCCCACTCCTCCACAACCCCCCCCCACTCCTCCACCCCTCGTCCCCAGAGCCGGAGCTGCTAACATTATTGTTATTGTTTTGCCGCCTCCCGCTTGCGCCGTCATGCTAATTAATTGTCTTAATGAATAGTTTCTCCTGATTAGACAAGCCCCCGTCAGAATTGCCAGGATAAATTATCCTCATTGTCTGGCCGAGCTGGCTATATTTTTCCTGACAGCCGTTACTTTCGCTCCGCACTTCAAAAAAGCAGGAAACGACTGGTGGGGAATTAAATATCTGTCTCAGTTCTGTCTCAGTTCTGTGACTTTTTTTTCGAGGGTTGAGCGCGTTTCTTTTTATGGTGTGGTCACCCATTAAAAACGGCGGGCTGCCAGTCAGAGGGCTCTCGGCGGCGTACCTGCGCGTATGGTAATGCGTGTAACCCCCCTCTCGCCTCTGGCAGTCCGTCATGTAATTGTGAAATATCCAGACGATGGCGAGGAAGGAGCTCTTTGAGGGGGTGGTGTTTTAAAGGAGGCAATTAAGGAGAGAGATTGTGATGAGAACGGCGGGTTGACGGGAGTCTTCGCTCAGCTCAGACGGCTCCTTTCTTCTCTCCTTGTCCCACTAAGAGGTAAAGCGGCAGATTTACATACATTGACATGATAATTTGTCCTCCTTCTTCTTCTTCTTCTTCCTCCTGTCCCCCGGTGGGGGTTTGGGGATGGGGTGGGGTGGGGCGGTCGGGCGGGGATCCCTTAACCCCATCCGGCAGGACTCGTGGTGATAACGAGGGATTTTCTAATTGCATAACCTCGGATTGGCCTTCTTGAGGGGAGGGGAGGGGAGGGGGGGGAGGGCTATCCCATCCCATCCCATAATTCCAGTCATTCTCCTTGAGGAGGACGTGATTGCTGACGGGGTGCTGGGGGTGGAGTGGGGGAGGTAGGTGGAGAGGGGTGGAGGTGATGTGATGTGATAAAGTGGGTGATGAATAGAGAGTGATGGTGATGTGGTTTCATACTGAGGGGGTGTGTGAGTGAGAGATGGAGAACATTAAAGAACAAGATCTTCACAGCATGTGTTAGAGAACATTAAAGAACAAGACCTTCATAGCATGTGTTAGAGAACATTAAAGAACAAGACCTTCATAGCGTGTGTTTGACATGCTATGCACATCACACTGAACCACATCCTGATCTTTTACATCAGATTATCTTTGCTATATACAAAATCATGTTTGCTTAAATATGCTTATTTTTCCAGATACACAAATACTCTTCTTCTTCTTCTTCTTCTTCTTCTTCTTCAAGGCGTCAGGGTTGGTATCACTTCTTCTGATAAGTCAAAAGCCATATGGGTCATTGATTAGGGCAGCTTGGATGTCTCCTGACTCTGCCACTGTTACTGTATGATTATATTCCGAAGTGCATTGTGCTTTGTGTGTGTGTCCCTCTCCTGTATACAGCCAAATTAAACTCTGCATCTTGAATGTACTTCTCTGTGACTGAATCTTGTGTCTCACATTGGTATGCAATATTTTTACCAGCAGTTAGTGGATGTGTTTTTTATCTGTGTTTTGTTTGAGCTGGGATCAAAAGAGTATATATACTTAATACGAGGCTGTCTGTGAGGCTTCACCTCACCCTGCTGCAGGCTGAGGTGAACCAGCTTCAGGAGGAAAGAGGCTGCAGCACAACGGCAGGGCCAGCCAGCGTCACGTGTTTACTTTGGGAAAGCCAAGCTCTGTGTCTGCAGAGAATAGTGCGCTTTTGCCAGCCCCTCACACTTTCATTCTGCTTTCTCGTGGCTAGTGTACTCTCTCTATCTCTCTCTGCCACTCACATGCCTCTCTCTTTCTCTCCCACACACATCTCTCTCTTGCTCCCTCTCTCTTTCTTTCCTTCTTTCTCCCTCTATCTTTCCCTCCTCCCTCCACCTCCCCCTCCCCCCCCCCCCCCCCACTGCAGAGGTGAACAGCTGGTTCAGGTGCGGGGAGGTAGCTGGGAGTTGGGATCACCATGGTGATAGCGAGCTTTGTGGGGAATGGACGTGGAGAAGTGATGGCAGGCTGGGTCGGCAGGGTCCTGGGCTAATGAGTGTGGACAAGACAGATCGTAATTACTCCGTCTCTCTGTGTCTGTCGTTTTTCTTAATCACTCCTGGCAGCCACAGTGTCCTATCAGTTTTTTATTTATTTCTCTGCAGTTGTACTCTGTTTACTGTGGAGAGACCAGACGGTGACGTTCTCAGGAATGAGTGTCTAGATTAGCAGTGAGCACATTCATCTGCACGTCAACTCATCACTCATACAGTCTATAGTGAAGCCCACCAGGGAACCAGAGGGGGAGAGGGAGAGAGAGAAAGGGGTTGAGAGTGCGAATGGAGGAAGAGAGGAGAGAGGGAACAAGGGAATCAGAGGGAGAGAGGGAGAGAAAGATAGATAGAAAGAAGGGTTGAGAGTGTGAATGGAGGAAGAGAGGAGAGAGGGAACAAGGGAATCAGAGGGAGAGAGTGGACACGGAATAATGAGTGAAATACTGAAAGACACAGAAAGAAAGAGAGAAAGGGGTTGAGAGTGTGATGGAAAAATAGAGGGTACTCGGGGAGAGTGCGTGAGTTGGAGAGAGATTTTGTGTGTGTGTGTGTGTGTGTGTGTGTGTGTGTATGTATGTGTGAGTAAGACGGTGAAGGTGAGGTTAGGGGGAAAGTGGCCTTGTTGCCCTCCCCTCTGGGCAAGACAGAGGAGAAGCCCAAATAAGGGCAGGTCCTAATAGCACTGCGTCCCCTCTGGGAGGCCAGGCCGATATTACAGCTCTGAATAATACATTGGGAGTACATGGGTAATATGAATGAAAAGGATATTGAAATAGATTTGGCCATTAAAGGCTGTTTCTAGGCAACGCTGTCCCAGGAAAGAAGAACAGTAGAGAGGAAGAGATTGATCTGTACATTTGAATGCACTCTTCCCTCAGAGAACCTCCACAAGTTCCTCTCCTCTGACAGTTACTGGAGTGCAGACCTCTTTCAACTCAGAATAGAATAACATAGAATAGAACAGATTAGAATATATTTCAATAGAATATATGAAATATAGCATCTATGTCATTATAATGCATTCTATTCTATTATATCCTATTCTACTCTACACAATGATGTATGATGGAGAGATAGATTGATGGGTGGATGTGGGGTTAAAAGATTGAGAGATGTAACATCGAAACATTAGAGAGAGAGGTTTGCCATTGCCATAGTTGAATTTCCCCTGGGGATCAATAAAGTAGCTATCTATCTATCGATCTATCGATCGCCGATGATGTGTAATTCTTACCCGTGCGGAGTTAGCTCCAGCCCTTGTGTTGACTCCTGTTCAGTTTCTAGCATGTGAGCCATGAGTGCTGAATGTCCGTGAAGAGGAGCTACTGCCAGCTGTGTTTTCATCTCCGCTGGGCTTGGCTAAGCGGATTTGAGCTGCTGGCCTCATAATTAAAACATCTCCAGACCCTAATGAGAATATTAAAGGGCTTTTAGTGCACCCGCTAATAACCTGCTAATCAGATGATGACTCAGCGTCAGCACAGCTGAGAAGTCAGAGGACAGTCACTCTGTCTCTGTGTCACACACACACAGGCCCCACATAACCACTGTGCTCTCAGGCCCCACATAACCACTGTGCTCTCTCGTAGCATAGCTTAACAGGCCCCACATAACCACTGTGCTCTTACATAGCATATCTTAACAGGCCCCACATAACCACTGTGCTCTTACATAGCATAGCTTAACAGGCCCCACATAACCACTGTGCTCTTACATAGCATAGCTTAACAGGCCCCACATAACCACTGTGCTCTTACATAGCATAGCTTAGCAGGCCCCACATAACCACTGTGCTCTCAGGCCCCACATAACCACTGTGCTCTTACATAGCATAGCTGAACAGGCCCCACATAACCACTGTGCTCTCAGGCCCCACATAACCACTGTGCTCTTACATAGCATAGCTGAACATGCCCCACATAACCACTGTGCTCTTACATAGCATAGCTGAACAGGCCCCACATAACCACTGTGCTCTTACATAGCATAGCTTAACATGCTCCACATAATCACTGCACGCCTGCAAAGGAAACCTGGCCCGGAGATTGACGGATCCTTTAGCCCGGGGCTCCTCCCGGCCGCCCTTGTGCTCCGCAGCACTTAACTGACTGATTTAAAGCATTGATCGTGTCTGGACCCTCCTAACCAGGTTCTCCAGGCTTTAATAAGTGTGCGCTGGGAAGCTTACCGTAGGGGAGACCGCCAGATTCAGCTCCTCAGTCATTAGCCGTGGACACCTCTTCTGGAAGGTTCTCCACTCAGGATGAAGTGGAGAGTGAATGAATGAGACAAGAGAGGAGAAAAGATGGGAGAGGAAAAGAGAGGATGAGGGGGGGGATGGAGGGATGAGAAGAAAAAATGAATCTGTTCTTCTGCCATTAGTAGTGGATAGAAAGCAGTGCAATAAATGAGAGAGGAGGAGAGAGATTTTAATGAGTAAATGGTAAAAAAGAGGAAAAGGTGGTATGAATCATCTGCCATTACCCCAGGGTACTTGTTCTGGAAGCTTCTGCCCTTAGAGAGAGCTAGAGAGATTGGTAGAGGAGAAGAAAGGTGGACTGAGTATTGATGTGAGCTGAGCAACTGGAGTGGAGGTGGTTGGTAACAGGGAGGGGGGGGGCACACAGACACATAGAGACTAGAACTTTAAGAAACTTTATCTATTTTCCCCCATTTATCTTTATTTATTTACCTGATGCTTTTATCCAAAGTGACTTACAGATGCCAATTAATGACCCGGCCAGACTCCCTGGAGCAGCATCATTTGGATACTGATGTGGACAAATACATTGGTGGGATCATGAAATGACTGCTGGCGTTGTTTATAATAAATATGTGTGTGTGTGTGTGTGTGTGTGTGTGTGTGTGTGTGTGTGTGTGTGTGTGATGTGTGATTGACCGTTTGTGTCTCTTCAGCAGTCATGTAATATTTCCCCTTAACTCACCCTTTGCCAGGGTTGTTCACCCTCTGTTAAACTGCTTCCCAGAGGTCAAATCCACACACACACACACACACACACACACACACACACACACGGGCCCACCAGCAGTCCTCTAACCTCTGTTTCCCATCAACACCCATTTTAAGGGCTTGTCCTACATGGTGTGTAATAGGTCTGCCATCTGGGTGTGCTGTTCTGAATCAGGCTTTGTGGGCTGTTAATGAGCCCCTCCCCCTCACCTGGGTCTGCCCATTGCACAACCCATTTAGTTAAATTGAGTGTAGCCAATAGTAATGTCATCGGCTTAGAGATTTACTGCTAGCTTTTGTTATTGTACCCCCCCCCCCCCCCAAAATCATACACTGTGCTCTTAAGTGTCTGTTAATCACGGTGTTACATATGAATGCTGACTGATTGTGCCTGTTTTTGTTTGGTCAGTTTTGTTGTTTGTTAAAAGTAAAGTAAATGAAGAAAGTAGGGCTGAAGAATTATCACAATCGTAATCACAATATGAACCATCGCAATTACCCGATCGCAAAAGCTACACATAATCATGCACAGTTAATTTTTTGTCACCTTTATGACTTCTATAATAATTTCATCCTCCTTGGCTGTGCCACTTTTGGTTGGTGTGTGTGCGTAGTGCGTGAGGAGCACAGACATTCTGATTGGTGAGCTTCACAGTTGGTTGGGGGTGCTGTGTTTCTTGTGCACCGAGTGTGCTCCCAAATCACGGCTGGCACAAATTAAAGAGACATTTGGAATATCGAAATGAATGTATTGACATTCAAAAGTCATGTCGCAAATCGCAATCACAATATCTGTCTATAGCTAATGCTATATTTTCCCCAAATCATGCAGCTATAAAAAATAAAGTATATTCTCTATGTATATTTTCCTCATAATGGCCACTTTTTCTGAGGCTGTCATGCCCAGCAAGTCTATCAATATTAACATGTAGCAAGTCTAAGAACAGTAATAAAGCTTCCACTGTGATAGAACACATAAGGAAGGAGCAGGCCTAGCAAGCCAGAGCCAGAAATGTGTGGATTTGACTCATGGCTGCCTCCGTTGTGCACCTGAGCAAGGCATTTAACCCTGAGATGCTTTGGGGAGACTGACCCAAGTTTGTAATAATTGACATATTTAAGTTCCTTTGGATGAAAGTGCCAGCCAAATGAAAACGTATAGGTATATGCCTTTAGCATCAGCTAAATACATAAACACATACACACATACATACACACATATATAATATAATGTAATATAATATAGTATACTAATATATAATATAATATGATATAATATAATATAATACTGTAGTGCAGATGTTCACAGTGTCGAGAAATGCCATTCAGACGCAGAGGTCAGTGACTTCAAACACATAAATCACATAAATCTGACCGACCAAGAATCGTCTGAGCCACTTGTTATACGCCTCACATGCGAGACCACACATGAAAGGCCACAGCACATTCGAGGGGTCAGAGGTCAGCCTTGCAAAGCCCCATGCATGTGAATCCCATCCGACAGGAAACAAAGGCCTGCCGACCCAAAAGCCAGATCTGACCCAGCTGCCCTCTAAAGGGGAAACCCACAAAAACACTCTCGGCCATTTAGTGACTCCCTAATGGGTGAATCTGAGAGTCTATGGATCGGCACTAAGAGGTTAGACGCCCCGCAAACACTCCACCTGCCCCCCCCCCCCCCCCCCATTTTATTTGTTGAAATGTCAGGTGACCAGGCCCTAATCCTGTTGACGGAGAGAGTGCGGAAGGGGCACTGACCTTCAGGTGCCCTTGAGGGACTGTTAATCGTTCAAATCTGTAATGTTATTTAAATCCTCTGTCAATAGCCACGGCCTCCGCTCTCTTTGTGCGCCACAAGCGTATGGACGGAATTGTGTGGCCTAACAATGAAGCCGTTCATGCCCATACGGAGGCTTAGTGAGTCAGAGTGCCGTGGCCCACTGCTTAACCGGCTCATCGCCTCTTTACTTTGGTCCAGTTAAAAGCCAAGCCCCCACTTATCACCAATGCTATTTAACGCCATTCAGACTTTTGATATGTTTCTGTTTAAGGTTAGGTCAGCGTGCTCATACGTAATAATGCGGTGCCAGCAGCTTAGAAATGAATGAAAGATGTGCTTGACAAACACTGGGCTGTCGTTATCTCCCTCTCCTTTTTTTTTTTTAGCATTGTGCTCCGCAAACCGGGCTTTCAGTCGGAAATTTTTCAAAAACGTTCATGTGTTTGGCAGCACTAAATACTCCATTGAGAGAGAAGCTGTAGAGAACTGCCAGAGAGACACCACCGGCAAGAGAGAAATTCCTTGCATCTGTGTCAACACACTTGGCAGTGAAGCATGATTCTTATTCTGCTAAATTGTTTTCAATTGGCAGTGGGCTCGTTTTTAAACCATTAAAAAATTCAAATGGAAGCATTAGTTTTACAAAGCTCCCCTCCCCTCTCTCTCTCTCTTGTTCTCTGTAGAGAAGTCAGATTAATAGTATCGGTAAGTAAACAGTGGCTTGTTTTGGCTAAGTGTTCCATCAATAGAGATATTGGCTCAAGGCTCAGTCCTCTGTGTAGTTTTCTCCAGAACAAGATAATCATGCCTTTTGTCTTAAAGAGCTTTGAGACAGCCACAGGAGAAGAAGTCAGGCTCGGCGTTGGTGAGTTGATGATATAAAATGTATGCACCCAAAAGTCTCGATCTTTGCAGCTACACTCTTAAAACGAATGTGTTGAAAACAACCCAACTTGCGTTTTTAACACATCTCTGTGTTCAGATAGGGACAACATGATTTGTTACACAATATGTGTTGAAAATAACACAACTAGCATTGAAAACAACACAACTTGTGGTGTTTTTTTTTTTTTTACACATGTCTGTGTCCAGATAGGGACAACATATTCATTGTGAGCGTGTACTCGATTAAAAATCAGGTACCGGCTGAACCGGAGTACTTGTCTCTCCTGTCCTGTTCATCTGCGTTGCGTAAAGAAAGCCTCGTCTTTAAGTTCCACCGCTGCAGTGTTCTGTTAGAGATGCAGCACAGAAACAGAAAGGACCCACCCCCCTTTTCTCTCGATAATGAGAAATTGATGTTGTTTATTTGTCTGGCGCCCACTCGCCGTGTACCTGGCGCTCCGGCCGCGTGCTTGTGAGCGACTGCCAGAGATCATCTTCTCTCCCCCTCGAGAGAGCGAAGACGTCGGAGGCTCTCCAGAGACGAAGAGAAGAGATGAGACGGCCTCATCTGGAAGGCTAAGCAGAAACAATCCTGCCTGGGGAACAAACGCAAACACAAACGATAAACAACAAACAGTCGTCTCTCTCTCCGTGCTGAACGCCAGGCTCTCTCTGTGTGCATACGAGAGTGAATCAGCACGGCCAATCATCAGTCATTTGTGGGAAACGCAGGAGTGGGAGAGCGAAGGGATTTGTGTATTCCTGCGGATGAGTGATGCCAGGCAATAATACCAGCCAGACCTAGCCACTGTCTCAGTGTTTGACTCTGTGTCATCATGGGGACCTCTCACTTTACACATCTTGCATATAAATGAAAGATGATATTCCAGGGCAGAGACTATTGAGGCGTCATGACAACGCTGCTACGACTACTACTGTACATTCAGAATATGCCGATAAACATGGAAGCGGGTATATTCACTTAGCTAAATGAACATTGTGACCTAAATCGGAATATAGACCTTAACCAGAATGGACCTTAATCTGAATATGTTGTGCATGTAAACATAGCCAACGTGACTGTACCTACCTGGCAGCATAAATATTCTCTGATCACATAACCTCAGTGGTGTTGGTCACGTTTACATCCCCTAAAGAACAAGAACTCAGATGGTGAGGTAGGCCGGGGAAAAGAAGAAAAACAACAACTTAAATCTTAAATATGCTGCTTAACATGACTTCACTGATGTTGATGTCACTTTCAGCTAGATATGAAACGGGAGGGAAGAATGAATCCGGGAGAGCAAACAAACCAATAACTCTTCAATATGCAAGCCAGCAGTCTATCGGACATTCTGATGTATTGGCTACGTTTGCCCATCCAGCAAAAAGAGCCTGACTAATAAAGGCCAAAGATCCTGTGCGGGTCTGTAGCTTGTGCGGCAGGTCAGAGGAAGCTCTGTGTGTGTATCAGCTGACACGTGGGTCTCCTGCCTCTTGTTGAGAGTGCTGGCTGAGTTGACACCTCTGCACAATGCGGACGCTGTCTCCAAGCTAAAGGCCGTCTCTTAGCGTAATCACCCTCCTCCGATGCTGAAGGAGCAGAAAGAGCAGGAGAGAGGGAGAGAAAAGAACAAGGAGAGAGAGAGAGAGAGAGAGAGAGAGAGGGAGGACAATCAAGAAAATAGCCCAGGGGTGGTCGGCAGAGACACTTCAATTATTCCCGGGCTAATCAGACATCTTTAGAGGAGAGGGGACTCTAATCACACGGTGCAGGGTTTCAGTTTTCGATTTTTGCCTTTTGCCGTTTCTTTTCTTTTTTTCTGATTTTTTTGTTCTCAGCAGGCACTTATCTCGGACGGCCCCTGAAAGGACCCCATTCAGACAGAATGGGTCCTACAGGTGAGCGTTCAGGGGTCCAGCTGGGCTGTAATCACTCCTTTTATTATTAACCCCCCTAAACACACAGCTGTACTCACAGCACACACACACCACACCACACCACACCACACCACACACACACAGACACACAGACACAGCTGAGACAGAGAAAGATAGATGGTGTAGATGGAGGCTTGGAGGTGGAAAAGAGAGAAACATGGAAATGTTTGCAGTGTGTTTCCCATGTGGCCGCTGGTGTGGTGATGAATGTGCGCAGGTTTCATTTGTGTAAGGTGTGAGTAATAAGATGTGTCAGAGCACCCCCACCTTCCTTCTTGCCACACACACACACACACACACACACACACACACACACATAAAGAGAAGGTGCCAGGCAGGGCTGTGGGTGGGTGATTTATGAGTAGTTTACCCCTGTCCTTTATGACTCGTTATAAATAATAATAACGTTGGTAATGTGCGCCGGCTTACAGCTCAGCTCCATTTTGCCTCTTTGGCCTCTCTCCGCGTGCCCCGCCCCACTCTACCCTGCCATGCCTGACGAGCCAGACGCGGATCTGGGCCATCAGTCAGCCACGTCCGGCCCAGTCTCGGCCTCTTTTCCTGGGGAGGCACTCTGCGGTGAGAGATGGGGTGTTGAGATGGAGGGGGCAGGCATTTCTCAGCCTCGAGAGCTTCCGCCGGAGCTGTTCTCGGTTCCGCAAGACAAATGGAACGCAGAGCTCTAGAATTACAATGGGCTGTAATGTTCTATTTGGTGTTCCGCGGAAAGATTCATATCTAATATTCCAACAGTCACTCTTTGATGGATCGCGGTGTATTCCTAAGCTAGCTGAATAGAGGACTAGCTCTGTTATGCACACACCCCGCGTGCTGGAGAAACAGTGCCGAGAATTACTGTCAGCATGAGACGCTATTGAATAGATCAGACGGTTATATGGGAGGAGAGGACTCTGTGGGGAGTTTGGGTTTAGGTGGTAGGATACATGGTAGGTGTGTACCTTACTGACATGGGGAGGGGGGGTGCTCTTAGTGGCCATAGGCACCACTGTGGTCTGGACCTACTGTGTCTGCCTTGGCCCATAGCAGACAGTATTTGCTGACAATGAGCTGTGTGTGTGTGTGTGTGTGTGTGTGTGTTTCTGTTTGCGTTTCTGTTGCATACAGTGGGGCTTCCATATACCGAAAGACTGAGAAAGGGGTTATGAACAGAGAACGGAAAAGAAAGATAGAAAGGAAATAATAACAGAAAGACAGCACGCACACACACGCACACACGCCACGCACACGCACACACACACTACAGCCTGCACCCTGCCCTCAGACTTTATCGACTGCCTCGTCTCAGATCGATGACATCACTGCGGAGGCCTGGTCATCGTTCAACTTTCCAGTCCCTCCTTGGCTCAGGAAGTGTTTACGACTCCTCCACACACACACACACACACACGCCCACTACAGTGCCGGATAGATTTGTTAGTAATCAATAAAGACTTTGTGGACCTGTGCCGTAAAGCTAAGTGCTAGTACATGCTAGAGTAAGTGACGTGATTAGTAAAAATGTCCCATTAAAGAGCAGCAGCCGCAGTTCACGTGCCAGATCGGAGCACGTCTCTCAACCCCACACCGTTGATATAAGACGGGGCTTTACACCAGAAGCCATACACATAAATAAATAAATAAATAAATAAATAAATAAACAAATCAAATCCCGATCGAAGATGGACAAATCCATCATGTACGCACAAACAAAAGCCCCCAGGCTTCATATGCGGCTGTGACTGGGACAGCAGCAGACTGCGGCATCTGTGCTGCAGATTACCCTGACAGCCATGCTGTCTCAACAGTCCAAACACACCACTGTGTCTGTGTGTGTGTGTGTGTGTGCAGGGAGCTATTAGACGCATACTTCAGCACAGCGGTGGAGGAACTGTGCGTTAGGAGCTGTTTGCTTAAAGTGTGTGTACTTTGTTAGGTGAGTAGGTGCTGGTGTGTAATAGGCAATAGATGAGGCACAGGTAGATTAGATTAGTGTGTTCTTCTCTTTCTCCTGGCTTCACCTAAACACACTCACAAGAGCAATCACATTCACAAGGCACCACACAATCACGCATAGAGTGGGAGAAAGACAGAGATTGCAGAGATGTTTTTCTTTTCCCCACAGTATTCCCGTCTGTCTGGCTGGTTGGAATTGTGAAGACCCATTCTGTGTGTGATTGAGTTTGGAGAAGCTTGGAAGCCCATTCAAAGAAAGACAAGGATGTAATGACTGTGAATGTTCTTTGTTGTGCTGTGTGTGTGTGTGTGTGTGTGTGTGTGTCACATATTACAAGGTTGTGATGTGTTGTTCGGAAGGTCACATATTGTCCTACAACATACAACAACATTGTTCTGCGCTCTGTGTATTTGTATGTGTGTTCAGAATGTGGACAGCAACCACATCCCCACTCTAACAGAGTTCTATCCAGATAGCAGCATGGCTATCCCATTGTAACACCTCACTTTGCTAACACTTGGAGACCTGTGTGTGTGAGTGGCTGTGTGTGTGACTGTGAGTGGGAGTATGTGCTCAAGCATGTGATCAGTCTTTTTGTATGAGTGTGTGTGTGTGTCTCTTATCATGTGTCATTTTGCAGCCTAGCCTATTCAATTAATAGCTGCACACTCTCACTTACTCTGGGCATTTCAACATGGCAAGTGTATCTTGCACACTTAATGCCTAAAGGACTACTCTGCTAGTCCTTGTGGGTGTGAAAGTGTGGTGCTTTGTTAGGCTGAGCTGCAAGAGACTCAGAAGTCAGGAGGCACTGAACTGCAGTTCACCTTAGTGAGAGCTAGGTGGAGCTGTCAATCTATGCTCACTCAAGCGCAGTCAGAGAGAAAGTGTGTGTTTGCGTGTTCGTGTGTGTTTGTGAGAGAGTGTGCGCCTGTGTGCATGGTTGTGAAAAACAAGACACTCCGTGTGTGTGTGGTGTAAGATTGAGAGCCTCAGAACTGAGAGAGAGAGAGAGAGAGAGAGAGAGAGAGAGAGAGAGAGACAGAGAGAGAGATACAGGGAGAAAGAGAGAGAGATACAGGGAGAGAGAGAGAGAGATACAGGGAGAGAGAGAGAAAGATGGAGAGATACAGGGAGAAAGAGAAGTAAATGTCAGATGTCCAAGGAATTGAACTGAGCAGAAACTGGAAGCTATTGAGAGGGGGACGCCACACACACACACACACACGTTGTGCTCTTGTCCGGCTCTTCTGAGTCATCCCCGCTCTCCGATTCCTGCGGATCTTTCTGTTTAAGCCCCATACTGACTTGGCCCAGATGTAGCGGGCGATCCACTGGATCACAACCCCACGGCCTGATGTTAGCGGGCGATCCACTGGATCACAACCCCACGGCCTGATGTTAGCGGGCGATCCGCTGGATCACAACTCCACAGCCTGATGTTAGCGGGCGATCCACTGGATCACAACTCCACAGCCTGATGTTAGCGGGCGATCCACTG
>NC_055958.1:33773194-33800694 GCF_018492685.1 Alosa sapidissima | reverse complement strand
GTCTGTCTGTCTGTTTGTCTCTCTGTCTGTCTGTGTGTGCGTGTGCTTTACCTAGTCTGTGTCTCTCTCTCTCTCTCTGCCTTTCTCTCTCTCTCTGTCTGTGTACCTGTGTGTATGTTTGCTTTACTTAGTCAGTGTGTGTGTGTGTGTGTGTGATTTCAGTCTTGGTATTGTCTCCATCTCTCTTGGTTTCTGTTCTGTGCTGGTCACATAAAGTAATTAACTCCTCTCTCCTCCCCTAGCCAAATAACTGTCTCTCTTTCCTCTCCAACACAGGCAAATACAACACCCTCCATCAGTTGTGTGTGTGTGTGTGTGTGTGTGTGTGTGTGTGTTCCCCCCCCCCCCCTCTCTCTCTCTCTATCTTTCCCTCTGTGATCTATAATTGTTGTTAAGACCGCTTGGCTCCAGGCAGACTCAACATAGGGGAGACCACACTTTAGGCGTAACGTTTTAAATGATATTTATTAACATAAAAGTAGAGAATGTCAGTTTAAGTACAAAAGTAAAGTGTTGTGCAATGTGTTTCTAGGGGTAGATGAATAAACTAAATATAATATGACGGAGACGCAGAAGGAGGGGAGATCCCCAGAAGGGCAGCGAGTCAAGGCAGCTCCCAACGAGCTCTCCCGTCAGAGCAGGCCAGGGGAATGAGTGAGAGAGCGACATCATGCCAGAGCCGGCCCTCTTATGGCCACGACAATTAACCTCAGGAGGCGTCACCTCTGTACTCAGCAGCCTATAGGAGACAGACGAGATAGCAGTAGCAGAAATAGGGGCGGAGCCACCACACAAAGACCCACCGGGTCGTAACATTGTGTTATGTCAGAATTATAGTCCTGCTGCGGTCATCTTTTGTTTCTCATTGTTTGTCTCGACATTTCTTCATCCTCTGAACACAAATCAGCACACATGCAAAGGTAGTGCAACACACACATACAGACACACACACACACACACACACAGCTCTCTCTCTCTTTCTCTCTCTCTTTCTCTAACACATTTTTTGGCATACAATGAAACACACACACACACTCGTAGACCTGTAGAGCCAGAGGTAAAGTGGCGGTATTCCGTGCTGACTGTCCACAGTGAGAGGAGTGTGTGTGAGCCTGGAGGGTGAGCTCCTCTCCTCTCCTCTCATCAGCCAACTCCACTTCACCGTCCACCATCGACCCACTTCCCCCTCTACAGAAGGGCCTTTGTACTGGATCCTGTTAATGCCACTCTCTTCACCCGTTTTATGTGTGTGTGTGTGTCTGTGTGTGTGTGTGTGTGAAAGAGAGTGTGTGTGTGAGTGTGTGTGTGTGTGTGTGTGAGAGAAAGAAAGAAAGAAAGTGGAGTGATTAGTGCTAAATGTAAATTGATTAGTTGTTCGATGAAAGTAAGTTAAATAGTGTTTTTGCTACTAAGTTAAGTAGCTTTGCGAGTCTTCTCCGTGATGCGTAGGATCACGGAGAAGTTTGTGTTTGTGTGTTCAAGTGTGTGTTTTGCATGTTATCTTCATTTTTTTGCACCTCGTCCTTGGTATAGCCAGCACCTCTGTGTCTTACATGCTTCTGAGCTATTCTCGGCCTGGAAGTGTGAGACACCTGTTCCACACACACACACACACACACACACACACAGACACACACTTCTCATTTAAAGGTGTGATTAAGGCTTTTTGTTGCCAGTGATTGGGCTTAGAAATATTTTAATCTTGGCCCTGACTTGACGTGCCGTGCGGACCCAGAAGGAGAGAGGACATTTGAGAAGGATAAAAGGAGAGTCTGGTTTGGAAGGAGAGTCACACACTCACTCACACATACACACACACACACACACACACACACGCTGATATAGAGGATCAAGAGATTCCGAGAAAAAGAGAGCCGTGAGAGATGCCATAAGGTGTGTGTGTGTGTGTTTGTGTCATTTGTGTGTGGTATGTTTTCTTTTGTCTTTGTTTTCTTTTGCTGGAGTTTGGCCATGAAATGAGCATATTCACACCCACACACACATGCACATTCACACACAGGTCAGCATGCAGAGAGTGGTGTGTGTGTGTGTGTGTGTGTGTGTGTGTGTGTGTGGGAGGGTGGAAGCGCTTAATGAATTGGTGTTTTCTTGCTGAGCGCACATGCTCATTAGGCTCACCACATTTCCCTAGTTAGCTGAACTGTAGGTCTACACACACACACACACACACACACACACACACACACACACACATACACATACACACACACACTCACACAGAAGTGAGCAAATAGGGAGTGTGTGTGCATGTTTGTGTTTGTATGTGTGTGTGTTTGTGTGTGACAGATTAATGAATTACATGGCAAAACCATGTAAATTGGTAAACCTACTAATCTATTACCTAACTCCTTTAATTTCATTTCACTCAGACCCCCTGAGTTCCCCTCATCTGTCACTTGTGTGTGTGCTGCTGTTGTTGTTCAGCATCAAGGGAGTGTGGACTGTGGTGCTCATGTGCAATGAATGTGATGTTTGTCTGTGTGTGTGTCTGTTTGTTTGTGTGTGTTGACTGCAGATCAGGAAACGTCTGGCTTTACTAGTAAACTCGTCTTTCTCTCAGGTCTCTCACTGTGAAGGGACACACACAAACACACACACATACACACACACTTACAGACAGACACACACACACACACACACACATGCACGCACCCTGCAGGCACGCTGGTAGAGGCCCCTAGAATGGCCGCGACGTTTTGAATGCGGAGTCAGTGGTCTCTGTTGAAAGGGGCTTACATTCTCTGTATAAAACAGAGGCCGGGCGAATGCTCGCCTCTCAAAACATAACCTCTCATTCACACGCACAGAAACACACACACACACACTCACACACACTCACAGATACGCGAGTACCCTCGCTCTCACAGTCCTGCACTCACTCTCGCTCACACACTCGCCGGGAGAACAGGCTGTGGATGGACCGGCTGGGCCGTTGAAAACACACACACGCTCACACACTCTGTCTCCACGGTCATAGTCTCGCTATGCTGGGCTCCTTGGACGTTCTCTACCGCGTTCTGATCCACAAGGTAAAGCGAGCGTGAGGAAGGTCTTCAGAAAGTCAGAGAAAGGTCACAGAAAGTTCACGGGCCTTGTGTGCGTCGAGGTGGAGTTGTTGTGTTAACATGTCAAATCTCCCGTTAAATCAGAAAGCCTTGACTTGTTTCATATTCTGATCTCTGAATGTAACAGTGAGATCATTGTTTGAATTGAGTGTTAAAGTAAAATAACCCCAGAAACTCTTAATTCTGTAAAACATAGATGCTTTTGATGTAAACAGAGATGATATTGATGTAATCAGGGCTTTCTTTGTTAACTTGTGCAGTACTGCAGGCTTTGTGAGACCTTTTAAATCTTCTCTTGTATGTATGTATGTATGTATGTATGTATGTATGTATTTATTTATTTATTTATTTATTTATTTATTTATTTTGTGGCTTTTTGGATTCAATCATTTCCCCATGTAAGGACTGCTAGCAAAACCTGTTTCACCTGGTTATATTTTGTGAGTATATGAATTGCTTGTGACGTTATATGAGTGGATTGTGGTTGATCCCATGATTGAAAGCCACTGATTAAGCAATAGGTTTCCTTTTACATGTCGGAGTTTTCCCTTGGGGGTATTTGGTTAATATATTCAACCCATAGCCTATCAAAATACATTTTCAATAATATTGAATATAGCACAAAACCTTCCCAATACTATTGACGTGCAGGCCATAGATCTTAATAATACTGTAATTGTGGAGCATGGTGAGCTGTCATATACAGTAAATCATCCTTTTTAAACAAAGCTTTATGGCATTCTCAGACGGGAGCCGTCTGATGTGGTTTACAAGTCAGTATGTATTTAATATGTCTGTAGGTTGATTGCTCTTAAAGTTACTGCTACAGAAGTCCCGATGGTGTTCAGGGGACAGGAAGTCTAAGCCGGATGTGCAGCATGTGTTTATTAGCTGCATTCACAAATCAAGCAGCTTAACTGGCATCTCCGGACATGTCCCTTTCTCTGGAGGATGTATTGATTAGCTGGTATCAGTAGATGAGGGCTAGATGAAATATAGCTCCACTAAACAGAGGTTAAGATATAGTCTGGTCGTATACTGCCTAATCAATTGGCCCAATTTGTGCTGCAGACTTTTCCAGCAGAACATGATCATGTGTTCCTTTACTATAAACTGTATTGGCCCCTGATCCTCAGTGCTGCTGATACAGTATGCTTCCCTGTCAAATAGTATGTGGGTGGTTTGTATGTTTTCACATTACATTACATTTGGCTGATGCATTTTTAACCAAAGCGACTAACAACATGGTAACGGTTAAGTTTTAAAGCAATTCTCTCAACAATTTAGTACAGTAAGAATAAGTGCATCAGTGAGTGCTGTTTTTAAACAGTTGAGTGTCGGTTCAAGACGGCTGGTAAGTGCTAGGATCAGCAAGACTTGTTGTAAGTGGTGCTATGAGAGGAGATGTTCTCTAAAGAGCTAGGTCTTCAGGAGTTTTTTGAAAATGGAGAGGGATGTCCCTGCCCTTGTAGGAACTAGCAGTGTGTTCCACCAACGAGGAACAACAGATGAGAAAAGTTTGGATTGGCCTGAGTGTACTGGTGGTAGAGCAAGACGTCGTTCGTCTGAGGAGCGCAGCGGTCTATTGAATTTGATGTGGGCTGCCATTTTTTTTTGTTTTTAAGGCTGTGGTCACACCGAACTTCTTTTACTGATGACTGAAAAAAAAATTTCTTTCTAAACTTTGTCTCTCTATAGGGGCCAACATGGCAAGTATGTCAGCTGTGCTCCTGGAAATGCGTACTTCCGTCATGTAATAATTGATTTCTGTGTCTGTGTCTTCTGCAGTTGATCGCTGTCTATGAGGAGCAGGAAGCCCAGCAGAGAGGAGCTGTGAGTCCAGCAGGCGTTGCCGGGGGCAACGAGCCAGGTCGGCCCAGCCCAGAACCCTACGACTCTGAACTCTCCATCTTCCAGCCAATCAGAGGTGGCGAGATCGAAGTCAACTCCTCCGCCCTCAAATCCAGTACGTAACTAACTTCTTTTTTCTCAGAGACACAGACACAGACACAGACACAGACACCTGGTCAGATTAGAACATGTGTCCCCAAGGTCTCTAGGCCGATAGGCAGAGTAACTTTAATTGCTGTGTTGTCCGTTTCGACAAACATGGCTAACAATCTCACCTTTTTAAAAACTGCCTGCTATGCTACTTGATGTAAATGTAGCGTAAAATAAGAGTTTGTTAGGACGAATAATATCAACTGCTGCAGAATCCCCATGGCTCCTACTCCGAGTACCACTCATATTCCTACTGCGGTTGCTGCGATGCCTGTATGCTAATGCGCTACAGACTCCTGCTTTCTTTATAATACACGCACCTAATTAATTACCACAATCAATAGTGGTGCAAACAGTAGACTGAGTGATCTCTAAGGCATCCGAGCTTTTCTATCAGCTCCTAATAGAACAGTAGGGAAGCCGGCCGGAGACAGGGCTTCAGTGGGCCCTCCGCCGCCTCCTCCCTCAGTCTCCGGGGGATTCATCCGCTCACTTGACTTTGGGCCGCCTGATGAGACTGATGGAGGCTCGGTGATCTGAGGAGAATTGAAAACAATCTCAGGCCGCTGTCTTAATAGAGCTCTGGGGTCCGTGGAAGGAGCCGTGAGCGAGCTCGTGGCTGTGTGGTGCGGCGCGGCGCGCTGTGGTGCGCTACGGGTGCGGCCAACTCGTCTTTTGTTTAAAAGTTAATGGTGGATAAAATGAAGCCTCGTGCTCAGCTGATTGCTGGGATAATGAAGGCTCGCTAATGGGGATGGAGAAAAAAAAAAACCCCTCTGTGTGTCGTTGGACGTTAATGTGCTAACTCGTCAGCGCTGAATCCAAGAGCACATCAACGCGGTGGAGTCATCAACGGAGAGCGCGGAGACACATATCTTATTCACTTTTTATATTTCTGTTTAGAAATGTATGAAGTGCAGTTGTATGTCACTTCTGCTCGTGGAAAACACATTGACTTTTAATTTGTAGATGTTGAAGGCTCCACAAGTGTCTGGTGAGGACGTAAATGCAGGACTGGATTCCTGAGTGGCTGCCCGACTGCGTAACGAATCTAAGTAAAGGTTCCACTGCACATTCAGACTTGCATGCATTTCTTAAATAGTACGACAACATTTCAGCAATTTAACTCCTAATGAAGGTATGAAATGCGCGACAACACGTTTGTCTGAGGTTGTACAAGTGTAATTTGGTAAACCTCTGCAGAGCAAAATCTTGCGTGCACATACCATCACTGATCTTTTTCGTTTTGAAGACATCATTGTAAGAATTTGATATTGAATTTGAAACTTAAAAACGCCAGGACCTGGAGACCCTAAAGGGATTTTTCAGCTCTATGGAAATGCAAGCCCCCCTACAGACTCATAAATCAGTAAGCGTGTCTCAGCGTGAGACTCGTGTGTCGGTGAGTGAGTGTGTACCCTCGCCGTGTGTCTACGTGCTGGACTCGTGTGTCGGTGAGTGAGTGTGTACCCTCGCTGTCTGCGTGTGTCCAATTCTCTTCTTTTTGGCGTCCAGCGCTCGGGTGACATCATTTTTCCGTTTCACTGACAGCGGCGCGTCTTCGGACATGTGTCTCTCGTTTACCCCCCGTCTGAGAGAGCGTGGCCCCCTGTCACTGACGAGCAGGATGGAGGAAACGTGTGTGTGTGTGTGTGTGTGTGTGTGTGTGTGTGTGTTTGGATAGCCTATGTGAGGTGGACCTTACATACACACGCTTTAGATACTCCCAGTGGAGACTGAACAGGAGTCCAGATCATTAAGGTTGTGTGTGAGCCAGAGAATGACGAAAGGTGTGTGTGTGTGTGTGTGTGTGTGTGTGTGTGTAAAAGCAGGTCAACCATAGAAAGATGGAAAATGTGTATGTTTTATATATGAGATGGTGTGTTGGCATGAGAAAGTGGAAAGTTATGGGCACAACCCCATCAAGGTTACACCATTGATCATGTGTGTGTGTATATTTGTGTGTGTGCGTGGGTCTGTAATTGTATAGCTGCTGGATGTGTGTTTCTGCAGTGTAGTGCAGTTCTGTCTTGTTCCCTGGTGTTCTGTCTGTGTAAGGGTTTATGTATACTTACCGTATGTCCACAGAGTTCTATCTTTGTGCTGAACATGGGATTGGAGATGCAATCTTTGAGATTCTACACGTGTAGATTGTTTCTCTATGTGTGTTCTTCAAGTGTGTGTGTCTGTGTAACTGTGGCAAGATGTATGTCCTAGTGTGTGTGTGTGTGTGTGTCCTTCGCTGTAAGTCTCTCTCGTCATCTGTCAGGCTTTGCTGTAACTGGACTCTAAGCCTGTAATTGCAGTGGCAGCTTGGAAACATGTTCCTAGCGTGAGGTCTGGCATGACGCAGGACGGTGCCACATTCCAACGTGGAGATCAGGTTTCTCTCTGGCCATCAAAGTGGACGACGAGGAGGAGGAAGGGGAGGGGTTTGCTGCCGGAGTGGTGTTTTAGCTTGTCATTCCTTTGCCTTTCGCCTCGGATGTAAACATGCTGTCTGTCATGATGTCCCGCCCTCCCTGCCTGTCTCCCTCACGCACAGGACCAGTTTGGGTGAGAGGAGCAATGGAGAGAGTGAAAGAGAGATGGAATGAACATGGAAAAGAGAAGAAAGTGGGGAAAACAGGAGGGGGGGAAATGGTGTGTGGAGAAAAAGAGGGAGAGTATACAGTGCCTATAAAAGTCTTCAGCCCCATGCCCCAAAAGTTGACTAAGAAGAGGGATACAAAAATGAGGAAAAATCCAACCTTTAAGGACACCAATTTTCTTTGTGAATGAATAATGTATCGTAAATAAATACATGTTCTTCATTAAAATACAGGGTGCATAAGTATTCATACCCCTATGTTGAATTCCCATAGACGCAGGCAGATTTTTATTTTTAAAGGCCAGTTATTTCATGGATCCAGGGTACTATACATCCTGATAAAGTTCCCTTGGCCTTTGGAATTAAAATAACCGCACATCATCACATGGCTTGCCCTTAAGGGAGAGTATGGCCTTGACTAAGGGCCTGATAGAACACTGGAGAGGTGATATCAGCGCTGGGGAAACAACAATAACAACAACAACTTCTGCAGCTTGTTTGTTTTCAACTGTGCTGGGTACCTCATCTCCCCTCTCCTATGGTCATCTCCCACACAGACCCTTCCATAGAAGCCCAATGGTAATCAACACCCTGCCCCCTCCCCTAACCCCCCCCCCCCCTTTTCCCTTGTTACTCATAAGTGGATTACCTCAGGGAGTTCCGAGTGGGTTGATACCGAAACCTCCAACCATCCATGAATAAATGGAAAGGACAGAGTCTTTTCAAACCTAATAACACCTCTCCACCTCCTTCTTCTCCACCTCTCCATATATCCACCCAACCTTCCTCTCTCTCTCTCTCTCTCTCTCTCTCTCTCTCTCCCTCTCTCCCTCTCCTCCCCTTGTTTTCCTCTTTAATTTAGTTATTTGATGACCTGTGAATGGCCTGGATTGACACCAGAGCTGTAATGCTATTTTAGGCGAACTGATTTGTTTTATTGCCTCAATTAGTTCACCAAAGCGTAGCAACCAGGAGAGAGAGAGAGAGAGAGAGAGAGAGAGAGAGAGAGAGAGAGAGAGAGAGAGAGAGAGAGAGAGAGAGAGAGAGAGAGAGAGAGGAGAGAGAGAGAGAGAGAGAGAGAGAGAGAGAGAGAGAGAGAGAGAGAGAGAGAGAGAGAGAGAGAGAGAGAGAGAGAGAGAGAGTTAAATAGAGAGGCGAAACAATTAGAAATCAATGGAGACTTTCCTTAGGTTATGTTGAGTGTGAAATGGACATGGCAGGGTTCACTGGCGAGTTTTATTGGATGTTTAACTCGGTTAGATGTTTGATTGTGTCTGTAGACAGGCTAGGAGATGTAGGTTTAAATGCAAGTTTTTTTGTTTTTTTTATGAAGCTTGACATCGCTATCTGACCATGTTTTCCAGAATGTGTGTGTGTGGGGAGATGGGATATGTTTGTACACAGCAGTTCAGCTCAACTGCAAGCCCTGTTTGAGTTTGAAAACTTGAGTAGAGTTTTATTCTTTTGTCCTCCCATAAATGTTTCAGTTTGTATGCTGTATTTAGATAAGAAGAGACTAGCAGTGATGTAGTGACAAGAGACTATGGGATGATGATGACATTTATGACTTTTAGCGATTATAGGAGTGAATTTCAGGAGTGAATCGCAATGTCTGAATGCAGTTTTAAAGGAGAATTCCGGCAATTTTTCACATAGATTTCTGTTTGTCGAGGTCACCGAGTACTTTCGGTACGAAATAAAACAAAACAAAATCAGAGCTAGCTAGGTTGTGTTGCCTGCAGCCAACAGCTAGAGAAGCCAGGCAGCTACAAGGCTACACTCTAGGGCATCTTTAACATCTTTAACAACAGTACTCGTGACCTCAAGAAACAGAAAACTATTTGAAAAATCGTCTGAATTTCTCTTTGAATGTCATGCTCACTCAAGAGACTGACCGTCGGTTCCAGTCCTGGCTCTGTCACAGGGGCCGTGCTCACAGTGGCTTGGAGCGGGCCAATCAGCAGACGACCCTAGGAGCACCGGAGGCAGGGCTCTGTCTTATTGGTTCAATCGTTGAGCTCAGTCACCCACCACTTACCATCATCCATGACCGTACTTTTGTGTGTTTACTCATGGGGCCGTAAAGATAGATCAGGAAATGAGTGGGAGAGAACGAGGAGGTGGGGAGGAGGGTGGACAGAGGACTTCCGGCTGGTCAGTTGGTGATATTTAAGGAGAAGTTGGCATGCATTTGCTAGTTTGTAGATCATTCACTGGCTGTTGCCGTTGATGGCTGTCTTGTAAAATGTGATTGGCTTGCAGAAGTCTGACTTTTGGGATGAGACATTGGTCTTGTAGAGAGGTTATAACGTTTTTCCAGTCTTGCGTTTGACAATGAGCTCAACTGGATCTGGAGATTGTCTTTAGGCAGCCTTCAGCACACACACACGCACACCTAGCTTGGGTGTTGAAAGAACACACACACACACACACACACACACACACACACTTCTGTCTTTCCATGTGCTGGAGACTGCTCTTGAACTCCTGCTCCTTTACGTCATATCACCTTGAGACCACCCAAAAGATTGACACACACACATACACACCTGATTGATTTAGCAGATCCCCCTGTGTGCATTGCTATCAGGAGTTAGCATTAGTTTTATAAGACGTGTGCAGACGCCACTGGTGGCTGGTGACCCTGAGCAGGAAGTGCAGGCCTGGGTGGATGGTTAGCAGGCCCTCTGTGCTTACGTGTGCAATAACACAACTCCCACAGCATCACACCGGAACACTGCAGGAGCCAATAGAGCAGCGACCAGCTAGATGTGCCAGCCCGTCTGGGCTTCATAGCGGTCCAGCGCTGGACCAGTGTCACAGATGCTTGCAGAGGACTAAATGGGCTTCTTTCTTTCTTTCTTTCTTTCTTTCTTTCTTTTTCTTTCTTTCTCAATCTCTTATTTATCACATCCACTCTCTCTTTCCCTTTTTCACCCAGGGGATTAAATGGAAACAGTTATTCCTCCATTGCTCTCTCCCTTCCCTCTTTTCCCTCTCTCTTACTCTATTCCCTCTTTTCCCTCTCTCTTACTCTATTCCCTCTTTTCCCTGTCTCTTACTCTATTCCCTCTTTTCCCTCTCTCTTACTCTATTCCCTCTTTTCCCTCTTTTCCCTCTCTCTTACTCTCTTCCCTCTCTTCCCTCTCTCTTACTCTATTCCCTCTTTTCCCTCTCTCTTACTCTCTTCCCTCTCTTCCCTCTCTCTTACTCTATTCCCTCTTTTCCCTCTCTCTTACTCTATTCCCTCTTTTCCCTCTCTCTTACTCTATTCCCTCTTTTCCCTCTTTTCCCTCTCTCTTACTCTATTCCCTCTTTTCCCTCTTTTCCCTCTCTCTTACTCTCTTCCCTCTCTTCCCTCTCTCTTACTCTATTCCCTCTTTTCCCTCTCTCTTACTCTATTCCCTCTTTTCCCTCTCTCTTACTCTCTTCCCTCTCTTCCCTCTCTCTTACTCTATTCCCTCTTTTCCCTGTCTCTTACTCTATTCCCTCTTTTCCCTCTCTCTTACTCTATTCCCTCTTTTCCCTCTCTCTTACTCTATTCCCTCTTTTCCCTCTTTTCCCTCTCTCTTACTCTCTTCCCTCTCTTCCCTGTCTCTTACTCTATTCCCTCTTTTCCCTGTCTCTTACTCTATTCCCTCTTTTCCCTGTCTCTTACTCTATTCCCTCTTTTCCCTGTCTCGCAGCGTGTGATCATTGCAGTGTATTGATCCTGCAAGCTGCAGATAGTGATTTAGTGCTTGTATTCAACCCTGCTGCCAAAAGTGTGTGTGTGTGTGTGTGTGTGTGTGTGTGTGTAGAGAGAGTGAGTGATGGGGACTGTAGACACACCCTCACCATATGCCAGGATGCTCCATCGATTGGCAGTAATGAGACAGACTCACCTTTCCGGAGCCTTCTCTGACCCAGGGAGTGGACTCTTAGAAAGCCACAGGGCTATTCCCATAAACATGTGTTAAAACACCGATAACACAAGACAGGACTAAATAACGACGTCCCCTTCAGGTCTAGCATTTTGATCTGCAACACTGTTCCCATGCACATGTGTTAAAACACCAAACAAGACTAAATAGCGATGTTTCCTTCATCTCCAGTGTTCCTCTATTTGGCAAAAGTAGATTAAAGTAGCTTCTGGAGTGATGTTCCGTGCGTGATTAGAATTCCACAGATGGCCACAAAGTTAAAGCACACTTTCAAAATCACCTTGAGAAGCTTCTGCACCTACAAGAGCAACTTAAGGGAGGAAAATAAGCAACAAAAAAAAAAAAACGATATTCCGCTGAAGCATATGATGAGATGTCAATTTCTGATTTGTTTTGTTGATGTGGCACTTTTCAAAAAAAAGCTGTCATCATCTCACTGAGCTTACAAGACATAATCTTCCGGGTGTCCTGTATCGTCCCTACAGACTACATCGCTGTGCTTAACACTGTAATTTGCCACTACATTAGGCCTGAGCACCACAGCATCTAGACCGTCCCATGCTTATTACTTCCTGTGGCTGCTTGGATGAAGGGCGACGCGGTGTTCAGTCAGACAGGAAATGATGATGGAAACCCGTGACGGCGCTCTTGTGAGAAGGACACTGAGCCTCTAAGGACTTCACTTCCGCCTTATCATGCGGCCATTTAGCTTCTATTCCGAGTGCCGTGAAGATGACTGAACCAAAAGGGGTTCACGGCATGGTGGACGTTTGTCCCGAGGACATGACTGGCATCAGGCACTTTGCCAATGCTGGAGAAAGGCACTTCTGGTGCTAGGTATTGTGTGTGATGACTGAGATGTGCTGGAAATGTCACCTCAATTGATGAGAGAGAGAGATCCATGATTTATTTTGTTATTGAATTCGTAGGCTGGGATTCCTCTTGGTAACAATTACGTTTAAAGGTAGCCTAGCCTCCTGCTTTTTCAGAAGGGGCGGCAGTCAGGCTACTGAGAGAGCGATGTACAGTGGCAGAGCGACGCACAGTGGCTGAAAGTGGTACTAAAGCTTCACGCAGCTTCACGCCTCGTAATGCGCGACTGAAGTGGCCATTTGAAAACGATGCCCACTGTATGTGTGTTTCAGGAGTTTGTGCTACCTAGTGCACAGACAACTCTAAAACACACTGGGCAGGAGACTTGAGAGAAAGTATTTGTACAGATAATTGAGTCTGGAAGTGCTACTGAAGACACACACACACTCACAAACTCGTTCGGGCTCCTCTAAGCCTCCACTGCCCTTCCAAAAGCAAAGGAAGTAAGTTCATTAAAGTGTGGAATGAGCGGAATGTGAGAGATTAGGATGTGCATCACCCCCACCAGCTGCTCCCGCTTGACTTTGAGACATGTGATTTATCAGAACCTCTGGCCTGTGGTCATTAACACGATGACCCCTCAGATCCGCTTCAAAGAGGAGCCTCCGACGCGAACCCGCCCTCCAAGTGACTGCACACCCTCCTCCGCACCCCTCCCGAAACTCAGACGCGCTCCCACTTGATCTTTTAAACATAAGTCACACACACACACACACACACACACACACCAGAGACTCGTAAAACATATCTGTGAGTTGGTTTTGGCCTCAAAGAAAAGTGCCCCTGGGATCAAGACCTCCGATGTGAGGGTTGGTACTGCAGCAGGTGACATCTGACCCCCCCCCACCCCCCCCCTTGATGAACCATGACCACACCCTGCCCCCAACACACCCACTCACACTCACACACACTCACACTCAAGGGCGTCAGTTTGTTTTTAGAAGTGGTGGGGACAATAACCATAAGCTTGAGTGTGTTTTGAAAAGTGCGGGGTACCCTTATGTAAGCTATTCATCCATTCAACGCTGCATTACAATATGCTCAACAGTAGTGTTGCGCCGGTTAAGGTTTTTTAACATCCGCACCCACCCGACCTGTCAGGAGAGTCAATCTGCACCCACTCGACCCTCAATATGCACTGATTAACTACCCGAACCTGACCCGACAAAAAAAAAAAAAAACAATGAGACTTCTTTTTGCCGCAACGTGTGTCTCTGAAAACGAGGTGAAAATTTGCAGGCCTGCTGATCTGTTCACATGATGCAGAATTTTGGGGAGGCAGCATCAGCTATTAATGTGAAGTGCAACAGGGGCGTGTAGAGTTATAGGCGTAGGCCTTATTATGAGTGGGCCTTCAGATGCAGCAGGTGTGTGATTTCCAAAACCATGGCGGGAGAACCGACTGCACTTTGGTTAGCTTGCATTTGCTTTGCTGTTGCTTAGAATGTTGAATTCTTAGAATTTGGAAGGGAAATTGAAGAGAAGAGTTGCCCCCTGCGTTGGCCGTGATTCCCCTTTGAAAATCAGAGGTTCACAGGCTACTGTGGCCTTGGTCAGTGGCGCCGCCAGCCGTAATCCTGTAGCCTACGCACTGTGCGTACAATTCATTCATGAAATCATTCAATACCACAATAAAAATAGCTTGTGTACTGTCTTAATTGAAACATGCTTCACGCACAAATGATGTCCATTCTCTTTGCCCTAGGCTATCTCAACATAAGGATAGGCCTACATTAGAAGATGATGGTTGGTGAAAACTTTGTCACACGACGTGATAAGCAGTTCTGGCGCTTAAAAAACGCAACGTTCCATTCAGTCATAAATCAATCAAACGTAGGCCTAGTGCTCGTCATGAAAAGAAAACAGCAGCTTAATATTTTTCAGGTGTTTAACAGTAGGCCTAGGCGCACTGTATCAGTTATGCCGTAGGCAGTGAGATTATTAGGCATTGCATCCTGTCACTCTGTTTGGAACATCGCAGTTCGGGTTGATAAGATTCAGTTAATGCGAGTATGGGTCGTCTCAAAGTTTAGGACAACCAAACAGCAGAGTAGGCAAAGCAAATCCTAATTGTTAGGTTACCAATAGCTGTCTTTTCTGCCTAGGCCTATCGGAAATCGCGACATAAGCTCATTGGTTTCTTTTTTTCTTTTCTTTCTTGTTCGCGTGTTGGGTAGTGAAGCGATGCATTTAAATCAATGTACATCAGAGCCGATATGGCCAGCCCTGATCTGCTGCTCTGTAAGGTATTTCTGTCCCACCCAAATTTGCTGAACTACTTGCGAAGTAGCCTATTCATCACAGACATCACATGTATCACATGAACGAGCTTTTTCTCAGCTTTTAAACAATGTTAGTGGTTAGTTGTTGTGGTAAACGGTTCGTGAGAAAAGTAGCCTAACTTTAATTTAATCATAGCCTATTTTCTGCACCCGTCTCCCTACATCTTGGCTTCCGAACTTTCCCTCAACACATGACAAACCATATATCAGAATAAACAGCAGACCTTACCGAACACAAAGGTGTAATTAAAGTTTAAAGCACTCCCCTGTACAGTTAGCCATTCCAGAGTAATCCGGTTTTCAATTTGCAGCAATGTCTATATGCATGTCTCCAACTTTGGGGTTCACAATGATTTTATAACAGGCCAAATACAAAATAAATGTTACAAATATCGCCTAGATAGCCTATCTGTAAACATTACAATCAGAGGATACACATATAGGGCAGACCGACGCTCATGAGTTCATGCTTTGTTTTATCGCTGGATTTTAGGATGGCCTACCATGGCAACCGATTGCATAGAGCGAGAGACAGAACAGTGGAGAGAGAGAGTGAGAGTGGGAAGAAGAGAGTGGAATGGCAGACAGAGAAAGTGTCAGAAAAGGGCATGAGAGAAAAAGAGAGGGATGGAGAGAGGGAATTAAGGAGAGAGAGAGCGAGAGCGAGCAGGAGAAGGGATCGAGTAAAAGGCAGGAAGGAGAGAAATGATGGAGAGAGAGAGAGAGAGAGAGGATGTGTGTGTGTACTTCACTGGTCTGAGACGGTCCAAGCACATCTGGCTAGTCTCACCTGGGCCTGCGTGTTAGTGTGTGAGCGTGCGTTAATGTGTGGATGTGCGTGTGCACATTTGCAGAGATGTACAACAGGGGTTACTGTTGTCAAGCTTGGCAACACTGCTGCTTTCATCTTGGCTGGCATGTTTACACAAGCTATAAATGCAGTAGGACACACACACACACACACACACACACACACACACACATACACACACTGTCCTGAAAGCAGCAAATGTAGTTGCCTGTCTTATTGATAACGGTGACTTACGTAAAATATCCCACCTCTCTCTCAAATCCCAGATCCTTTTGCTGCATGTGTGTGTTTGAGAGAGAGGGTGTGTGCGTATGTTTGTGAGAGTGTTTGTGAGTGTATGTGTGTGTGTGAGAGAGACTGTTGTGTGTGTGTGAAAATGTGTGTGTGTGAGAGAGAGAGAGAAAGTTTGAGAGTGTGTGTGTTTGTGTGAGAGAGAGAGTGTTTGAGAGAGTGCGTCTGTGTGTGTGTGTGTGTGTGTGTGTGTGTGTGTGTGTGTGTGTGTGTGTGTGTGTGTGTGTGTGTGTGTGTGTGTGTGTGGTTTAAAATAGCTGCTGTCATCAGCAGCAATGGAGGTGATCCAGAAAGGTTACATCTGCTCCCATAATCCTTTGCTTTCCCACAGGGTCCTGATACCCACTAGTTTGGGTGCCTGTGTGTATCTCTGTGTGCATGTGTGCATTTATCTCTCTCTTCTCTCTCTCTCTCTCTCTCTCTCTCTCTCTTTCTTTCTCTCTCTCTCTCTCTCTGTGTGTGTGTGTGTGTGTGTTGGGATAGAATAGATTGAACACATGGATCAGGTCCCATGCAAAACACGGTTTCTCAATTGCCATGAAGAAAAAATAAAAATGATAATGTTTACACAGAGAAGACCTCTGCCTTTTCTCTCTCTTTTTCCTGTTCTACCATCACTTTCTTCTCTCCCTCCCTCTCCCTCCATCTTCACACACCCATTTTCTCCCTCTCCCTCCCTCTCTCCTTCCATCTTCTCTCTCCTCTCTCCATCTCTTCCCCATCCCTCTTGCGGTTGCTGCAGCTCATGTTGTTTAGACCACCACTGAAACACAATTGATTTCTCGCCTCCCCTCAATCAATGTTCACAGGTTTGGACAGTGTCAGGGGCCCACTCACCGCAGCGCTCGATAGCTGACCCTTCACATGCTTTTTGGCATCTCCATATATTTTCAGTCTTTTTTGGCCGTACTTAAGGCATATTACAGAGATGGCCCATTTAAATTCATCGTTGTCTTACTCCCGAGCTCAGCATTTCTGAGAGAAGCCATCGGTCAGACGACAGCTGTCTGTAGTCGGCCCTCACTCCTCCTGGTGGAGGGTTATTGGTGCCTTGTCTTCGTTTTGGTCCTTCGTTTTTGGTCATGATATTTTTCTTTCTCGTCTCAGACGATCTATCGTGAGTTGACCCCATGTTTTTGTCTTGCTAGTCAGAGGAGATGGATTTTTCTCGAGCTGTTTTGATGGGTGTCGTCCTCCATTGATCTGACATGTCTTACAGCTACAGGAGCATAGGGAGGGTCCATACAGATCAATTCCTCCAGGGCAAGTGCACTGAATAGATGCACCCCTTGGTAAAGGGGCTGTCCAGATCCATTCCTCCTGGGCAAGTGCACTGAATACTGTAGATGCACGCCTTGGTAGCGTGCTGCATTAAGCACCTCCTCATTTGCCCAAGTTAATTTTGTTTACCAAATCAACCTCTAAGGCAGGGGTCTCAAACTCAAATGAGCTGGGGGCCACTTCTGCCAATGTCATCTCGTTGGAGGGCCACGTCAGTGTTAAAGAATAATACAAAAAAAGAACGGCTATTTCCTAAAATGCAATGTTTTTTTTTTTTCAAATACTGTATTTTCAAACACAAAACTACAAACAGAAAGTGCAAGACTTTTTATCTATTTTTAGACACCTGTGCTAGCAACCTTAGCTTATAAATAAAATAATGATTAAATAAATATTAATACAAATGATAAAAACAAACAAAAAAGCATAAAAACAGGTGTATGTGTGTGTTTCACACCAAATAAAAATATTTTCCTCTCAACTGTTTTAAACCTGGCAAACTAGGCGTCAGGGTTAAGAAAGCAACACCATTGGATTTTTATATAAAAATTTCAAAAGGCCATGGCTTGAAAGTGGTCAGAGATAGTCCTACTGTAAATGTAAAAATCTTTGAGTATAAACAAAAGTTGTACATTTATTATTGCATCGCTTCCGTGTCATTACAAATGCACGTCTTCGTGTTTCTCGCGTGTAATACAAGTATTTCCTGAAAACGTTGTGCAGTGATTTTGGTTTGAATCAAGCTCTGGATGTCTAGCAAATAATGGAGGAGAGTACAAATGAGATTTGTCACCGTACTTGGATCTATCGTCTATTTTAATCAGTATCGTTGTTTGTCGCAATTAAAAATACCCTCAAGGGCCGGATTACATTATTATTTTGACATAGGTTGCAGGTCGGAATTGGGCCGGACGCGGGCCGGATTTGGCCCGCGGGCCGGGAGTTTGAGACCCCTGCTCTAAGGTTAACAAGCCATAATGGTACTATAGTATTTATTTCCTTGTGCATAGGTACAATACAGAATATATAAAGTTTACGGTTAATATACTGTAAAAATAGCTTCCGATAAAGTGCTATTTCAATATCACACGTCATTAATGGAGGTTTACCTGCACTGATAGTGTAATGTAATACAGTGTCACTTTTAGTAGTTTTTAGCTCTTTAGTTCTTTCACTTCAGTCTCTCGTCATTTCCTTACATATTAGATGTACACATGTCAGCATATGGTGTACGGAAAACGTGCTAAACTAAATATGGTGTATGGAAAACTAAACGTCCTAAACTAAATATGGTTTACGGTGAACGTGCAAAACGAAATATGGCTTACCGTGAATGTGCTAAACTAAATATGGTGTACGGTAAATGTGCTAAACTAAATATGGTTTACGGTAAACATGCTAAACTAAATATGGAGTATGGTAAACATGCTAAACTAAATATGATTCATGGTAAACATGCTAAACTAAATATGGTGTACGGTAAAAGTGCTAAACTAAATATGATTCATGGTAAACGTGCTAAACTAAATATAGTTTATGGTAAACGTGCTAAATTAAATATGGTTTACGGTAAACGTGCTAAATTAAATATGGCTTCAAATGTGTCCTGTCAGTCCCCTGCCTCCAGTCCTTTCCTCCTCTCTCCCCTAGAGTTTTCTAGTGTCTAACATTCCTCCTTTCTCCAAACTCCAAAGCTGGTCTCCCTGTCTCCTTGTGAGTCAAACTCTGCGACTCCGCCTCCTGACACCTGCCATCAGTTATCCGCTTGGTAATTAATGACTTCATACGGCAGGCTGACGAATCGGAAAGGAACGGATGATCAGAATGAGAAAGATGACAGGAGAGTGGAGGGTGTGTGTGTGTGAGTGTGTGTGTTTTGAATCTGTGTGTGTGTGCGTGGAATTGTGTGAATCTGTGTGTGTGCGCGATCTGTGTGTGTATCTCTGTGCTTGTGTGTGTGTGTGTGTGTGTGTGTGTGTGTGTGTGTGTGTGTGTGTGTGTAAGGGATAGAAAGCAGAGAGAGAGAGACACACATTAGCGGAGCTGGAGGTCAGATTGATCACAGGGGCAGATGTAACGTGAGGTACATCTCTCATGCGAATCGCTTCGCTAACTCCCCATGAGCGGCGATGATGGATGAGACCCGAGAACTTTCCGGTGGAGGTGTAATGACTCACTCTTCGCGCTCACTCTCGAATTGTGCTGTTGTGTAGTCTGAACACACACACACACACATACACACACCTCTGCCTTAAGTGCTGCTCAAAGTACAGAGCTGAGTCATTGACAGCTTGTTTCATTCTAAAACCAGGTTGAATAATTAGGACAAGAAACTGGTCATAATGCTAGGCATGCGTCCATTGACATCCTAATGAGCATGTTCACAGGCATTTAATGGCTTTATATGTTACTGTTCTAATACAGATATAATCATGTCATCCAGTACTCTTTTTTCATTTGAAATGAAAGGAGGGTGATACAGACAGCAGGGAGTCAACACAGACCCATTGAGTATGTTGCAATGACAAAATTGACATAATGACAAATGACATAATTAAAGACAGATTTAATAGATGAGACACTATTTTGTCATGGGTAGAACCAATTAAAACTACATATGTAAACAAATTTATAAGATCTGAATCATTTTCACCAGGCCGGAAAAAAACATAAGCCCCGATTCTGACTGAAAGGGTAGGTAACCAGACACAGCAAGTGCTTGCTCTTAGACTGCCAATCAAACTGTGATGAAAACTAAACACGATGACACTAGTGCTAATCTGTTCTCTTGTTCTCATTATTCAGCACAGTTTATTATTGAACACAATCCTAGCAGACGCCTACCCTTTGTTCTTCTGATCAGATTATTCTGAGAACAAGTGGCAGACAAATGCCAATGCTGCGTTGTTCAGAAGCACTCCGAGCGTATTTCAGATCAGTGTTGATATTAGTAAACGCGAGCCGATGGCGGCCGGTCTGACCTTTGCTTGGCGTAGCAGAAGCGGGGGGTGCTGTGATCAAACGCTCCGCGTGTTTATTTTAGCGTCGCAAGCGGAGAGATGAACGAGCGCTTTAGGCCGCGTTGACTGACAGGCGGACGGGCCGTTTCTGGCACAATGAGCTCGTCTCTGTCTCTGCCTCATCTCGGTCTCACAGCGAGCTCGTCTCATCTCCGCCTCGTCTTCCCTGCCGCCGACTAGAGACAGGAGGCGGTGATTTGGCCACGCTGATTGCTGAGTCACTAGTTTACTGCTGTGAGCGGCATATGACATGGGGCTTTTACTGGGGCAATGGAGCAGGAGCAGGGGCAGATATCTGACGTGGGGCTTTTACTGGGGCAGATCACTGAGATTCTCTCCACTCCACTCTTCATTATCAGTTATAAAAACAGCTTGTTTTGGATTGGTCAGCCCTGAAGCTGAAGCACAGCGATTTAAATCAGTCCAGGTTAAAGGTGTCATTTCTACTAGCTGATGCTGTGACTTCATTTCTTTTGGAGCTTGGTCTGGGTAGAAGTGGGCCCACTGCACTGTCCTACTGATCCAGATTTTTGGAGCACCCTGCTGTAAAAGGTTTTTACCTCTTGTGTGTGTGTGTGTGTGTGTGTGTGTCTCTGTCTGTCTGTCTGTCTGTCTGTCTGTCTGTCTGTCTGTGAACATTGAGCTGTGGTGTTATACTTTGCTCCCTCTGACCTGTTCATGAGGTGCAATTGGCTGTGTAGTGTGTGTGTGTGTGTGTAGTGTGTGTGTGTGTGTGTGTGCCTGTCTGACGCCTCGGTCTCAGTAGCATCAGGCCTGGTCAGTGCAGTGGGCCGTGTCTCCCCTCTGGAGATTCCCTGGAGGAGAGGGGAGGAGGGGGACCCTTGGGCCTTTCATGCCCAGCAAAGCCTGTCATCCCTGGGCAACCTAGGGTGCAGTCATGGCCTGTAGCCCCTGTGGAGCGCGAAGGGCTGGGAGGGCTGGGGTAATCGGGGAGATAAAAAGCCCACCTGGGGCCAAAGCTGCCCCTGCGCCTAGCAACGCTCCTCTCCTCTCCATCCAACCCCTACACTATACCCTGCCCTGCGCCTAGCAACCGCATCCTCTCCTCTCCTCTCGCTGCCCTGCTGCTCTCTGGAGGGAATGGATGCTGGCCCTCGGAGACTGATCCACCTTAATGAAAGCGTTGGCCACAGCACAGGTCATCTCAGTCTTCCTGTGGTTTTACTCCAAATAATATTTTACATTATTCAGCACCCTGGTGGTAATAAGGGTTTTGGATTATTTTAATGATTATTTTAATTTTGATGATTTGTAACATCTAAGACCTTAGAATGTGCAAGTCATCACAATTAGAAAAAATCAAGAGAAAGCAAAAAATAAATGAATATATAGAACTTGTTCTTTTGAATTGTCAGCTGTAATTTATATATTAATCCAACAAACCAATCACACCAGCACAAATGAAAATAAATGAAATTCCAAATCATTTTAAAGGATGTCCAAATGGCGAGAAATGCCAAAATGAAGTAGCACTGTGTAACTGCAGAAATGAGAGTTGTCTTTATTAAATCCCGTAACAGGAAGTGCTGTGCATGTCGGTATTGGATTTTTCCATTCACAGTGATTTCTGCCAATACAACAGCATGAGGGGCTACGCTGGCCCAACTGATTGGCGATCACACACTCGTTTGTGTGGCTTCTAATGATCGATCGAAGGAAAGTCTGTTATTTATTCGCAAGACTGACAAATGATTTTTTGCATTCAGTTTCTCGTCCTAAAGTTCTTTTTGTCTTTTATTTGCAACTCAAAGGGTGTTTTGTGGTGTTAAGCAGAATGTATGCATTGAAAATGGAAACGTCTTTAGAGATAGAAAATCAATTTTACAATAGATTCAATGAACACTTATGTCTCAAAAATCAAACAGGATTTTTTCACAAAAGTGACAGCCCTGGTGTGTGTGTGTGTGTGTGTGTGTGTGTGTGTGTGTTGGCAGAACTGCACCAGGTCAGTCCGAGTGCTTCTCTCTACCCCCCTCTAAACTGCTGCTTTCTTAAACAGACATGCTTGTCATGTTTCTGTGAGGTCCTTTTGCTGTATCCCTACTAGCCCCTCAGAGCCCACACTGTGTGTGTGTGTGTGTGTGTGTGTGTGTGTGTGTGTGTGTGTGTGTAGGAGGCCAAGGCGACTGACAGGGAACCAGTGCTTTTAAAATTAGATGCAGCCTACTGCCAGTGGGAGAGTTAGCGGATTGAAATCTCTAAAGCAGTGTGTCAGGGGTTCTGACAGGCGCACTCACATACACACACACACACACACACACACACAGGCATTCTGCTGAGACTACTGAAAAGTGCCTGTGTGAAAATCATACGCTTAAATCCTCTTGTGCTGTTGCCCTCACAGAGGCTTCTCTCTCTCCCCCTTCCCCACATCTCACACATACAACCCCCCCACTCACTACTTCTCCTTTTCACCCTGATTATGCACACACACACACACACACACACACACACACACACACACACACCCCACTATGATTATTCTGATTTATGGACATGCAGATTAGTCCAGAACTCATCTAGATTATAGGAAATTGGACATATTTAAGATAGCATCAATACAAGTCATATATTTTGTCTGACTTTTGTTCTCTCAACCTAGAAAGTCTGACCTGTGTGTGTCTGCGTGTGTGTGTGTGTGTGTTCGTGCGTGCGTGCGTGCATGTGTGTTTCAGACACTCCTCTGTTGGTGCGCAGCAGCAGTGAGTCGGCCCTCAGCCCCCCAGCGGACGCTGCACCTCCGCCTCCAGACGAGCAGAATGGCAGACCCACTCCAGCGGTAAGTGTGACCCAGCCAGGCTCACCTCTCCTGGGCCTGATGCACTGACCCGAGGGCATCCTCTCCCAGGCCTCCAGACCCTTGGATCTCACCATCAGGTTCTCATTGACATGTGTTCATTCAGCAGACAGCGATACCCACTGCACAGACCCCGAGTGCAGACTGTAAAAGACCATATCATTCCAGACTAGACTACCGAAGTACCATTCATGTAGGCCTGATTGTGTGTGATGAAACTGTGATGGATTATCTGTTGCAGATTATGCAGTGGTTTGTTTGGTCTTTGATCAGCCAAAGAAAATGCCAGTAACTCTTCTGCTAGTCACCATAATTTTGATGGCACAAAAATTCTTAATAGCCCCCCCCCCCCCCCCCCATTCCAAAATTGAAATGGAAAAAGAGATCCCCTTCTGTACTGTGTCAGAGTTATGTTTATAGTTTGTTGCAAAGATGCGTATTTCTGTTTCTGTTAATTCTGTTTAGATAGATAGATAGATAGATAGATAGATAGATAGATAGATACTTTATTGATCCCCAGGGGAAATTCAAGGTCTCAGTAGCATACAGACAACACACACATTCACTAACAGCAGAAAAAGTAATTAAGGACAGTAGAAGATGAAGAATATACTAAATATACTAAAATACAAATTATACTAAATAACACTTAATCTAAATCAATTCTAAAAAAATGCATTGCAATGACTGAGGCAGGGACTGAGCCTGTGATTCTCTCTGCATAGTAAGGTAAGGTAAGGTGCTCTGTGTGAATGAGTGTCATGGTGATGGTGTAAATGAGTAAGTCAAACAGTGCAACAGTGCAAGAATAAAGTCTATTTTTCTATATATCTATATAGATATATAACTATGTTAAGAAAGGTATAAGTGTGGCCACAGTTTGGCTGTGGCCTGGAGGGAGGGGTTGTGCATATGTGCTAATGTGCTAATATAGCACGCAAACAGTGAGGCAGAAGACAGTGGTAAAAGTGGCTAGTGGACAGACAGTATCCAAAAATGGAGGTGGTGAAGAGGCAGACATACTATGTGGAGAAGTCTATTTCTCCTCTTTCCTTAAGTGAAACATTGAACAGTTCAATGGCCCTGGGGACAAATGACTTCCTCAGTCTGTCTGTTGTGCAAGGCAGTGAGCGAAGTCTCCAGCTGATCATTGTGCTTCTCAACTGTACGGGGACCCCTGAGAGCTTATCTTTTATCTTTTAGTGATGATTTAAATATTCCACTCAGGGACATTATTGTGAATACATTTGACTTGAACTGACTGGACAACACACCATACCAATACTACGCACTAATATATAACTCAAACACATGCTAACGTTACACACAGACTCAGGCCAATATTTCATACCTACGCACTAATATATAACTCAAACACATGCTAACGTTACACACAGACTCAGGCCAATACTTCATACTTACGCACTAATATATAACTCAAACACATGCTAACGTTACACACAGACTCAGGCCAATACTTCATACTTACGCACTAATATATAACTCAAACACATGCTAACGTTACACACAGACTCAGGCCAATACTTCATACCTACGCACTAATATATAACTCAAACACATGCTAACGTTACACACAGACTCAGGCCAATACTTCATACCTACGCACTAATATATAACTCAAACACATGCTAACATTACACACAGACTCTGCCATTCACATTCATATCCATTCACCAATCATCTGCTCGATAGGCCACTGAGTGAGTGGATCTGCACATGACATGAATGGACAGGGACACCTGTTGATGGCACACTGCTCAGGCCCATCCCCATGTAATGAGATCAGTGCTCACAGCAGGGGAGAGCCAGTGGAAACACGGTCGCTTATTAGAGGCTATTGATGTGGCGCTAGCACAGTGTTAGCCCCTACTGCTCATTGTTCTGTTAGCGCTTAGTGGAGCTCTTCCTTTAGAGACGTGATGTGTGTGTGTCAGTCATCTGAGGTGGCTCTGTCTATCTGTCTGTCTTCTCAGAGCGTCTGGCTTTTTTTATTGTTTTTTTTTTTTGCCCGACAATCTCCATTGAAAGTCGGACTTTCATTTGCTCTGTTTATCGCTGTGGAGTTGGCAGAGGGAGAGCACACCTTGCAGTCTGGCCACTGGCAACGCTGAAGGCAAATGCCAGGCACACACACACACACACAGATAGACACACAGACACACACACACACACACACACACACACACACACACACACACACACACACACACACACACACACACACAGAGATAGATACACAAACACACACACACACACACACACACACACACACACACACACACACACACAGACGGGCACAGACTATCATCCGTACCTTCTGTCCACTCCATATTATTGTCCTCATAAACGGTCCATTTCTTCTCGCATGTGGAGAAAGAGAGGAGAAAAAAATGCTAATAGAAGTTTAGCGGCTAATAAATATTCATCCAAAGAGATGGCAGCCCTTTCCCATTCCCATCTCCGCTGTGTGTGTGTGAACGCGTTTAGTGTGTGTGTGTGTGTGAGTGAGTGAGAGAGAATGAGGTTACCCGACTAGAACTGTCCATTTGTCTAAGGTCTCTCTCTCTCTCTCTCTCTCTCTCTCTCTCTCTCTCTCTCTCTCTCCCCCTCTCTCTCTCTCTCTCTCTCTCTCTCCCCCCCCTCTCTCTCTCTCTCTCTCTCTCTCTCTCTGTGCCCTGCTTAATGGGGTGGGCAGAAGAGGAGATGGACTTTTTTTATGATCAGCACCCCGTTCTTTTTCTCTCTCATGCCTTTATGGGATATGGTGTGCAGGGTTTAATGCACTCCATCTCTCTCTCTCTCTTTCTCTCGCTCTCTTTCTCTCGCTCGATCTCTCTCTCTATCCCTCCACACCCCATCTTTATTCCCTCTTTGTTTCTCTGCACTGCTTTATGTCTTGCTTGCTCACACACAAACACACACACACATACACACCAGGGCTCCGAACCGGTTCAAGGAACGAAAACGAAAACCGAAAACGAACGGAATTTTACGGAATTTTACGAGGAGCGGAAACGGAAACGAAAACAAAATGGTCTTCAACTGTTCCGGAACAGAAACGTTATTCTAAAATCCACAAAACCGGTTAATAACGTTTTTTTTTTTTCGTTCTCTATATAACAGCTTAATAATTTGATTTCTGCAGTTTGAAATAAAAAAAAACGAATAAATGGACCTTTGGTCCAAATAGGTATATTTTGTCTTGCTGTTGTAGTATAACCTATCCGTCTGCCACTTCGGATCTTAGGCCAGCTCGTAGCGTAGGCCAGTGTTTCTCAAAGTGTGGTCCGCGAGCTGTTGTAAAAAATAATATAGATGCGTTGTTTGCAATATTGAACCAACTTGTATGTAAATCCAAAGTTCTGCAATACTGCCTATGTAAGCTATGCCAATTTAAATCATATGAATCCTCTGACACAATAAGCAAGGTGCAAAGACAATAAGCAAGGTGGGTTCAGTGAGTAGGCCTATTGTGTCTATTAGCTATGTGGTCCGTGAGGTTTTTTCTAATGGTTAAGTGGTCCTTGGTCTGTAAAAGTTTGAGAAACACTGGCGTAGGCTACTGAAACTGATTTGGAAATTGTTTGTAGCCTATGCGTAATAGCCTATTTTGCCTGTCCCATGCCTTGTCGTTTTAAAGTCGGGATTTGAAATGTTTGCGCAATTATAGCCTATTCTATGTAGCCTAGAAGAGTTAAACAGGAAATTTGAGATAGGCCTTGTCAGCAACAGACAGGTTCGTTTATAAACAGGGTTGGAATTATAGCGCAAGCCTTTGAAGATCTCCATATGGATAAAACTCCAAAAGGCTACAACCAGGTAAGGAGTTTAGCACGTATCCAGAAATATTTTGATAAGAAATTATTTATAGGCATAGGTTAGGCCTACAGTAAGTCTGTAGGCTATGGGATGGATAGCCCATCTGAATGTTTTTGGATGCCGCCTGTGATTTATTATTTTTGGCCATAGCTACGGTATAGGCTAAATCAAGGGGAAATAATGAGTAGCCTACGTCTATTCTAAGGTAAAGTCCACAAAAATAGACTTGATAGGCCCGCCAAACACTGCCGGAACTTTAAGAACGAACGATATTTTGCGTTCCGAACCGGTTCAGGACCGATATGTTGGTGGCGGAACGCATGCAAGAACGAAAACGTTAAACATAGGCCTATCTGAACCGTTCGGAACGGAACGTTTGAAAAATAATTTCGTTTTCAAGCCCTGATACACACACACACACACACACACACACACACACACACACACTCTCTGCTCTGCTTTGTGTCTCTTCTCTATTATTTGCTTTGTGTGTGTTTTCTCTCTCTATTTTCACTCTGTGTTTTCCCTCCCTTGCTGTCTGTATCCATCTGTCTGAGCTCTTGCACCATTTTCTTCCTTTATAACACACACACACACACACACACACACACAGTCACACCCTTTCATAGACCTACACATCATTGGACTGAGTGTTTATCTTGGTCAACATGTTCAGTGTCCTAC